>NC_083887.1:9016136-9319166 GCF_032452875.1 Bos javanicus | reverse complement strand
TGGATACGTAGTGTGTTTGGGTTGAATTTGTAAAACAGGTGTTAGTTACTACTGGATTATTTTAACATCTTTGGTGTGGGGTGGTTGGAGTTTGAAAATCAGGACAGCACTGCAGTTACAGGTCCCATCAGGGGCTTTTCTCCATCACCTTCATCAGCTCTTTCCTGATTTTACCTGCTCGTTAAATAGTAACATTTCCCAGGACCGCTTTCAGAAAAAGGCTCTTTCTGTGTTCTTCCAGAGCATCACTTAAAATATACTGATGCCTCCCAGATCTGTGCTTCTGACCCCACCTATGGCTTTAGTATCAGATCCATATTTCTGCTGTCCATTGAACACAGCCACCTGAGAGCCACCCGTGGGAGGGACCTCAAACTCTGCTGCTAAGTCACTTCAGTCATGTCCGACTCTGTGCGACCCCATAGACGGCAGCCCACCAGGCTCCCCTGTCCCTGGGATTCTCCAGGCAAGAACACTGGAGTGGGTTGCCATTTCCTTCTCCAATGCATGAAAGTGAAAAGTGAAAGTGAAGTCGCGGAGTCGTGTCCGACCCTTAGCATGGACTGCAGCCTACCAGGCTCCTCCGTCCATGGGATTTTCCAGGCAAGAGTACTGGAGTGGGGTGCCATTGCCTTCTCCGGACCTCAAACTCAGCATACCTCAAATCTAACTCAATGTCTTCGTCTTCCCTCCTGACTCTTAAAATGGCTTTTTGGCTAAGACCCTGGGCTCTGGACACTAACTACCCAGGTTCCCATCCTTCATTAATACTCCCTTGGGCTATTGCATAAATGCCTTGTGCCTCGTTTTTCTCATCTGTAAAATGGGAGTAATGACTTCCTCCTAGGGTTCGGGTGCAGATTAAGTGTGATAATGGCACATAAATAACTTAGGTCAGGGCTGGACCCAGGGCGGGTATTCAATGTATCTTAGCCATTTTTATTATTCATTCCTTTATCAAATATTGATAGAGCTCCTGCTGTGTATCAGACACTTCTCCTGACTTGCATTTCCCAAATTAGACACTGTCAAAACTCAAAGTCCCCCCATTAAACTCTTTTCCCTTCAGGGCAGGTCTCATCTATGTTTTAATCTCAATGCTAGTTTATGGAGTTAGCACTAATTTGCCCAAATTAAACTTTAGAAAGGTGTGTTCTCTAAGTAATTCACGTTGTCTTAAACAGGGAATAGAACATCTCTTAAAAAGGAAAGAAAAGAACCAGTGAGATTAAAAAATATTCTCCAAAACCTCCTCTGACCTCAAGAAAGTGAGGTCTAATTGTTGAACCGTAGAAAAGTGTCATTTAGTTAAGAAGTAGCTGATATTAACTATCTTACGGTTGAACCTAATTCTTGGTGGGGTACCTGGCACATGACAGGTATCCCTGAATACAAAAATAATTCCCAAACCTAGATCTAAAGTTCTGGGAGTATTCTACAATATACGAAGGAAAATGTATCTTAGATAAACCTTATTTTTAAACAGCAAGATTTCAGACCTTGTAACCCCCCAGAAAAATCTTGAAAGCACTGGGAAGCAGTGATGGGAGTGGGGATCAGGATCAGACAGGCCAGACTGAAAGCCTTGTTTAACAGCTTATTTTATCTCTATGATGCTGGATATGACAGCTAACTCGTATGAAACAACTTACTTCATCAGCTTCAATTTCCTAATCTGTAAGAAAAGGAATAATTATAACAGTTGATCTTTGTGATTGGGGGTTGCAAAGCATCAGACACGACTGAGCGAATGAACTGACCTTTGTGATGCTCTGAGATAAGTCAAATAAAAAGATTTTTTAAGCCATGGAGTGCATCACAGTGAAAGGGAGTGTTTTTTAGCATCTACCTCACACAACAGCTAGAACAACTGTCTGCAGTATGCAGAGGAATTGCCTTTGGCAGCTGTACGAACACATCAGTCACCTATGATAGTCGGCTGCGGGGCTGAGGCTCAGCTTTCTCTCCCCTAGAGGGAGGAGTAGGTGGAACATCACCAGGACTCCTTCAGTACCCCCCATTCTGTGAGAAGAGGACATTTTGATTCCTTCTACCACAGGACTGGCAAGTTCTCAAGGCTCATGAGTAGGAGGTTTTCTCCTTGACTCCTTGCATCTTCCTGGTGGCTCAGATGGTAAAGAATCTGCCTGCAATGTGGGAAACCTGGGTTTGATCCCTGGGTTGGGAAGATCCCCCGGAGGAGGGCATGGCAACCCACTCCAGTATTCTTGCCTGGAGAATCCCCATGGACAGAGGAGCCTGGCGGGCTACAGTCCCTGGGGCCACAAAGAGTCAGACACGACTGAGCAACTAAGCACAGCACACAGCCTTGCATCTTAGAGGCAGAAGGGACTCCTGTCTCATGCATGAAGAGCATATGCAGCAGGTTTTGTTGAGAACAGGGCACTCAAACCTCCTACCTTGTTATAGCCCAGAGCTGCTGCTGCTGCTGCTAAGTCACGTCAGTCGTGTCTGACTCTGTGCGACCCCATAGACGGCAGCCCATCAGGTTCCTCTGTCCCTGGGATTCTCCAGGCAAGAACACTGGAGTGGGTTGCCATTTCCTTCTCCAATGCGTGAAAGTGAAGTCCCTCAGTCGTGTCCAACTCTTTGTGACCCCGTGGACTGTAGCCTACCAGGCTCCTCCGTCCATGGGATTTTCCAGGCAAGAATACTGGAGTGAGGTGCCATTGCCTTCTCTGGTAGCCCAGAGAATTGGGTCCATAGAATTGGAACATCTTCCTCAAGGTTTAAATGTGGAAACATGAAGGAAAGCACTTCGCAAATGGTAGGATGTTAGGCAGATGTTGATCTCTGGAATTTGCGCCCGAACGGGTTACTGCATTGCCCTTTACAAGGTGTGCTTTTTTTTTTTTTTTTTTTTAATCTGTAGCATCTCTACATTGTGAAGAAACAACCTTCAGGTTATCTTATCACCCTCAGCTGGTGGCAATATTGGGCACTCCTGTTTTCTCTGTGGATGTTTTCCAGGAAGCCAGCAGACTTTCATCAACACCAACTCTCTTTTTTAAACTTTTTTTTTATTGTTTTAATTGGAGGCTCATTACTTTACAGTATTCTAGTGGCTTTTCATCAACACTATCTCCTAAGATTTATTTTACTTCTTTTAGCTGGAGCATAAAGTAGAGAAAAATAAAAAGTAGACATTGCCTTTCTTCCACTTTCTTCCACTTCTAAGCCTTGATAGCCAGGATTCTCATCTCTCTGGCTTGAGACCTTTTAGAAAAGGGAGTGGGGAAAGGGAAGATTACCGAGAAGAATGGGACTGGGTAGGAGAAAGCCTCGAAGGGGGAATTTGGAAAAAGGGTGCCTGAGAACCCTGCAAAAGGAATCGGACCTGTGGTCCCTGGCACCCGTTTCCCCACAAGGTGTACTCCTGGCGTGAGCAGCTGGGACAGGATGGTGGAAATGCAAACGAAGGCTCCCCTTGTCCCCAGGAGCAGGGGTGCACACATCTTTGTGTGGTGAACACATTTGGGGTGTGAGAGCCTCGGAAGTCTGGGCAGTTTGGGTGGTTTGCTTCTCTGTTGTTGCTTTGGGTATCTAAAGGACAGAGAAACATACAACAGAAGATGGCAGAGAGCCCAAGAGAATCATGGGGTGGAAGGACCAGCAGACTTAAGAAAAACCAAATGACAACAAAAAAGAAAACCAGTTCAGTCCAGGAAATGTGGAGAAAAACGGGAATAGACTCACATTCTGTAATAACTGAATTCTCTGTAATGTAAAAGATATCTAAGGTTCTGAAAAAGAAAAGCTCCCAAGCAATGATATTTATGAAGTCTCCTGAACTCTCATTTATAATGGAATTGGAGTTCTTATTCCCTTAAAAAGACACTGAAAATCTAGAGAGGGACACGACACTCAGGAGCATATATCAGAGCAGAAACAGATGCAGAAACAAAACAAATTTATTTCCAACAGAAAAGAAAGGCCATTTCCAGGAATATCAGGGAGAAGGTGGGAGAGAACTGGGCTCCGATTGTTCAGAGAAAACAAAGAGGGGATTGGCCGGGGGCTGTGTGTGTGGGAGCCAGCGTGCCCTCCGCAGGGCTAGTGGGCAGGCGCTGGCTTGGCCAGGGGCTGACCCAGGCTCCCTGTTTACCGCTCACAAACCAGAGTCTTGGCATCATGACTTGAAAACCTTTATTTTGGACGATGTGGATTGGGAAGAGAGGGAGAAGAGGATTGTGTCCAGCCTTGGCCGTGAGGCAGCACAGCGTGTGACACGGGTCCCAGGCCTGCTCTCCTGTACTGTCTGTGAGGCCATGGGCAAGTCAGGAGACCTCGAATGTTTGGTCCCTCAAGAGGGGAGCAGGGTGTCTGCTCCTATCACTTCAGTGGACAAGGCACCAGCACCCAAAGGGCAAAATGCTTGAGTCCTCCCATGGGCACCCCTGTGATAGGTAGGCATCATTTCTCATGGCCTTGCAGAAGTGCCGGTACCAGTAACCCAAGAGTCCATTCTGGGTTTTCCCAGGGCCAGGAGCTGGAGGACTTGCAGGTGGGAATGGCAGGGCTTGTGAGCCGAGGCCTCTTCTCCTCCTGTCCCCATCACTGGCCCACCTGTATCGGGGATGCAGGGCCCGTCCCCATCACTGACCCACCTGTATCAGGAAAGCAGGGCCCTCCTTGTCACCCACTCCATACTGAAAGGGTATGGAAGCAGTCTTGATTCTTCACACCCATTTCTTGGTTATGTTCACAATTGTTCATTTTTTAGGAAAAGCCAAGTTGTCGGGATAAGGTTCTGCATTGTGAGCATTAATGGAAGTGGAAATTACATATTCATCCTCAAGACATGTAGTTGTCATGCTCTTAAAGACAGTTTGAGAGGTTTTAGCATTGCAAGTTGTTATTTTGACAAGGGTTCCCCCTCAGAGCTCCTGCAGCTCAGCCGGCACTCCATCCTTTGTGCTCGGCTGTTTCATTAAGCAGCTGCTGAGACTGTCGCTGGCATTGCTCTGGCATCAGGGATGCTGCAGCCTCCTAGGCCGCTGTTTTGGGGCCGACATTCGAGGTGTGTGAGCGAGAAGGGCCAGCTGTGTGCAGGTGAAAGGGCTCTCGGGTTTTATGGGGCTTGGTAATGGCTGTGCCTCGATAGATGGTGTGTGTGTTTTTAAATTTAGTCATAGTCGGCCCTTTCTGAAACCAGGAGAGAGCCTATGTGTGTGTGTGTGTGTGTATGTGTCTTTAGATGAGTATTAGTTCTGTGGAGATGAGACCCTATAAGCATCCTAAAAATTATATATCTAGAAAATGACATTTTGCTTTCAAAGATTTCAGCATCACCTGGATATAGTCAAATGCAAACCACTGAAGCAGCCCATCCTTAAAAGACATAATCAGTCAGAATCAGTAATTAAAAAAAGGCCCAACAATCGCTGAAACATACAGGCCTACTGAGCTTAAGCAGAGCCTTTGGGAGCACACAGACAAAAGTCTCGTTGTGTGTGAGGGCCCTGCAGCTTCCGGGGTCCCTGGGCCTTCCTCTTTTGTTCCAAGGTGGAGCAGACCCCTTTTTGTCGCATAACAGCCCCTCCCTGCCGCCCAGACGGAGCCTTCACAATTGCCCTGAGTTTCGTAGGGAAGCCCTCAAAGACTTTGTCTTATCACAGTAATAAGTGACCCCATCGGTCCATCTCCAACCCCTGCTTTTGCTTCCCCGAGACGAGGGCCGAGGAGACCTAACTATCCATCTGGGCCCCTGACGGTCCCCCTGTGAGCTGCTTCTGGAGAATGCCGGCTCTGGGGGCTGAAAGAGGCTGCCACCCTGCTGTCTCTCTTTCCTGGGAACTTCTTTTCTGAAGCAGCTGAATGAGACCTTTGCAGGCGAGGGTGGTGGCCTCTCCTTCAGAATGCCTGGCCTGTTTCCCAGGGTGAAACACTCCCCAAATATGCAACTTTGTGAACGGCCCAGCAGCCTGAGCCCAGAGCCGCCTGCCGCCAGGAGAGCTGGCATGGGGTGGGGGTGTGGCGCGGGCCCGGGGTTCACCAGATGCCAGGAAGGCCCGGCCCCTGGTGATGTCACCGGTCGTCTGGGGCGAGAATCTGGCCAACAGTTGGCCGTGACGAGAGCTCGAAGCTTTCTCTCTCTAAATCCCCTCCTTCGTTCAAATCTGATCCTATAAAAAGGCTTTTGTTGAAGAAGCAGCCATGGCATCTTGGTGCGTGTCTGTGTCACTGCTGTCAGTATTTCCAAAGATGGGCAGAAAAACCTTCCTTGGTTGAACTCCTGAGCTAACAGGCCCCCAAACTGACTTGGACCGAGTAGAGGTAAATGGCAGCTGTCACATGGCGTTTGTTTTGTTTGCAAGTGATGAAGCCAAAGAGGAGAGGAGCATCTTGAGGATGGTAAGAACCTGCTTCCGGGGAGCTCAGCATCAGGTCTTCATGGCGGGAGGGGGTGGCGCTGGGCTGTGCCTAGACTTGCCCTGGGAAGGGCGTGCTCTGCAGGGTCTGGGTATTGTGTAGATCGCTTAGGAGAGAGAGGAGCTCTGCAGGGGGAGCTGCTTCTGGGTGCCTTGCTCAATCTGCTTTTATGGGCTCCTGCAGAACATAGCCATGACCACTGTCCTACCCTGGTAACATGCTTTCTGAGGCTTTGGGTACAGAAGAGTCAAAAAGTCAGATCAAGGAGATGAACACTCACTTCTCCTTAGTCTTAAGTTTTTGCCTAGTTTTATCTCCACTTAAGTGTCCCTGAAGCTCCTGAAGTCTTTGTTTCAAGGAGGCCACTGATGGAAGGACCTGGAAAAGGGAGGGGTTTTTATATTTTTCTGGTTATTTTATGATTTGTTTATTCAGTTTGATGTTCTTTTGCTTTAGCTTGAAATGCACATGCTTGTCAAAAGCAAAAACAACTAAGCCAGAAAGCCATGTCCAGAAAATTACAGACTTGAGCATTCGTGATAAACGAATGTTCTTTCCCATGGCTTAATTGAATTATTTTTCTCGAGGCTCAGTCCTTCACCTGTTCAAACTGTGTGACATTGTTTCTTCATGTTCATGCGTTTGGAGTGAAGCATCATATACTTTGCCTTAACTTTACCCTTTTTTGTGGGTGCTCTGTCTTCACCCTTTCCCCCCTTCTTTTTGCCAGTGTTCTTCTCCTAATGCTTTTGGAACACTTACTTCTTTCAGCACATCTCTGATTTTATTCCTCTGGATTTTCCACTTGGCACTGAGTGCCAATCTCTCCCCTGGCATTCAGTGTCTGTGCCATGTCTGTTCTTCCAAACGGCGGACTTCCAGGCGGACTCAGTAGCCTGGGTGCAGGGCTTGGCTTGACCACGTCTTAGTTCTGTGACTTGGGGCTAGTTCTGTAGGCTTCATCGTCCTCAACAGTACAAGGAGATAAGCGTGGTACCTATATCACAGAGCTCGTCTGCGGACTAAATGAGTTTGTACTTGTGAAGTGCTTGAGACAGTGCCTGACACCATTATTGTTTAGTTTGGGCTTCCATTTGTAATGTGGGGTTTATTGGTAAATATTAGCTGTTAGCAACGGTAAGACCATGGAAGAGGATGGACTTGTCAGTGTGATGGTGCTAAGTATTTCAACATGTTCTGTTTCTGTTGTACTTCTGGTACTTGATGATATAAAGCAAAAAAGCCCTAACTAAAGCTGCTGTTTTTCTTAACCTCTTTGTTGAGATTAAATTCATACACCATACAATTCACCCCTTTAAAGTGTGCTCTTCAATGGTTTTGATACACTGCATTATTTTTTAAGAATTTCTGGTAAAAATATACAAAAAATATAAAATTTGTCATTTTAACCATTTCTAGATGGCATTAGTTACATTCATAGTGTTATGCAACATCATTGCTATTCCCCAAACTTGTTCATCACTCCAAAGAGACACTTGTACCCAAGAAGCAGTAACTCCACATCCCCCACCTCCTCCGCCTCTGGTAATCTCTGATTTGCTCTCTGACTGTGAATTAGCCTGTTCTAGGTAGTTCATGTAAATGGAATCATATAGTTATTTGTCCTTTAGTGAATTTCACTTGGCATGTTTTCAAGGTTCATGTTGGTTCAACGATCAGAACTTCATTCCTTTTTATGGCCGAGTTATACTCCATTGAATGGAGAGACCATAATTTGTTTGCTTATCCAGTTGTCCACTGGTGGACACTTGGGTTGGCCCCACCTTTTGGCTATCTTGAATAAGGCTGCAATGAACATCGATATACAAGTACCTTTTCAAGTTCTTATTGGATTGGCCAAAAAGTTCATTTGGGATTTCCCATAAGGTGGTACAGAAAAATCCAAACAAACTTTTTGGCCAACCTAACGCTTCAATCCACCGAAAAATGGAACTGTTAGGCCATGTAGAGATTCTGTGTTAGCTTTTTGAGGAACGGTTGATGTTTTCCTGGAAAGCAGCTGCTTTTCGGTCATTCTGTCCTCTGGCGTGTCTCCCTCAGACTCCACCCCGTCTCCTCCTGCCACCAGAGTTTCGCTGTCCTCCCTTGTCTGCCCCCAGCCACGTCTCCCAGCTGGCTGGCTGAGGGACACCCTTCTGCTCCGTCCCCCACTGGCGGTGCGTGTATCAGCCACCCTGACCACACATTTGCCTGGTCCCTTTCATCTCATTGTCTGAGGAAGGACAGGCTTGTAGGAGGTCATCCGTAGGTCCCAGACCACCCCTGCTGGAAGGGGTTTCAGCCACGTGCTGTTCCTAACACCTTTCAGGTGTGGGGAGCCAGGGATGTGGAGCCAAAAGTCCTGCAAGGATTTCAGCCCTTCTTAGACAGGCTCCTTCATTCTCCCATCACCTTGGTCTCATGTTCTCCGTCCACTTTGCTTTTTTTTTTGTCCACCCTGTCCCGAGGGAGAGTTGTTCTTCCATCTTTATTTGCTCACAGTTCCTGTAGTTTTCTAGGAGTGAATTAATGAATAAATACTGCAGCAGTCTATAACTCGCCTCAGACAGCCATTCTGCTTGTTGGGCTAATTGTTAGCTTGGGTTTCTGGATGTCATTCATTTCACAGTAAGGCTCCTAATTAATCTCAGCACTGTTCTCACCAGAAGAAAGGCTGATATGGAGAAACATCCCCAATTACCATGAGAAAGGGGATGTGGAGAGCCCCGTTGAGTTTTCCTGGCATCCACCCCTTGTCTCAGATGAAACCCGCCCTTCACACACAGGCAGCCTGGCGATCAAGCCTGACAACTAGAGGGTTGTGAGAGCCGGCGGAGCCTCAGACCACACAGACCCAGCTCGGGAGGAGCCTGCCGGGCCTACGCTCTTGTTTAGCAACACCCATTGTGTTTCCCAGGACAGCGGAGAATCCTGGTGCCCTGAGCGGCAATGCCTCTGCTGTCCCAGAGGCAGGCGGGGTGGTTTTAATCCAGAAAAAGCTAAAGGTCTCTTCTTTTGTCTGTGTTTCTGTGCCTGCAGGACAAAAGATCCTTCATCACCGAAGTGACGTTTTAGAAACAGTGGTCCTGATCAACCCCTCAGATGAAGCCGTCAGCACTGAGGTAAGCATGTGGATCTGTGGAGCCTCACACAGTGGACAGAGCCCCAGCTGATGAGAGGGGATGGGGCAGTTGGTGAAGAGGGACAAGGCGGGGGGAAGCAAGTGCTGGGTCCAGGGATGCGTCTGTGTCCCTGGCCAAAGGCTGGTTCTCTGCATCAGCACCACCTGAGACTGCCCCTTTCGATCAGGACAGAGTGGAGGACGCTGGCCAGACCGTAGGGTTCTGTAGAGGTGAGGGGTGTGGAATGCTGGGGGTACCCAGAGGGTGTGCTGCTGGTACGGAGTCTGGCTGGGATGTCGCAGGCTGATTAGACGCAAGCCTTCAGGCTGATACGGCTGTGACCCAAATGTGGAGAAAAAAGGCTTCTCAGACACAAGCTTTCTCAGCACATCCTGCCCACCCCCTGGTCACGGTTGAAATGCAGGATAGCACAGTGGTCAGGAATATGGGCTCTGCCGCCAGACTGCCTGGGTTCTGCCACCCACTAGCAAGTAGCCACAGGCAAGTTATTGACCATCTCTTTGTCTCCGTTCTGCCTTTGTGAAATGGAGATGATAATAGCGCTTGCATTTAGTGATGTGTCCAGAAGTGTCGTGTGATTAGAACATGGCATGGCACATGGCAACCAAAACATCAATGCTGGCCGTTCTTCTTGTTTTTATTACCACCATATAAAACTTTTGCCAGAGAGCATAACTGGGTATTTCAGAGCCTACTGTAAGGTCAGTAGGCTAACACCGAGAATCTTAGGTCCCCCGGCCCAGAGGAAGTGATGCATCTCCATTCCCAGGGCCTTGCCTGCAGTTCGGCACCTTTGAAGTTGAACTGCTTCTTGGGTGTCAGAACAGCCGCAGACCCAGGCACCTCCACTATCCACGGCCTTTCTTCTGCCCACACTGAGCATCTCTGTGACTGTAGATTGTTTTCTTTTTTTTACATTGAGATACAGTTCACACCCATAAAATCCATCCTTTTAAAGTATGCAGTTCATTGGAGTTTAGTATAGTCATAATATTGTGGAACTGTCATCAACATCTAATTCCTGAACATATCCATCACCCCCCAAAATCCCAAGCCCATTAGCAGTCACCAGCCCCCCATAACCTCTGGCAACCATTAATCTGCTTTTTACCTCTATGGATTTTCCTGTTCTGAATATTTCAGATAATGGAATCATACGATCTGTGGCCTTTTGTGTTGGGTTTACTTAATTAACATAGTATTTTCCAGAGTCATCCACGTGTAGACTGTATCAGTACCTCCTTCCTTTTTATGACAGAATACTATTCCAGTGTATGGGTACACCATGTTTATTTATCCACGCATCAGTTGATGGACATTTGGGTTGTTTGCCCTTTTGGCTGTTGTCACATAGCCTGCTTTGATCCCATGTCATCTTCTCTGGTTGAGCAGGACCTCTTTGACAATCCATGAAGGTACAAGATTGAGGCAAATGATGCTCTCGTGGTCTCCCTGGCTATTAGAATCAGAAAGTAGATAAAACTTGGAAAAAAGCTGGAGGCTGAATGTATGTACAGGCACATCGCCTGTGAGAAATGGAGAAGGAAAAAATAAGGCATTTCTTTGCAGAGCCCAGGTTCACCTGTGGAGCAGATGGGGCTGGAATGATGACTTTGGTACATGTGCGGTTCCTTGGACTGTGGGGTTCGTGGGGACAGTGGGTCACGTCCTGTTTACTTTCCATCCCTCCCGTAGTGCCTTGCATGATGCCTGCCAGTCACTTTGTGCTGAACTGAGTTGGGCTTAGAACGTATAACCTTGGTGCTTGGAGCAGTTGTTCTGCTGAAGGACAGGCTGGCTCCCTGCCATTTAAAAGAACAGAGAGTCCTTTCGTGCAAATGGTTCACAAGTCTGTTTAAAGATTCCCAATCAGGGTGGCCTTTTGTCTATGTTCAAGTTCAGTGTCAGGCACCTTCCTGATGCCAGTGGAGACCGCTTTTGGAGCTGTGTGTCTGGTGTTCGGCTTGGCAGGAAAGGGGTCCTGGGTGGGAGGGGCTGCCTTTGGGCCTTCCTTGGAGCCCTCTGATTCCTGAGGCAGCAGTTGGGGGACCTGCCCTGTACTTGGTGAGTCAGCCTGTGAAGTGTCGTGTCTCACAGATTGCACGCTGCCAGCAGGCACAACTGTGCAACCAACGATTGCCAGCTGTGGAGACTGCTTTGAAAAGACACAGAAACCGAGGGGAGAAAGTCAGCTACTGTTACTGTCTCAGTTGTAGCCAGACTTGGAAAAGGGCATTCGTGGGCAGCTGGTGATCGCAGGCGCTGGCTCTGTCCAACACCCCGGGGCAGTGTGAAGACCGGGAAGTGAGAGATTCTTGTTGGTTAGGAACCTGAAGCGCCCCAAGGGCCAGCCCGGTCCTGCGGGTGGGAGGCCGGTGCCCAGCACAGCTCAGCGCGCCCCTGCTTTGTTTCAGGTGCGCTTAATGATCACGGATGCCGCCCGACACAAGCTGCTCGTGCTGACGGGGCAGTGCTTTGAGAACACCGGAGAGCTCATTCTCCAGTCCGGCTCTTTCTCTTTCCAGAACTTCATAGAGATTTTCACCGATCAAGAGGTAGGCTCCTGTCTGGGAGTATCCACGCTTTACAGTTGCTCGGTTATTGCTGTCGCCTTAGGCTGATCTTTGAAAGCATTCACGGGAGATAGGAGGAGGGGATGGGGTACTCCTTTGAAATAAGCAAAACCACGTGGTACAGGGTCCTGTGGCTCATCACCAGAGGAATTTAGAGCACTCATCCATATAATTAATTGGAACCATTCTGATTGCCCGATGGAGGCGGGGGTTGGAACAGTCATCATTTTACAGATGGCAGAGATGATGGAGGAACTCGGAATGACAGAGTCCACAAGAAAGCCCAGGTTGCCTATTTTCTGAAAGAGCACTCCAAAGATCTCTTTAGGGGTAGTATTTAACTGCCTTGTTTCAGTGCATGTAACCTACTTCTCCTGGTCAAATTATTTCTGATTTCTCTTAATGCCTGGCTCCAGTATTTGAGCTTGGGCTGCTTGAGTAGCCCAAGAAAGGAGGCAGGTAGGAAAATGGGGTGCATCCATAGCACACGTCCATGCCCCAAGAGAAAGAGTGTTAGAGTAGCTGGACTGAAGCCTGATCATTAACACATCTAACGAGTATATCTTACTCAAGGTGATACATGATGAAGCATTGAAACTAACGGGATGATAGTATTATTTGGTCAAATCAGATCAAAGATTTTAATTTGGTTATTTCTGCTTGAGAATTTTATCTGGTTAGGAAACTTCTCTTTCCAAAATAACGCACCTCTGTCTCCTAGTTAGAGCAACAACTCAGGGCTGTCAGCATAGCCGCTTGGGGCTACCCATAGCTGATAGCAGACTGCTACAGGGAGAGGGTGAGGGACGTGCTGACAGGAGGAGTTACAGCATCTATTTAAAACCATCTTCCTGAGAACTTCCTGAGAGGGCGGCCTCTTAGTCTCGGGGGTGTTGGGAAGGGCCATCTGTCTTTCTGCATTTAATCTTCCTTGGCCCTGCAAATCAGAGAGGTCTCTGTGTACTTTCCATCACTGGCAAGAGCTGTAAATAAACTGCCCAGCTTCATTAGGCTCACCTGGAGGCTTTTTGTAAAAAGACTGGTGGGATGACATCACTGTGTTTCTCCGCTCACTGGGTCGGAATAAAAAGGAACATTTTACTTGGCATTTGAAGCTCCGGCTTTCAGAAGCTGTGATGTCATCTGGGTCCCAAGGCAGATAGCCCAGGCTCTCCCCACGGCAAGGCAGGGCCCCAGGCACCCGCAGAGCTGGTCCCACTGTTCCCACCTCACAAGGGAGGCCTGCGCCTTGTGTCTCTGCAGAGCTGTCCTCTGGCTTCCTCCAGGGCTGCTGGAGTTCAGGCTGCGTGTCTTGATCATCTTGTATCTGTGGCGTCCACACCTAGGAAAGGCGCGGCACAACCTTGTTCGTGGCATTGAGAAGCCCACGGCAGGGCACTGTCTCCTTCTGCCCACTGCCCTGAGATGGGTGGGTGAGCACCGCAACGTCAGAATCTTTCGCAGGGTTGTGTCCCCAGGTTCACGTTGTGGATTTGTCTGGTAGCTGAGAGGTCACACAGGCTGTCAGCACCTTGGCAAGAGAGAGGGCTGCCGGGGCCTGGAGCCAGCCCCGGGGCCCAGTGCCACGTGCAGGCGGGCCGTTGACTGGCTTCCCCATGTTGGGTTCAGGCCGGCACCCTCAGCTTATTTATGTGCACGTGGGTGCCGCTCCTGCATTCCTGTTTCAGGTCAGTTTCTACCCCTGTGTCATGGGTTTGTCTTTTTTGGCAGTAAAATAGAATTGGGGACATATGTAAAGGAAAGGGTTTGTCACTGCTGGAATTTTAAATCCGGAGGCATCACAACCCACCCATCTGGACCCCAAATGTCTTTAAATAAGGCACAGTGTCGTGAACATTGCTGCTTAACACACATGAAAAGATCTCTAGGATTTTCCCTTACAGACTAGGTCAGTGGTATCGGGGTGCTGCGGGAAGACAGGGAAAGGGGAATACATAGGGTTAAACTTACTTTCTTCCCCTTGTTCCAACCAAAGCACCTGGGCCTTTATCTTTCTTTGCATTCTGGACTTTGGAGGAAGGATGCCATAGCCAAAGTGGATTGGAAACCATGGGACTAGGCCAATGGTTAGCAGCTTTTTAGAGCTCTGATCCTTATTGTTGCCTTGGGAAAAGGTTTTGAGGCCAGAATGACTCAATAACTAACAGATCTTAAAGGCCATTTGGTGTCTACTTTTGTTCCTTTTACTTAGTCCTTGAAACATACCAGTCACTCCAGAGAAACGAGAAACACAATTTGGCAAAACCAAAATGACACATTTAAAAAAAAAAGAAAACAAGAATAGCTAAAAATAAATGGGCTGAATAACAGAATTATAGGTACATTTTAAGCTTCAGCTTTGCAGTCTTAGTCATTGGAGATCAACTACAAAACCAGAACCTAGAGATAGAACAGTCATCTGGCTAATCCATCCCTTCCTGCAAACTGAGGATGGTGAAGTCACCATCTCCTGGGGACATTTTTCAGTCTCTCTGTTGGAAAGTTTTTCCTTATATGTCTCATCCTATCTTCAAGGAAGGAATGTGATCCCTTTTCCACCTGACAGTGTCTTAGATCTTAGACACCCTTTACTGCCAATTTTTTCGCCCTCCAGATTTATCATTCTCAGTTCTCCTCAGTGTTCTTCATAAAACAAGATATTAAAAGTTCCTTATATTCTCTCATCACTGTCCAGTGGTAGGAAGGAGGCACAGGGGTGGAGATGGGTGAAATTCAGGAGCTCAGTCTTGGCACTGTTACCAGACAATTACATACAGGGGTCCAGAGCTTGGGGAATGAAGAGTGGGCTGGAGATGTTAATGTGGAAGCCATCAGCACATTAGAAACAGATGACATAATCTAAAGGGAGAAATGTGTGAGCAGAGAAAGGGGCCCAGGTCTAGCATTTAGAGGCTGAGGCCAAAGAGAAGGAACCAGCAATTTTAGTTTGTTTTTGTCCAGTTTCTCTAAAACGTTATGACTCACACTGGATACCAAACTCTGCGGATTGTGAGAGTTAGTGACTTCTATAGTTTTCAGTACAATCTTCAATAAGTCTAAAAGTAACTTTTGACCATCACCATCCACAATTAAATGTCAATGAAGAAGGGAGGCTCTGAGGAGCTCTGTAATTAACATAATTTTTTTTTTTTGGGGGGGGAGCTCCCTTTAAGAAAAAGAAGAAAATTATTGATACACAATTAAGTACAGGACTTTGGGAGGGGACCAGACCACTGAGGAGCCTTGACATTTAAGCTGCTTTAAGCCTTATGATAAAGGCACTTCACTATCAACTAAAATCCCTGAGTATTTTCTATGGATATTGTTGATACGCCCTCCTCTCACAATCCTGTTTTCCCAGCTGGTTTATTGGACTTTACATTTATCCCTTAGAATGCCTCCATTAAGAGTTGACTTAGCCATCATCATTCCAAAGTCAAGAGCTTTTCTAAATGTCTTAATTCTGCCATCCCACATTTCCAAGGCCTCCTGTTTTCATGCTATCCACAGATCTGATAAGCCTGCCTCCACCATTCAAGTCAGTACCAACAGGACATAAATGAGCCCACCACAGACCCCTTTCCAGGTTGATGCAAACCAGCAGCTATAAGTTCAGCTATTGTCACAATGTTCAGAGATCCTTTGAAACATCTTGCTAAATCCCAGAGATATGCTGTCTGCTGTATTTCCTCATTAGCCAAGCACATAATCTAATCAAAAGGAAATGTAGTTAGTAGGGTATGGCTTAGAAATTGCACTCTTATTTCATTAATATTATCTGCATAGTCACTTATTTCCTGTATCTTCCTTCCTCTTCCAGTATGCCTGCACTTAATTAGAAAAGGCAATTAACAAAAAAGACTATCTTTACTCTGAGCAGTATTTCTTCCAGTCCTGTCTCCCATCCATTTTTGTAAGAACAAGGCTGGGGGGTAGCAACCAATGTTCTTGAGAAGTACTCTTGGGTTGTGGTCACTTCCGAAATGTCCACTTCAGGAGGACAGCATGTACTAAATTGGCCAAGTTCAGCATAGTTCAGCAAGCATCTATTGAACCTGATGGTATACTGGGGAAACAAAGATAAAGAGATACAGAGAGAGAGAAGATGTGTTTTCTCCTGTTCAGGAACTTCTGGTATAATGGGCTCTACTAGCTGCCATTTACTATGATGATGATTGCCAAATCCTTTCAGAGAAAGCCTCAGTTTCCAAGTCTAAGACATAGTCACAGGTTTCCTTGTCACTTCACATGTTGTCGGCTCTTCTTCGTTGCTCTCATCTGTTCCTTGGTTGAACGGGCACTTGTGACACCCAGTCTTTGTCCCGAGGTCCCCCTCTCTCCAGCGTGCATGCTGGCACAGGTCTGGAAGTCAGTTCTGGGGGCTGGTCCAAGGCCATAGTACTTACTTCTCCTCCTCCTCCTGGACCCTCTCCGTCTCCTTGACGGGCTAGGTTCTTGTCCTGTGCATAGTGTGCTGTTGCTTCTCCAAAGGAAGTGGATTTTCTATCTCTGGGCACTGCTGACTTTCTTTTGTGCTTTCTCTTGTACATCATAGTTTTACATTCACCAGCCTCTTGGCTGTTTTTTAAGGCCCTTGACTTCCTAAGAATTCTGTGCAGCCTTGTTTTCTTTGGGAGTCATTTCCTTTGTTTCATAGAAGCTCTCTGGGTAGAGGTGAAAAGCCAAAGGGTACAGAGGTATTCCTTAAATCCTTTTACCTTCTGCTTGAGCTTGGTGATTACCTGCTTCACATAAAAAGAGTCAGTGACTGAATACCACCTGTACACAGCTGGATCATATCCTTACCTGCCGCACCTCTTAGCCGAATTTGATTTTAGCCACTCAGGCCCGGCTTGCCCTGAAAAGAATAGGAGTTAGAATGGAGCAGAACATCCCACCTTGGATTCAAACGGGAGCAAATGGGGGACAAATCTGGCTACTTGCTCATGTAATACCCAACTGTTCTAACCATCATGGTTTCAGAGTATCTGTATTTGCAGAAAGTCTGCTGGATGAACCACTCATGCTTTACACAGTGTGAACTGATGCCAGAACCAGTAGTTTTTTGTATTAATGTGTGGTCTATAACTTCCTATCTCCAAGGTGCGAAAAGAAGCCACTAAACTTTTTTCTTCTCTACCTACCAAATTCTAAATATAGACACCATGTGCACTATATCTAAATTCTTTTAATGTGTCATCAGTCCTTTTAGCCAGGCCCAGTGGAATATAAGAAACATTTTATATCAGTGGTGAAATGACTCACCTAACTTTCTCCTGTGATAGTTTATTACTTTTTAAAGGGCATTTTTGCATGGCAAGTACCCAGGGGTGCTGTGCAAAGTGTTTCATAACCACATAGGCACTGATCATCCAGACAGTCACTGGCCTTAGAAGTGGAGCAGAATTCTGAAGATCCCCTGCGGGGCAAGAACAGATGGTGGCGAGGTCTGAGGTGGTGGAGGGGGCAGGGAGAAGGCAGAAGGGAATGGAAGGAGCGGTCAGGACAGAGGCTGTTAGCTTACCAGTATGGAAATATTTACCTACCAACACCTGACATTTGCCCTGTGTGCATCCAATAGTCCTATAATACCTAGTAATAGATGGAGGGGCTGGGTCAGTGATGACAGTCACTTAAACCTTTTCTTTTTTTCTTATGATTTGTTTTTTAAATCCCAGATTGGGGAATTACTGAGTACCACCCATCCTGCCAACAAAGCCAGCTTAACCCTTTTCTGTCCCGAAGAAGGGGACTGGAAAAACTCCAATCTTGACAGACACAATCTCCAAGACTTCATCAATATTAAACTCAACTCAGCATCTATATTGCCAGAAATGGAAGGACTTTCTGAATTTACCGAATATCTCTCGGAATCTGTGGAAGTCCCATCTCCCTTTGACATCCTAGAACCCCCCACATCAGGTGGATTTCTAAAGCTCTCCAAGCCCTGCTGTTACATTTTTCCAGGAGGGAGGGGTGACTCTGCACTGTTTGCAGTGAATGGATTCAATATGCTCATCAACGGAGGCTCAGAAAGAAAATCCTGCTTTTGGAAGCTCATCCGACACTTGGACCGAGTGGACTCCATCCTGCTCACCCACATTGGGGATGACAATTTGCCTGGAATAAACAGCATGCTCCAACGGAAAATCGCAGAGCTCGAGGAGGAACAGTCCCAGGGCTCCACCACCAATAGTGACTGGATGAAAAACCTCATCTCTCCCGACTTAGGAGTTGTATTTCTCAATGTACCTGAAAATCTGAAAAATCCAGAGCCAAACATCAAGATGAAGAGAAGCATAGAAGAAGCCTGCTTCACTCTCCAGTACCTAAACAAACTGTCCATGAAGCCAGAACCTCTGTTCAGAAGCGTAGGCAATACCATCGATCCTGTCATTCTTTTCCAAAAAATGGGAGTTGGTAAACTGGAGATGTATGTGCTTAACCCAGTCAAGAGCAGCAAGGAGATGCAGTATTTCATGCAGCAGTGGACTGGCACCAACAAAGACAAGGCTGAACTAATCCTGCCTAATGGTCAAGAAATAGACATCCCAATTTCCTACTTAACATCAGTCTCATCTTTGATCGTGTGGCATCCAGCAAACCCTGCAGAAAAGATCATCCGAGTTCTCTTTCCTGGCAACAGTACCCAATACAATATCCTGGAAGGACTGGAAAAGCTCAAACATTTGGACTTCCTGAAACAGCCGCTGGCCACCCAGAAGGACCTCACGGGCCAGGTGGCCACCCCTGCCGTGAAACAAGTAAAACTGAAACAGAGGGCTGACAGCCGTGAGAGTTTGAAACCAGCCGCAAAACCACTCCCCAGCAAAACCGTGCGAAAGGAGTCAAAAGAAGAAACCCCTGAAGTCACAAAAGGGCTGGAAAAGGCACCCAAAGTTGAAAGCAAAGAAAAGGTGACGGTGAAAAAAGACAAACCTGTGAAAACCGAGACCAAACCTCCAGTGACAGAAAAGGAGACGCCCAGCAAAGAAGAGCTGCCCCTGGCCAAAGCTGAGGGCGCCGAGAAGCAGGGCACAGATGTCAAACCCAAAGTCGCCAAGGAGAAGACGGTGAAGAAGGAGACAAAGCCAAAAGCCGAAGAGAAGAAAGAGGAGAAGGAAAAGGAAAAGCCAAAGAAAGAAGTGGCTAAGAAGGAGGACAAAACACCTGTCAAGAAGGAGGAAAAACCAAAAAAGGAAGAGGTGAAAAAGGAAGTCAAAAAAGAAATCAAGAAAGAAGAGAAAAAAGAAATCAAAAAAGAGGTTAAGAAAGAAACCCCACTCAAGGAAGCCAAGAAGGAAGTGAAGAAGGAGGAAAAGAAGGAAATTAAAAAGGAGGAAAAGGAGCCCAAAAAAGAAATTAAGAAACTTCCTAAAGACACAAAGAAATCACCTACTCCAGTAGCTGAAGCAAAAAAACCGGCTGCATTAAAACCAAAAGTACCCAAGAAGGAAGAGCCTGTCAAGAAAGAGGCAGTGGCTGCTGGGAAGCCAAAGGAGAAGGGGAAGATTAAAGTGGTCAAGAAGGAAGGCAAGACTGCAGAGGCTGCGGCCGCAGCCCTTGGCACCGTGGCTGCCGCAGCAGCTGTGGCTGGGTTAGCAACCACCGGCCCCGCCAAAGAACTTGAGGCCGAGAGGTCCCTCATGTCCTCCCCCGAGGATCTGACCAAGGACTTTGAGGAGCTGAAGGCTGAAGAGGTCGACGTCGCGAAAGACATCAAGCCTCAGCTGGAGCTGATCGAAGATGAAGAGAAACTGAAGCAAACTGAGCCCGTCGAAGCCTATGTCATCCAGAAAGAAACCGAAGTCATCAAAGGCCCCGCCGAGTCCCCTGATGAGGGAATCACCACCACTGAAGGGGAGGGGGAGTGTGAGCAGACCCCCGAGGAGCTGGAGCCCGTTGAGAAGCAGGGGGTGGAGGACACCGAAAAATTTGAAGACGAGGGTGCAGGTTTCGAGGAGTCCTCTGAGACCGGAGACTATGAAGAGAAGGCAGAAACTGAAGAGGCGGAGGAACCGGAAGAGGACGCAGAGGACCACGTGCGTGTGAGCACCTCCAAGCACAGCCTGGCGGAGGAGGAGGAGAGTGCTAAGGCTGAGGCGGATGCGCACGTCAAGGAGAAGAGGGAGTCTGTGGCCAGTGGTGACGACCGAGCCGAAGAAGACATGGACGAGGCCCTGGAGAAGGGAGAGGCCGAGCAGTCTGAGGAGGAGGCGGAAGAGGAGGACAGAGCCGAGGACGCCAGGGAGGAAGACTACGAGCCCGAAAAGGCGGAAGCAGAAGACTACGTGAGGGCTGTGGTGGACAAGGCTGCCGAGGCCCAGTACGGGTTCCTCACCATGGCCCCCAAGCCTGTGGGAGCCCAGTCTCCCATCCAAGAACCTGCCTCTTCCATTCACGACGAGACTTTACCTGGAGGCTCGGAGAGTGAGGCCACTGCCTCTGACGAGGAGAATCGGGAAGACCAGCCTGAAGAATTCACGGCCACCTCCGGCTACACCCAGTCTACCATTGAGATATCCAGCGAGCCCACACCCATGGATGAGATGTCTACTCCCCGAGACGTGATGAGTGACGAGACCAACAATGAAGAGACCGAGTCCCCGTCTCAAGAATTTGTAAACATCACCAAATACGAGTCTTCACTGTATTCTCAGGAATATGCCAAACCTGCTGTGACATCTCTCAACGGACTTTCTGATGGGTCAAAAACAGATGCCACTGATGGGAGGGACTACAATGCTTCAGCCTCCACCATCTCACCACCTTCCTCCATGGAGGAAGACAAATTCAGCAGATCTGCTCTACGTGAGGCCTACTACTCTGAAGAGAAAGATGTGAGAGCTGGTGCCACACTGGAGATCAAAGACACCGTCTCACCAGTTTTGGATGAAAAACTCAGTCCACCCAAGAGCCCATCCCTGAGTCCATCTCCGCCATCACCCATAGAAAAGACCCCCCTGGGTGAACGTAGCGTGAACTTTTCCCTGACACCCAATGAGATTAAAGTCTCAGCAGAAGCAGAAGTTGTCCCAGTGTCTCCTGAGGTGACCCAAGAAGTAGTGGAAGAACACTGTGCCAGTCCTGAGGATAAGACCCTGGAAGTGGTGTCTCCATCTCAGTCTGTGACTGGCAGTGCTGGCCACACACCATACTACCAATCTCCAACTGAAGAGAAATCTAGTCATCTTCCCACAGAGGTCATTGAAAAACCAGCAGCAGTCCCGGTGAGCTTTGAATTCAGTGATGCCAAAGATGAAAGTGAAAGGGCTTCCATAAGCCCCATGGATGAACCTGTGCCTGACTCAGAATCTCCTATTGAAAAAGTTTTGTCTCCATTACGGAGCCCTCCCCTAATTGGATCCGAGTCTGCATATGAAAGTTTCCTAAGTGCAGATGACAAGGCTCCTGGCAGAGGTACCGAAAGCCCCTTTGAAGGAAAGGATGAAAAAGAAGCCTCTCCAGACCAAATAAGTCCAGTTTCTGATATGACTTCCACTGGTCTTTTCCAAGACAAACAGGAAGGGAAAAGCACAGATTTTATACCAATAAAGGAAGACTTTGGTCAAGAAAAGAAAACTGATGATGTTGAAGACATGAGTTCTCAAGCAGGACTGACCTTAGATGAAAGGAAGTTAGGAGGAGATGTTTCTCCTACACAAATAGATGTCAGTCAGTTTGGATCCCTTAAAGAAGACACTAAGATGTCCATTTCTGAAGGCACCGTCTCAGACAAGTCAGCTACCCCTGTCGATGAGGGGGTAGTTGAAGACACATACTCTCATATGGAGGGGGTGGCCTCCGTCTCCACAGCTTCTGTGGCTACCAGCTCATTCCCAGAGCCAACGACAGACGACGTGTCTCCCTCACTGCACGCTGAGGTTGGATCCCCACACTCCACTGAAGTAGATGACTCTCTCTCAGTGTCTGTTGTGCAAACGCCTACCACTTTCCAGGAAACAGAAATGTCCCCATCAAAAGAAGAATGCCCACGACCAATGTCAATTTCTCCACCAGACTTCTCCCCTAAAACAGCCAAGTCTCAGACTCCAGTTCAAGATCACAGATCAGAACAATCCTCAATGTCTATTGAATTTGGCCAGGAGTCCCCTGAGCACTCCCTTGCTATGGACTTCAGTCGTCAGTCTCCCGATCACCCTACAGTGGGTGCAGGCATGCTTCATATCACTGAAAACGGGCCCACTGAGGTGGACTACAGTCCTTCTGACATGCAGGACTCTAGTTTATCCCATAAGATCCCACCAACAGAGGAGCCGTCCTACACCCAAGATAATGATCTCTCTGAGCTCATCTCGGTGTCTCAGGTGGAGGCTTCCCCATCCACCTCTTCTGCTCACACCCCTTCTCAGATAGCATCTCCTCTCCAAGAAGATACTCTGTCTGATGCTGTTCCTCCCAGAGACATATCCTTATATGCCTCACTCACCTCTGAAAAAGTGCAAAGTCTGGATGCTGAGAAGCTCTCTCCTAAATCTGATATCTCTCCACTCACCCCAAGAGAATCCTCTCCTTTGTATTCCCCTAGTCTTTCAGATTCTACCTCTGCAGTCAAAGAGAGCACAGCAGCGTGCCACACTGCCTCTCCCCCACCAATGGATGCAGCGTCCGCAGAGCCCTATGGCTTCCGTGCCTCCATGTTATTTGATACGATGCCGCACCATCTAGCCTTGAATAGAGATTTGACCACACCTGGCATGGAGAAGGATACTGGAGGAAGGACACCTGGAGACTTCAGCTACGCCTATCAGAAGCCTGAGACAACGACCAGGTCTCCAGATGAAGAAGGTTACGACTATGAGGCTTATGAGAAAACCACCCGGACCCCAGATGTGAGTGGCTATTACTATGAGAAGACTGAGAGCGTCACCAAATCCCCATGTGACAGCAGCTACTCCTATGAGACGATGGAGAAGACCAGCAAGAGTCCTGAAGATGGTGGCTATGCCTATGAGATTACTGAAAAGACCACCCGGAGCCCGGAAGAGTCTGGGTACGCATATGAGATAAGTGAGAAGACCATAAGGACCCCTGAAGTGAGTGCCTACAGCTACGAAAAGGCTGAGCGGTCTCGAAGGCTCCTGGATGACATCAGCAATGGCTATGACGATTCTGAAGAGGGCGGCCACACACTTGGGGATTCCAGCTACTCTTATGAGACCACTGAGAAAACTGCCGGTTTCCCTGAGTCTGAAAGTTACTCCTACGAGACATCAACAACAACCACTCGATCCCCAGATGCCTCCGCATACTGTTATGAGACCCCAGAGAAAATCACTCGAGCCCCCCAGGTATCTTCATATGCCTATGAGACTTCAGACCAGTGCTACACAGCAGAAAAGAAGTCCCCCTCCGAGGCTCGCCAGGATGTGGACTTATGCCTTGTGTCCTCCTGCGAATACAAGCATCCCAAGACGGAGCTCTCACCCTCCTTCATTAATCCCAATCCTCTCGAGTGGTTTGCCAGTGAAGAGCCAACTGAAGAATCGGAAAAGCCCCTCACCCAGTCAGGAGGAGCCCCGCCACCCCCTGGAGGGAAGCCCCAGGGCCGACAATGTGATGAAACCCCTCCCACCTCAGTCAGCGAGTCCGCCCCGTCCCAGACTGACTCTGATGTCCCTCCAGAGACTGAAGAGTGCCCCTCCATCACAGCTGATGCCAACATTGACTCTGAAGATGAGTCGGAAACCATCCCCACAGATAAAACCGTCACCTACAAACACATGGATCCACCTCCGGCCCCCATGCAGGACCGTAGCCCTTCTCCACGCCACCCTGATGTGTCCATGATGGACCCGGAGGCCTTGGCCATCGAGCAGAACCTGGGCAAAGCTCTGAAGAAAGACCTGAAAGAGAAGACCAAGACCAAAAAGCCTGGTACCAAGACCAAGTCGTCCTCACCTGTCAAGAAGGGTGATGGGAAGTCCAAGCCCTCTGCAGCTTCACCCAAGCCAGGGGCCTTGAAGGAATCCTCGGATAAGGTGTCCAAAGTGGCTTCTCCTAAGAAGAAAGAATCTGTGGAAAAAGCAACCAAAACTACCACCACTCCTGAGGTCAAAGCTGCACGTGGGGAAGAGAAAGACAAGGAGACCAAGAATGCCGCCAATGCCTCCACATCCAAATCGGTGAAGACGGCAACTGCAGGTAGGTGGGAGGTGCTGGCATCCTGGAACAGGACACTGCAATTCTACTTTTAGCTACAGCCTCTGCCTTTCCCCCTGACTTTGTACTGGGGAGGTGAGAGAGCACAGCTTAGTGCCCTTCCTTCCTTTCACCATTTTCTTTTGCCACAAGGTAGGGAGACCCACCCAGTGTAGCCCACAGGCCTTGCAGGGAGCTCAGCATATAGCCCAGGGCAGCTCTGATTTCCCAGATGCGGCCCCTGGGTTTGCTCCCTTTTGCAAAACTGCAGCCTTGTCCGAATCTTCAGAACCAAAGATGTGTATTTCAGGCTCCTCGGGAAGATTCTGTTGACACTGGCTTCAACCATGCTGGCCCCAGAATCAAGCTGAGGTGCCATGAGCCAGGAGCTCCCACAGGCCTAGGGAGAACTAGAGTTCCAAGGCAAGCGTGGAATAAACATCATAGGTCCAAGGTTTAGGTTCCATTTTTAAAAGTAAAAATATTTTAATTAAAATGATAACATTTTTTAAATTAAAAAAATCACTTGGCTGGAGATGCATCTTCATTCAAGGCAGTGCTCTGGTTAATCAACCAGTGAGGTCAGCTGACCACTGGGTACCCAGTACAGATTGAGAAAAGAGCATCCAAGACTCTACTTATTCCATTCTGACCACACTGCCTCACTAATACAGACTCAACATCTTGTTTTAGGTCGAAATTCAACTTGGCAAGAGCAAGCATCCCTGACTTCAGGTTCTTAGACTTATCAAGTTCTCGGCAGTGATCTGGGTTTTTGATGAATCTGGGTTTCTGATGATCCAGCTTCATTTTGTTGCTTCAAAACAATCACAGGGATTTGAATTCATATATTTTATTTGCTTTACATAGTTACTTGAAGGTTTTAGATCACAGTTCACAAACATGTAAAGCAAAAAATAAGCAACACTTTCTTGATTTATTATGGAAAATCTGATAGACGAACCTTTGAAACTCTAAAATTCAGTATTTAGTACTTTAGGAAGTACTAGTTACAAGTTTTTACTTTTAGGCAACGTGAAGCATCAATTTCAAGACTCATATCAGATTTCCTCTTTTTATTTGCACATAGAAAACAAACTGAATTTGTTCATGCTTAGAATTTGTATAGAGCCACCAGATAATAAATCTTGATCTAAAGGACTTGACAGTGACCATGCACTTAGGAGAAAACATGAAATCAATTCAAACAGATAAAAACCCAACTGAAATTTGCTACCAAACTCATGAAACTTACACTATAGCCCACACAATTGATTTTATCACTTTTTTTTTTTTTTTGGTCATTTAAAGATAATTTTGAGGGAAAGTGAGTTAATTTGAATTTACATTGAGGATGCTTTCCCAACAGATTTTTTTAAAAGACAAAACTGCACTATTAATTAATTTTAAAACAAACCTGGGTCAACTTCCAGTGGTTCTCTCAGTTTGGGCTTCTATGAGCAATGTTCATTTGGTGTCAACGGGAGTGATTCAAGGTGCAAGTGGAAACTGCAGGCATTTAAAAATATTAGATGAACTGTAACTCACAAACCTCTGCTACAAGTCAGAATTCTTTGGGAGATTTACACATGAATATGTTTAGGACTTTTAGCGTAGGTTCATTATAATGGCTGGTTAATCTATTCATGAAATGATTCAGTTTATCCAAATACCAGTTTGGCTGATTCTTACTACCCCCTGCCCTCCAAAATAAAAATAAACCAGTTCATAGCTGATTTTGACTGTGGGATGGCAGTCTCTATACATCCCATGGAGAAAGGCAAGAGAATTAAATTTAGAGGATCCTGCTGGTATTTTAAGTGGTTTCACAGCAGTGGTCTCAAACCAGATACACATTAGCATTGGCTGGGATGCTTTTAAAAAGTGATGGTACCCTGGTCAGTGAAGCCTTACCACAGCCATTGAAGCTAGGGCATCTGTATTAAGCATGCTAAGTGATTCTAATCATGTGGCCAGGAGGAAGAACCACTGCCTTACAATGCTAGTTCTGTTAATGTTTCAACCTTCTGATTAGAACAAATCAGAAAGCCAATTGTAGAAACAAGGTAGCCAGAAACTGAGATTAATCTGAACCTTCATTTTGCCCAGGCTTTCTGACTTGGGGGGAATTTTGGCTGTGACATACCTACCCCTTACCTCAGTCCGGTATGTTCTGATTGGCTAGAGAAAGCAGAGTCTTTCTGAACCTTCCTGTTGCTAAAGTTTGGTATCTAGTCTTGTCTAAGGAGAGACGTCTACCATTTAGAGGACTGTCCTAAGGAGAGAATACAGTGTTTTCATCAGTTTATGCATGAGGCTGAGGTGCTGAGGGTCTTGGAGATCATATGACATTAAGATCTGACTACTGGCTAGATCAAATGTGAGGGGATAATATTCAGCTGTGGGCCAAACTGCTTTTAAATGAAATCCTAACATGAATTACTAAGATGGCTTAACTATGCTTTACCAAATGCAGATGCTTTCCTTTGTCCTTTAAAATCTATTTCTTAGATCACATTTCAAATTAAAAGACACACTAGCAGCTCTTTTAGGAGTGTTAGCGTCTAGTTCTATCTTTGGGGAAAGCCTTGGCAACTCTTCTTAATTGCTAATGTGTTTAAGGGAAACGCCCCATTCTTCATTTCTCCTGAGATGGTAAACAGTCAAGTGATGCTGTCTCAGACTGCCAGTGTCAAATGCCCTCTGTGAGAGAGGGGAGTGCCCACACCCACTCCCATGTCCCAGAGCGCCTTCTGGGGAATAAGTAGGGAAGGTCTGCTGGACAGATGAGTCTCTTTGCATTTTTGTGACCCTGGCCTTCTCTTTGTTTTTATTTGTTTACTGAAGGGCCAGGAACCACCAAGACGTCCAAGCCCTCAGCTGTGCCCCCAGGCCCCCCTGTGTACCTGGACCTATGCTATATTCCCAACCATAGCAATAGTAAGAATGTCGACGTTGAATTTTTCAAGAGAGTGAGATCGTCCTACTACGTGGTGAGTGGGAACGACCCTGCTGCTGAGGAGCCCAGCCGGGCTGTCTTGGATGCCTTGCTGGAAGGGAAAGCCCAGTGGGGCAGCAACATGCAGGTAAGAGTTCCAGGACGGTGTTTGCACAACACGTGGAGCTGTGTCCAGAGGCAGCAGGAAGGGATCGTGTTTAATGAGGCACCACCGTGGATCCCCATGAGGTGCCCACGGGGCCTGCTGCACTTGGACAAAGTGGATTTCACACACACAAGCTGGTCTAAAAGCATTCGCACCACCAGCCACCATGGACTTGGAGGAAGGCCACTTTACCACCCTAAAGTATAATCTGCAGAGTGGGCCCAAGATTACACACCGTTCATATACCAAGAAAATTAACCAGCGTAACCAAGTGTCATATTTCCATGTGAGATGGATAAAGATTAGCTTTTACTTGTCTTTCCCAAGTAGACAAAAGCTAGAGATATGGCCATTTAGAAAATCAGCTGTCCACATGAGATTCTGCAGGAGCACTGCTGAAAATGGTCCTCAGCAGGACACTCCCAACACCCAAACATCGTAATGAGCCACAAACCACTCATTATTTCAGTTATGGATTTTATCTAAGTTTTACTTACGGTTTTGTATAGTGATCTAGTAAACTGTATTTGCATAATGTTAAATAGAAATCCTGGTTATTTCATCATATGAAATCTAATGCACTCAGTGGCCTCTTACTGAATACTAGGTAGAATTTAAGCTAGTAATCACTTACCCACCCCACTCCTCTGTCCCCAAACACACACACAAAGACATAAATCTTTGCTCTCATGATGAAATGTTAGTTAACATGCAATTAGAAGGTTTTCGGCTGCATTAATAACTAAAGCCCCTTTGTTTTAAATATGCAATATCTTTAATGTAAAACATCAGTTGTGTTAAAGAAAATACAAGAAATTCCACCTTAACTGAAGAACTTCTCATAATGCTAAAGAATTGAAAACTGATACAGATGAACTAACTGGCTAGTCATGACTTGCTTTTGGTTCTAGTCTTCAACTGCCCCAGAAAAACTAATTTTTTAGCAGCTTTATTCTGGTTCCTAGAAAATGTAAGTTGGTAAGTCCTATGGATTTTCTAAGGACAATAGAATATTTTTCTCTTTCCCTTTCTTTTTCTAATGGTCTAATTAATACCTTACTGCTGTTCTATTTTTCCCCACCCCATTTCTGGTTCTGCTCTTCAGCAGCTGTTTTCTCTCTCCCTGCAGGTGACCCTGATCCCGACTCATGACTCAGAAGTGATGAGGGAATGGTACCAGGAGACCCATGAGAAACAGCAGGACCTCAACATCATGGTTTTAGCAAGCAGCAGCACAGTGGTTATGCAAGATGAATCCTTCCCTGCATGCAAGATCGAACTGTAACAACCAAGGTCAGCCGCACCACAGGATTTGAACTTTGTTTCCAGAAATTCTTCGATTTGAAACCACCTTTTCTAAAAAAAAAAGTCAATTCATCTAAATAAGTCGCTGAACTGTTACCTGCCAAACACTATACTGTGTCATGGTGATACAAGTCACTAATATTTCTCAGTTTTTGCTGATTGCTAAGGGAAGTAGCAGTCTTCCCACACTAGGGTTCAAGTTACTGCAAAATTACCTACCCCAGTTCATCTCTGCTGAACATTTGGAAACCATGCACTAGCAAACCCAACTGACTTCTGCTAAGGTAGAGGCATTTGTCTTAGAGAGAAAGAGAGAGAGAGAGAGTGCGCGTGCACAAGAGAGGGAACACAGGACAGAGAGAGAGAGAGAGAGAGAATGAGAAGGAAAAAAGAATGCAAGAGAAGGAGATGTAATGGTAAAGAGTGCTGGTGAGATACCAGAGAGAAAGAGAGCAGGGTGGGGCAGGGAGGAGAAAATAACCAACAGTCACGTCTGCATTTTCTGTCTATTCTGTTGTCTGCAAAGTTTGTAACTTGTGTCAGTCTGAGTCATCAAAAAGGGTCTTAATTTCCTAAAACAAGTTGGCTGGAAGAAAAGAACAACACTTGTTATGAGGGCATGTGAGATTTTTCACGCCTTAATTAAGCTCCTTCAGTTTGAAGGCTGCACACTGACATAGTGTAGGGAGTGTAGACTGGACATACAAGTGGTTTGAACCCCATTCAGAACTCTCAGACTCTTCAAACACACAAGTAGATTGATCTAAGGCATGTTCCCAGCATCTGTGCACACAGCTAGTCCACTCTGAGTCAATTAACCTGCATGCGGAGACACCCAAGTCCACCCCAATTAACAAGCAAATACCAAAGCAGTTGGGAGTACATAGGTAGACAATTTGCCTTAGGAAGTGACTTGAATGTACAAAGATACTTGATGCACTTATTTTTTAATGTGAGACAGCAAGTTTATAAAACATCCGTGTAGGATTATAGATACTCCAGTTACAGGAGCATGTGTGTGCATGTGGGAGGGGTACTTGGAGCTTACCTGATTGGTGCAACAGTCTGATGCTGAGCATTGTGTTGAATACCACCTCAGGCCCCTCAGCCAAACAAGTTGAGCCTGTCTTAGCTTCTTTACTACTGCAAGTTCAAGACTAAAATGGCTTCTATGATCAGAACTGGGAAAACAATGAATCTTAATGGTGGAAGAGGTTCTCAGCAAGTGTACAGTATTTAGCTTCCTTTGTCTTACAGTGGCTTTTTTTTTTTTTTTTTTAATTTTCCATTAATTTCAGCATAATTATGGGAACAAGTGTACAGAAGAATTTTTTTTTTTTTTAAGATATGTGGGAACTTTTCATAGATGAACTTTTTAACAGATGTTTTCATTTACAGGAAAATGCACAGAAAATTTTCAAGTGACAGTCCTTTTTTTTTTTAAGTGTTTTGTAAGACAAAAAAATGAGTAGTGTTTTTTGAAGTTCTGGTGAAAACTGAAGTCTGATATTGCAGTAATATTTATTAAAAGTCCATCCTACCAGGAATAGTAATACCTCCCACCCCTTGAGTCCCATAACAAAAATCTGGGTATGTGCTATTTGAGAGTGGGGGAGAATGGCTAAACTTTTCTAGGCCTTTATAAGTACATCACCCAGTGGTATCCTGCATACTTCTTTCAAGATCTTCAACCATGAGGTAAAAGAACCAAGACAAGTTCAAAGGATCCTAGCAAAAATTTGCTTTGGGATTTTCTTTTCTGGGAAAAAAAATTCATTGAAAGCAAATGAATTTCCAGCTCCTATGGTTTATTATGTAGAGTTCAGAGATCATGTTCATCATTGTTATCACTGAACTGTGAACCTGGGAAGCCAGTTCATGATTAAAACTGACGTCAAGTTTCAAGTTGCAGATCAGCGCACCCAGTGTTCAGATGTGGCAAACTTTTTGGTGACAGCTGTTCTGGGCTCTGTCGCCTTGTGTCTCCTGCAGACTCTTAAGACCTACGGAGTAGTCAACAATCACCTCGTTTTATTTCCTATGTAGTTATTTATTTCAGAATTAACATTTTAGTTTATTTTTGTCTGATAAGTGTGTGTTTTGCACTGCTAACTACTATGAGGGTTTAAACAATGCTTCTTCTGGGTCCCTTCACTGAGGACCTAATGCAGTCTACTTAATGCTGTGAATTACATTTTTCAAATGTTTAATTTTTAAAAAAAATTAATCTATTTTTTTTAGGCTTCTCTAGAAATGCAGCTTTTATTTATTACCCTGTTTCTTGGAAGTCCTTAAGAACAATGCATTAAGGGTACAAAAAGTGAACACATGATAGGAAACTCATTGACAAAAATGGATTTCAATGAGTATAAACTCATCTACTTCAAAGGTGTTTTAAGAGCCAACCTACGATACTTAAGATAATTCTTAATAACTAGTTGTTAAGTTGGTTCACAGAATTCATTGGAAGAGAAAGAGACTTCCAGCCTTCTTGCCAAATTCAGACCTCTGGTTGATTTTTCTTTGATAGAAGATGGAATTGTTTTCCAATTTCCCACATTAATTTACCATGTACATAATTTTGCTTTAAGAAAAAAACCAAACATTTTAGGAGAATTATAGCCAGTCTTCAAATATAACCATTCTATCCCACTCTTTTTCTTTCTTTCTTTTTTTGCTTTGGAATTTAGTGGAAAAAATACACAAAAGCTGTCACTGATCAGCTGGCTCTTTAAATAGATAAGTACCTTTCTCCATCCATTATTCTCAGTGATGACCACAGAGCCCAAATATCACAGGAAAACCAATATTTACATTATAGGTTGCTCCTGTCCTTCCAGACACCTTTCCTACCTGTGTGACTAACCTAATTTTGCTAGTTCCAGAAATACACAATTAGTTTAGAAACAGCCATCACAATGTACCATGTACATTCATGGTGAGAGCTAAAGATTGACACAGACTTCTAGGAGCTTTATTCATACTGATTATGTAATCCAATTGTATAGATTGAATATTTGAGTGGAAGGAATTTACATTCTGTTTAAATGATGGGATTCCATTGAGATATAGCACTCATGATCATGACCTTTTTGGTAGTATTCTTAAAATTCTACAGAGACTAAATGTTAGAGATGATCCTCCATTTTCAATTTTAACTAATTCTATCCCGTTTCTCAAAACCCAATCCTTGTGCATGCTTTTCTCAGTCTTGTGGTGGGACTGGATACAATGACTGACCTTCCCCTTCACCCCTCCCCCAACCCTTATATGCCATTTCCCATGGAGTTCAAAAAAAAATTTTTTTTAACCTTACATATCATAGTGAATGGTTTCCCCAGTGTATATGAATGTTTTAAGTGTCTCCAATAGCTTACACAGTTTAGGAGCTTTCCAATACTCATTTAATAAGGTTTAATCATTTGCTAATGGAAATTTTACCACTTCCCATTTTCCCTGTTACCAAATTTCAGCTCTCAGGAGCTGTTCTGCAATTCTGAAATTGCTTTTCTTGCCTCTTTAGTCACCTGTCACAGGAGGTTCTTGCTCAGTAATGATATGGTGAGTTAGATTAATAACTTTTTTTTGCACTTCAGATTTAGAAGAAACGATCCTGTTTCCATTTGAAAGGAACTGTAAAGCTTTTTTATCATTTAACCAACTGAACAACACACCAAAAGCAGCCTAGGGATGAGCACTTCTTTGAAGGCGATTAGGTTATTCACCTGGTAATAAAACTATTTACTATGGAAAAAAAAAAATCTGTGACTTTATTCATTTTAAAAGGCAGCATCAAAAACTGAAAAGGAAGGGAAAAATAAACAGCTTCTCTGTACTCATTTGGCGCTCCCCCCAAAAAAGGAGCCATTGAGATGGGGCCTTAAGACCAGGCTGCCCAGCAGAAGGCCCTACGGCCCTTCCCCCGGGAGGGTGGGGCCTGGGCCCTGCCGAGAAGCACCTCCCACTCCTCTCTCTCGTCCTGAATGGTGTTTGTGTCGGTCCGCAGCTGTGTATGGTATTACGTCTTATAATCCTGCATCACTTCTATCCTATCCAGTCATATCTAATGTAGAAAATTAGTTTCCAGTGAAAGTAATACGTAGTGCTTTTATGATATTTGTGTGCAATATCCCCTCTTCCATTGAGGATATTTGATGTAAAAGAAAAAAGAAAATCAGTTCCACAATAAAAATACAAAAGTGGGTGTGTGTGCTGTGCTGTCTTTGGTTGTGTATTGCTGTTGGGCGCGTCGGAGAGTTGGGATCTGCTGCCCCCAGAGGTGTGCGTTTGTCGGGGGTTCTTTTACGAGGGTGATTATATTCTTTGCAGAGTGGGTTCCCTGGTTTTTGGTAAACTTCTGAGAGGGCCCTGCTACTATTTTTACAACTGCTGTTGCTAAGTCACTTCAGTCGTGTCCAACTCTGACCCCATAGTCAGCAGCCCACCAGGCTCCCCCGTCCCTGGGATTCTCCAGGCAAGAACACTGGAGTGGGTTGCCATTTCCTTCTCCAGTGCGTGAAAGTGAAAAGTGAGTGAAGTCGCTCAGTCGTGTCTGACTCTTAGCGACCCCATGAACTACAGCCCACCAGGCTCCTCCATCCATGGGATTTTCTAGGCAAGAGTACTAAAGTGGGGTGCCACTGCCTTCTCCAACAACTGCTGTTATCTTTTATAGCTAAGCCCGAGAGGACCTTGGGGACAGAAACTGGAAGATCAGAGAGTTAAAATTATTGCTCACAAAGAAAAAGTAAATAGAGCAGTGTAGCTGAAGGAGGATATTGAGAGGGTTTCCTACTAAATTATAATATAAACCCCCAAACCAAGTTCTTATTCCTAGGTTTGCCATACCTGGCTGTGTGACCTCAGTCACTTAATCTGTCCTGAATTTCTTTCTTTACCTGTAAAAAATGAGAAGATTTGACAAGATGGTCAAACTGGATGATTCCTCCAAGGGCTGACTTTCTGGAGCTCTACAAAGCCATCACACTGTCATTGTATCTTCGCTTGTTGTTCAGTTACAGAATAAACCCTGTATAACATAATATGCTGTGAATTAGGTTCACACCTTGGAACTAGAAATTGTTTAGGAAACGTGATGATAAATAATAATAAAAAGGAAGGACTCCCTTTAATCATTCAGTGATTATTATACCTTTACTCCATACCCAGCGGTGGGAAGAATGTGGGGTTTGTTTAAAGGTGAGCAAAACGTAAAGTCCTTCCCTAACTGGTCTCAGTGACAGGGACTCCCCAAATCCAAGGATGAGTGTAGGTGACTGTAGGAAAACCAGCAGATGTGAAGCTAAACTGAGGCCAGGTGCACGTGTATCAGTGTTTTAGACAAAGCAAATTCCAGGCCCAACTGCTCAGAGGAAGGCTCAGGGCATGTTGGGAAGCACAGACTGCCCAGAATGGCAGGATGCAGGATGGGAGGCCCCAACACCTCAACTCCCTCCACAGAAGACATGCCCACAGAGTGACATGCCAATACTTAGTCCTGTCTGTCTTCAGAGATGGTCCTTTGGCCTCAAAAGCCCACTGCAGCCTGTCTGGAGTCATAATGATGTTCATTTGTCACAAATACTCCTTATAATCTTATACTGTGCCTCCAAGTCATGAGGCTGGTAGATGGGTAGAAGTTGCTGTATGCCAGAAGGCATTCTGAAATCCCTCCAGAAGTTAAAAGGTTAAGCATGTGAACACTCAGGGTGGGAAATCATGACCAAGAGATTTTAATTACATCTGTCAGATTAAACAAAGATAAGTTTTCTATTCTACTGCCAAACGACTGGGTTCCAGGAAGTCTTTCTGGCCTGAACTTAAGAGTGACCAAGCAACCCGGTTTGCCCAGGACTGCCCTGGTTTATGCACAGGAAGTCCTGAGCTCCAAGAGACCCCTCCCTCCCAGAGAGCCCCCAGTGCTGGCCACCCAACCTGAACCCCTCCATGTGTTTCTATGCCGCCCCTCCGCCCCCACCAGGCCAGCTGGTCCTGTTCTATCGTACCCTGAAGGGAGCTTTTCTTCAGTTGCTGTTCTATTTTGCAGGCAAATTAACAAAGTTCTGTTACAGTACTAAGACTACATTTTCTTTCTCTTTAAAAATGTATTGCTCATTCTAGATGCTTCTCTGTCCTTATAATCAGTCATCTTTCAACACACTCTTGACTCATGAATTCTTGGTCTCTTGAGTAATCCTGGATTCCACCATTTCCTCTTTGAGCTTATACTGTACCTCTTGGCAGTTCACTGGAGCCACACAGGCAGACTGAGTTTTGGTCAGTCAATTCCTTTAATATGAGCTGCTGCTGCTGAATCCCTCAGCCGTGTCTGACTATGTAGCCCTTTGGACTGTAGCCCACCAGGTTTCTCTGTCCATGGGATTTTTCAGGCAAGAATACTGAAGTGGGTTGCCATTTCCTCCTCCAGGGGATCTTCCCCACCCAGGGATCGAACCTCTGTCTCTTACGTCTCCTGCATTGTAGGTGGGTTCTTTTACCCGCCAACCATGTAAGCAGTTCTGGCTAATTCTCTGGGGGTTACCAGCAATGTTTCTCAGATGGTGGCGCATCATCATAAGGCATGAAAAACAGGCACAGTTCTGTTTCACAGCTTCGACTATGCCCCACTCAAACCAATCATGCACGCTACTTTTAAATGCAGTCTCATGGATTTCAATGCTGTGTGTCAACTGATGGCTTTTATAATTTCTATCTCTAGTCTGTACTTCTCTGATCTCCAAACTCATACATACAGCTGCTAATTAAAAGCTCCATTCTGATGTCCAGTAGGGTCTTTAAAATATCCCAAATCAAATTTAACATACTCCCAAATAAATTCCCAGTCTCCCCAAACTGCTTCTCCTCCTAGGCTTTACCACCTCAGGAAGTGGCACACACTTCATTCCAGTTGCTCAAGTCAAAAATCTTGACCCGTTAGAAATTCTGTGGGCTCTGCCTTCAAGACACTTCCAGTCTAACCCCTTCTCACATTCACTGTTGCTACCCTTGTTCAGGCCAGTCATTTCTCCCCTGGATGACTGGTCTCCTGTTTCCTATTTTTGGCCTCCAAGCTTATGCTTTTCATTGCACCTAGAGTAGAGCAATCCTCTAATAATGCTAGGTTATATCATGCCATCCAGTGCACAAAACCTTCAAATTTTTGTGGTTTTCATCTTGGAGTCAAAGCCAAGGTCCTTACTAGCGGGCAGCAGGCCTTCACCACCCATCCCTTCATTTACCCCTGGTCTCCCTGGCCTCATCTCCCTTGGCTTCCCCACTTCCACAGTCTGCTCCAGCCATACGGGCCTTGCTCTTCCTCATGCACTCTAGGCACGCTTCTCTCCAGGGTCTTAGTACTGGTGTCTTTGTCTACTATGCTTTTGCCCAGCAGACTCCAAGATCCTCAACCTCATCTGCATGGGTCTCTTTTCAAATGTCATCTTCTCAAAAAGGCCTTCCCTCACCACTCTACATTAGCCTGCAAGCTCTGCCACTTAACCTGAACTCTCCTTCCCTCTTCCTTGCTTTCTCTGTGTCACCACATGGCATATACACTCATTATCTATCTCCTTCCATAGACTAGAAACACAAGGGAAGGGATCTTAGACTGTTTTGTTCCCTTCCATATCCTCAGTGACTACTTTAGCCATTCCCGACACATACTAGATGTTCAATAGATATTTGCTGAATGACTGAATGAAAGAAGACACTTAGTTTCAGCTCAGCGCAGTGATTATATGGGGTGGTTGTATGAAAGGGGTTTGGAATTAGACAAACTTGCATTCAAACACTGTCCTTGCCACTCGTTAATTGTGTGGCCCTAGGCAAGTCATATTAGTCAGTTTCCTCCTTTGCAAAATGAGGGTGATAATCTCTGCCATGCAGGATTACATAAGGATTAGAGAGGATTTAATTAGGTATGAACAGGCATCCACAAAGAGTTATTAAGTACAATTTGTGTAATCGAGATGGGTACAGGACTGCTTGTGACTCGGAGCCTGGAGACACTGACACCCGAGAGTGGTCCAGCAGACTGAGGAGACGAGCATTCTTGCTTACTCCACACACAATCTTAGGCACATTAGCCTCAGCATTTTAAGAATTGCAATGTTGAACTCCGCAGAGATGAAGCATCCTGGAAACCAAAACACAAAGCAAGTTCTCTTACCCCTGGGTATATCAGAGGATATAGTGTCCCTTTTATAAATCCTTTATAAACCTTCCCCTAAGTCCTCCATCTACCATTTAAAGCCCATAATGGAATTTATTTTCAGATGCTTTTTCTAAGGATAAACCACTTTCTAAACATGTCCAGCTCAGGTCTGGAATTCTCACGTTTATGCATAATAAATACACAACCTAAGAGTTTTATTTTAAACCAAGATCCCAGTAATAAATGCCACAATCTCAGGGGGTACTGTTACCATCCTTAGTCTGGACTTCCTTGTTACCATACAGGTAATAACATCCTCAGGGCAGCCTGCAATGTAAGTGAAAAGGCCAAATCAATGGGGGAAGAAAAGGTTATTATTAAATGAAGAAGCTGTTATTTGGAATAAAGGTGATTTTCCTAACATCACTTTGCTTGCTGAAAAGCACTTTTCTCCATGTTTTCTAAAGTAAGATTCAAAACATCATTTTCAGTTTGAAATTTCATCTTTGAAGGTTATTAACAACCTCTGAATTAAAAGAAAATCACACCACATTTTATGATTCACTGAAACCAAAGCTTGCTTGAACCCATTTCCAAACTCGTCCCCCTCTCAGCCACGCAACTGGCGGCAATGGTGTCAGGTTCTGCTGACTCCGGAGAGGAAGCAGCTTCATGGAACTCAAGGCTCCTAGTTCCAGGTACAGAACCCAGAAAACAAAATCATATAAAGCACAGACAACCTAAGGGCTGGGAGAAAACATTCACACATGATGCAACCAACAAGGAATTAATTTCCAATATACAACAGTTTGTACAGCTCAATAACAAAAATCCAAACAACCCAATAAAAAAATGGGCAGAAGTCCTGAAGAGACATTTCTCCAATACAGATGGCCAATAAGCACATGAAAAGATGTTCAACATCACTAATTAGAGAAATGAAAATAAAAACTACAGTGAGGTATCATCTCACACCACTCAGAATGGCCACCATCAGAATGTCTACAAAAGAAATGCTGGAGGGGTTGTGGAGAAAAAGGAACCTTCCTATACTGTTGGTGGGGATGTAAATTGGTGTAGCCACTATGGAGAATAGGGTGGAGGCTCCTTAAAAAACTAAAGTTACCCTATTATCCCAGCAATCCCACTCCTGGACATATAACCAGGAAAAGTCAAATTCAAAAAGATATATGTACCCCAATGTTCACAGCAGTACCTACAACAGCCAAGACATGGAAGCAACCTACATGTCCACTGACAGATGAATGGATAAAGATGGGGTAAGCATACACACCGCGGAATACTGCTCAGCCATAAAAGAGAATGAAATAACGCCATCTACAGCAACACGGATGGACACAGAGATTGTCGTGTTAAGTAAGTCAGAGGACGACAAGTACTGCACGGTATCACTTATGTGTGGGATCTTTATGTGGAATCTTAAATATGATACAAGTGAACTTACTAGCAAAACAGAAACAGACGCACAGACATAGAAAACAAACTGATGGTTACCAAAGGGAAAAGAGGTAGGGGGATAAATTAGGAGTTTGGGATTAGCAGATACAAATTACTATGTATAAAATAAACAACAAGGTCCCACTGTATAGTACAGAGAACTATATTCAATATCTTATAATGAATTAATAATGAAAAATATACATATAAATATAAAACTGAATCACTTTGCTGTACACCCAAAACTACCATGACATTGTAAATAACCATTTATCCTTGCCCATACGGACTTTTGGAGAAGGCAATGGCACCCCACTCCAGTACTCTTGCCTCGAAAATCCCATGGATGGAGGAGCCTGGAAGGCTGCAGTCCGTGGGGTCGTGAAGAGTCGGACACGACTGAGCGACTTCACTTTCACTTTTCACTTTCATGCATTGGAGAAGGAAGTGGCAACCCACTTGTGTTCTTGCCTGGAGAATCCCAGGGACGGGAGAGCCTGGTGGGCGGACGTCTATGGGGTTGCACAGAGTTGGACATGACTGAAGTAACTTAGCAGTAGCATACGGACTTTTATCTGAAGGGATAATGGCCCCACCCTCTGACACTGCATATTTTATAATCATATACAGTTAGACAAGAGACAAATAATGATTTTTCTAGCCTAAGAAACATCATTTGTAAATGAACCATTTACACAAACATTATTCTTGGGTCTCATCAATGTTACTGCAAAAATTCCTGTGGATGCCCAGGTTGCATACCTTACGGCAGGGTTTGTAAACTGGACATTACTGACATTGTGGACTGGACAGTTCTTGTTTTGGCGGCTGCCCTGTGCGCTGTAAGAAGTTTAGCAGTATAGTGTTCCTAGAGTCAGTAATATGCTACCAATATTTCATTCAGAGTGAAAGAATAACTTTGATAAACTAGTTTGATTATTTGTAAAATTGACAAGATACACCCATTTGAATGCAGAGTTCCAAAGAATAGTAAGGAGAGATAAGAAAGCCCTCCTCAGTGATCAATGCAAAGAAATAGAGGAAAACATCAGAATGGGAAAGACTAGAGATCTCTTCAAGAAAATTAGAGATATTAAGGGAACATTTCATACAAAGATGGGCACAATACAGGACAGAAATGATATGGACCTAACAGAAGCAGAAGATATTAAGAGGTGGCAACAATACACAGAAGAACTACACAAAAAAGATCTTAATGACCCAGATAATCACGATGATGTGATCACTCACCTAGAGCCAGACATCCTGGAATGTGAAGCCAAGTGGGCCTTACGAAGCATCACTATGAACAAAGCTAGTGGAGGTGATGGAATTCCAGTTGAGCTATTTCAAATCCTAAAAGATGATGCTGTGAAAGTGTTGCACTCAATATCCCCAGCAAATCTGGAAAACTCAGCAGTGGCCACTGCTGAGTTTCCAGGACTGGAAAAGGTCAGTTTTCATTCCAATCCCAAAGAAAGGCAATGCCAAAGAATCTTCAAACTACTGCACAATCATACTCACCTCACACTCTAGCAAAGTAATGCTCAAAATTCTCCAAGCCAGGCTTCAACAATACGTGAACTGACAACTTCAGATGTTCAAGCTGGTTTTAGAAAAGGCAGAGGGACCAGAGATCAAACTGCCAACATCCACTGGATCATTGGAAAAGAGAGTTCCAGAAAAACATCTACTTCTGCTTTACTGATTACGCCAAAGCCTTTGACTGTGTGGATCACAACAAACTGTGGAAAGTTCAAGAGATGGGAATACCAGACCACCTTACCTGCACCCTGAGAAATCTGTATGCAGGTCAAGAAGCAAGTTAGGCATGCACATGGAACAACAGAGTGGTTCCAAATTGGGAAAGAAGTATGTCAAAGCCTTGCTTATTTAACATATGCAGAGTACATCATGCGACATGCTGGGATGGATGAAGCAAAAGCTGGAATCAAGATTGCTGGGAGAAATATCAATAACCTCAGATATGCAGATGACACCACCCGTAAGGCAGAAAGCAAAGAAGAACTAAAGAGCCTCTTGATAAAAGTGAAAGAAGAGAGTGAAAAATTTGGCTTAAAACTCAACATTCAGAAAAAACTAAGATCATGGCATCCAGTCCCATCACTTCATGGAAAACAGATGGGGAAACAATGGAAACAGTGACACTTAATTTTTTCGGGCTCCAAAATCACTGCAGATGGTTAGTGCAGCCATGAAAATAAAAGATGTTTGCTTCTTGGAAGAAAAGCTATGACCAACCTACATAGCATATTAAAAAGCAGAGACATTACTTTTCCAAGAAAGGTCTGTCTAGTCGAGGCTATGGTTCTTCCAGTAGTCATGTATGGATGTGAGAGTTGGACTATAAAGAAAGCTGAGCTCAGAAGAATTGATGCTTTTGAACTGTGGTGTTGGAAGACTCTTTAAAAGAGTCCCTTGGACCTCAAGGAGATCCAACCAATCCATTCTAAAGGAAATCAGTCCTGAATATTCATTGGAATGACTGATGCCAAAGCTGAAACTCTAAGACTTTGGCCACCTGATGTGAAGAACTGACTCACTAGAAAAGACCCTGATGCTGGGAAAGATTGAAGGTGGCAGAAGGGGACGACAGAGGATGAGATGGTTGGATGGCATCACTGACTTGATGGACATGCATTTGAGCAAGCTCCAGGAGTTGGTGATGGACAGGGAAGCCTGGTGTACTGTAGTCCATGAGGTGGCAAAAAGTCGGACGACTGTGCGACTGAACTGAAAATCGACAACTTTCCTATATGCATATCTGATATCCACAGCCAGCCAGGAGTGATGAAGACAAAATGCAGTTTGGAGTCAAGGCAACACATCCCCAAGGAGAGGAGACAAAGGTATCTGTACCTCATTATTGTTTCTTCTTACTCAAACAATCTGCCTTTCTCTTGTATTTTTTCTTATTTTTGCTTGTGGGGATGGTAGGGAGGTGCAGGGTAGGTGTGGGCTGTTCATTTCAGTCCAGTTTAAACTAACTTCTGTTGAACATCTATTTTACATGACTCCACAGGGCAGATGAGGACCATATCTGCCCCAGGACAGCATGAGCCAGACCTATGTGACTCATCAAAGCACAAGGCAGATGATGGTGATTTCCCTTCATTAGAGCTTTCCCAATTCTGGGCTTGAAGTGCTCTTCCTGTGAACACCCACAGCACTCTGTGTTTCTAATGATACTTACTAGTCTATCAAGGGCAGGGCTTTTTCAACCTCTCCCTTATTATGTCAAGCAGAAGATCCAAGATACATCAAAAGGCACTTTTGCTCAGTAAACTAACCACCATCATCCATCAAGCATGATAGGGCCTCTGCGCTGGCCTCCTCTGTTAGAATATAAGTTATCTGAGGGTAGAGTCCAATGCTGACTCATCTGTGAAGACTCCATGGCTCTCTTATGATGCCCAGCACACAGCATGTGCCACAAACACTTGTGTGGGAAAGCCATGTCAGAACAGAGACAGACTGCCCGCTATAGTCACCAAGCCTCTACGGGGAAGGTCAGGGGTGCTAAACAGAGCAGACGGCAGAGGATCACTGCAGCTAAGATGCAGCAGAATGAAAGCCAAATCCTCAGGGTCTGATGAGCCTGCAATGAACCAGGAAGTGGAGATACCCTTTTAAGAAGTCTGAAGACAAAAGGAAGGAGAATGACAGGGTGGTAGCTTTGACTGATGGCAGGATAATGGCTTTTTAGTTTTTGGAAGGGAAGGAAATCCTGGATAAGACTGTAGACTTGCGGAAATAAGGGAGCTGTGAGGTTGTACTGTGTGACCTATGTCTTCTTGATAAAGGAGGAGGCAAGAACATCTGCTCACAGTTCTGGCGGGGCAAGGGTCTGGGGTTTAAGCAGACCCAGTTGAAAAGCTATTGAGGTAAAAATGAGAGTTAGTAAGAGAAATGAAAAGACTACTGAGCTGAGAGGCCATCTGTAAACCTGTAGAGAAACCAGTCAGGTTGATTTCACAACTTTGTATACCAAACTCAGTAGGTCAGAAGCAGACAGAAAACAAACAGTGTGTGTCAGTCTCCTGTGGCTGTTGTAACAAAAGACTAAAGACTGAGTGACTTAACAGAACAGTACTGGGGGCTTGAAGTCCAACAGCAACGTGACGCTAGGGCCCCGCTCTGACAGCTCCGGAACACGAGCCTTCCTCGCCGCTTCCGGCTTCTGGCGTTGGCCTGTCATCCTCGGCTTGTGGGTGCACCACTCCTTTCATGTCGCCATCCTCTCCCTGGGAGTCTTTACCCGGCCTTCCTTCTATCTTTTGTCCAAAATTCTTTTTATAATTTTAACTTGAATATCTTTGTAAAGACCCTATTTCTAATTAAGGTTAGTTTCTAAGGCACTCGGGTCAGGGTTTCAACATATTTTTCAATAGTGGTGGGGGGGGGGGGGGCGGCCACAATTCAACCCCGTAACATGTGGCTCCAAGGACAGAGATCTGTGCATGGATAAAGGGAAAGAGAAGAAATTATAGAGATGCATCAGTGGGATGGCCAACCCAGGGGACCCAGACTGGAGGGAGGGCAAGCAAGGTGTGAATTTTGGAGATCCAGGTGGTGATCAGTGACAGCGTAAAGGGTTTGCAGGTAGGAAGTAAGTACAAGGAAGAGCTGGTTCAGCAGGAGTCACGTGATCAAAGGGAGATGGGACTTCCAGCTCTAAGATCTTGGATCAGTGACAGGAGGCTGGCGGGCTGGCTCTGACTACGGGGACATGGTTTCTTGTAGATTGGAAGTAAAGTGCGACAGGGACAGGGATAGATAAGAAGGAAAATGGAGGCAAACTTACGAGCTGAAGTTATCAACCAGATGCTTCATGCCTCTTGATGAAGTAACGGAGTGGCTGAAAAAGTCCCCCGGTAAATTGGAATGTCAGCACTGACTTTAGGTCATGATCCTCTACCTGAGCAAGTCTCAGGCCCTGTGTCGGATGCTGACTGCAGGTATGTATGGAGGGAACACGAGCGAGCTTGACCCCACATTAGTTAGTTTGTAAGTGAGTAGTTTTCTCATTCAAAAATGGGCTAATAGTACTTCCCTCACAGGCCTGCTGGAGTTGGTGCTCAGGGCCTCCTTGACGGATGTTTGTTGTGGTGGTGGTGGTTTTTATTACCATAAATGCCAAGTCTGATAGAGGAAGATTGAAAATATGTTGTTCAAAATCATAGTAGCTCAAAATCCCCTACCTCTCCCTTCCCTTACTGTGAAGACAAAGAATACACCACATGATCCTAGAACATTTATTTCCACAGGTTCTTGATAAAAGAACACAATCCTGTATAAAAGTATACAGTACACACGAGGGCAAAATTACATAGCAAGCCACGGCTGCACTGACACCTTCCACAGGGAAACCCCAGGGAGGAACTTTCCACCTCCTGACAGTTTTATCATCATTCGCATTTCCAACGCACTGCAAGCCCCATCCCACCTCTCACTTTCTCCAGCCTCTAACTGAAATGTGTGTTCATAAGCTGTGCATGTGTGTACAGAAGACTCACTCTACCTACTGGATGGGAAGCTGAGACAACAAGCTGTATGTCACCCCAGCATGGAGGGGAGCCAAGCTAGGGAGGCTGCAGAGCCAGGCCTAGCTCTATCCTCCAGAGTTTTTACATGCCACTGGGGTCTCTGAAATTCGAAAGCCAGAAGGTCTTGTGCCTGCTCCTGTACTGAACTTCTCCCAGTTCAGGTCTGGGAAGGGCAAGCTCAGGAGGAGAGCCTGCACTTAAGGAGACCAGGGAGGGAGATCCCAGCGCACGCAGGTGGAGTCGGTGGGGGACAGAGAAACCTTCAAAAGCTTGTGCTTGAGACTGGGTTCTTCAGTCACGTCTTCTCCCACTACCATTGCTAAGTACCAGGGACTTTCAAGGCTCAAAATTGACCTGTCTCCCAGGAACTCCACGACAAGCCTCAAGAGTCCTTAGATAGGGTACCTAGCTGTGGCTTCGGTCTGACCACTTGCCACTTTGGCGGTTCCACAGCCTTCCTGGCGTCTGGGTGGGTGATTATGTGGCTTGATGTGTGAACAACGTGGCTTCGGTACCAGGGGGGTGTGCTTTAAGAACAGGAGAAAGTGGACAGAGGACACTGAGGCTGCTGTCACCGCGAATCCTGAGGCGGTCTGGGGAGATCCTGTGGGGTCTGGTTAGGCAGCTGCCTTTGCTGCCCTTCGAGCCTCGTGCTTGAGCCTGGCCTTCTCTCTCATCTCCTTTTCTCTCTCAATCAGATTTACCAGCTCCAGATGCCACTCCTGCAGCTTCTGTTCATAGGTGGCGATATCCTCTGCTTCACAGGTGGGGAGCTGTTCCTTCACAAGCTGGGTGGTCAGGGTCAGAAGGCTTTCGGATTCAACTTTGCCCAGAGCCTGCAGCTTAGAATGTAAGGCCTGTTGGAACAAAGGGCAAAAACAAAACAAAAACAAGGAGATGTGGAAGGGGCAGGAAGAAGAAAAATAGAGAGAGGAAGAGAGAAGAGATTAAGTCATTGCAAAATCTGCACATATTCTGCTCACAGGACAAGGTACTTTACTGGAAGCCTGTCACGCTGCCTCTCATCCAGGCACCGATAGCTTCTGCTCTTTGCTTTCAGTGCAGCGATTCTGCTAAGATGCCCCACATGTGATTTCTTCCCCTTCACTCACACACAATAAATGGAACTCCATATGCTGTGATTCTCTGTATAATTTGTTTCAAACCACAAAGACTGCAAAAGTATAAGAACCTCCATTTCCTTTCTCACCAAGTAGCAAACCCCATGAAAAAGGACCCTAAGATGCAAACAAAATGGTAGAAGCAGCTGATAAAATGGAGTGAACCCATCCATAGCTTTTCCTTTAGAAGAACTGGGATAAATGTTTGCCTAAACAGTTTTCCTTTCAAAAGACGGAAGTCATGTCAAGGCTTTCTTACTAATGGCATACTAAACAGCTCCCGTGAGTGCTTTCACTATTATAAGCCTCCCCGTGCTGTGCTTCATGAAAGGTCAGCCTTGACATTCTGACTGCTTATGGCTCCATCTGAAATGGCAGCTCGATTTGGTTGCTATTGTAATATTTCTGGAGGAGTAAAGTACTAAAACCACTAATCTACTTAAGTGCCTCAAGATGTAGATCAGAGACCCACTTATGGCCCCAGATTTAGCATATACCACATATCCCATGTTCCACAAAATAAATGCAATTTACTGGCATATGTGATGAGGCCTGCTCTAACAGCAGGGGCTGAAAGGTAGGAAGGGTCCATGGGCTTCAAGCAGCAGCCAAAGGCCTCACGTGATGGTTCAGTCATATAAAAATAAACCCCAGATTACCTGGGACTAATAAAAATCAGGCACCAGGAAGAAAAGAAAGTGTCTAACACACAGCAAGCAGTCAAGAAATACTGGCCTCTTTTCTTTTTGTGAATTAAAAAAAAAAAAGGATTGTGGAAGAGCAAGGGCTAAGAATTTAATGCAGACACAGATCTCTATTTTCTGAAATTAAAGATATAAGAAACAAGGAAAAGGTTGTAAGTTTTAGGAGTGGGCAATATGAATATGGTGAATGATAACCTCTGGGCCTATGCAGAGTTTTTTGCTTTTTAGCTTTTCTAAACCTGCAAAGTTAAGAGGAAACAACAAGTATGTAAATTCTTAACATAGCCGCTAATTCTCTGTGTACCCTGAAAACATTGATTAACCTTCCTTTTTCAGTTTGGAGGGCAGTTGAGCAATGACCTTAGAGAAGACTGGGAAAAACAGCCAAAAGTACCAGAATCCTTCTTAGAACATGCGGAAATAGATTTCCCAAAGCTGGCTCCATTCCTGCAAAGATTTAAATGTGGCGGCCTGGCAAAGTGTATATCCCTCTGGACCAAAAGGACACCACCTTGGGTCAGCGGGGAGGGAGGGAGGTTTTCTGCTTCACATGATGAATTCTCCTTCAGGCAGCACAGTTTTTTTGCTTTGCTCTAGACAGATGAGAAACACAGCAAGGAAGAGGCCAGGGGTTTAAACTCTGAACATGGCTCTTCCTCCCTGACTCTAACCACAGAGCATTTTGAGACACACAGTTGAAGGCCACTAATGGCAGCCTAAGTGCCAGAGCTCCTGAAAAACGGCAGTGGGAACCTGCTAACGCTGTCCATGGAGCCCAGACGGCATTTCCAGGGGCCTTAGCACATGCCACAAAGCTGAGCAAGAGACGATACCTGCATTTCATCTCCATCATACTCAAATGAGGCTTTGTGGTTTCTACTTGGGTTTCTGGAGATCGAGAGGGTTCAATCTCCAGCTCCTCTTCACCCAGGGCTGCAGTCAGGTGCTTGCTGTGGGAAGGAAGGCTATTACCCGCCCGTCAGAGATGAGTGGTAGGTAATGACATGTGGCCTTAGGGAACAAAACTGTGACCGATTCGCTCAAGTACAAAAAGGGGTATAAAAATTCCATTTGTTTCAGACCACTTCCTGTGTAAAGAGACAAAAGTATGATTTTTGATGACAAGTTTTCAATGCCCTTCTGTGCAACGCTGATGCATGACAGGACTGCTTGTCTGTCACCACGGCAGAGAAGCACATTTCACACACAGCTGAGGGGCCTCGACTCTGCCCTGACTCACCTCATACCGTTCCACGTATCGGGGAAGCTTGGACTGTTCGGTTTCCTCCACGTCCAGCTGCTCCATCAGTTCCTCTGACGCCGGGCTCTCCTCACCTTCTTGGGGCTGCTCCTCTGGAAACTCCTGGGCCGGAGCAGTCAGAGCCTTCAGTGCCCTGTCCAGCACACCCAGCTGTGGAGCAGAAAGGGGCAGAGACTAAATACCCTGTGGCCCTGAGAGCACTGGGGAGGGAGGCTGGAGAAGGGAAAGGGAGGGAAGCCTGGGACCTAAAAAATCACGAGAAGAGTTCTCTTATTAAATTACAGAAACCAGAAATGGTTATGTAATTTTACAGTAGAAACACCTTGTCACATGGCATGGAACACTTAGTACAAAACAATGGAACAATAAGCAAACTCAGAATTATCTGTGTAAGTGAATCAGCAGAGTGGCTTTTGATTTCACTTTTAATCAGCCAGGTAGGAATCCAGGAATTATGCCCGATGGGCAATGAAGTAACCATCCCTTCCATGTCTTTCTTCCTTAATTGGTTTGGAATTGGAAGAACGGGAAAGAAAAACCACTACAGACCACAACCAACAACCGGCCATTCTGAAAGTACGATAAAGCCTCTGAATCTAGGCGGGGGCCTCCTTCAGAGAAAAATTCAACTCACAGGACATTCAGAGATTAGGGATCAGCCAATCTATATATATATATATATGTCGATAAAGACCAGACAGCATATACGAAATTTATTGTAAGAGGGGATTTCTGTGACTTAGAAAGTAAGTAAATTATGAAACAGAAGGTTTCTTTCTTGTTTTGACCCCTCTCCCCTACCTCCTTCATTTTGGGGCAACCTCCTTTGAGGAGGGCCTGATCATCAGAGATGGGACAGAAACAGCCTCAAGGCCAGCATTAATACCCATATGATACTGATGAATTCTGTCCACGTCAACTCAGAACAAAAAGCCAGAAAAGACTCCAAGGCTTTGTAATGCCACTAATACATTATACCCAAACCTGACACATATCACATTCAATGCTGACATCTGAATCACATTTCTATGAAGTCAGAACACAAAGAATGCAAGTCTGGCTCAAAATGCAGTAAGTATTTCCCTGGCAGAGCATTTATGTCTAATTTTGTGTTTCAATCACTAGTACTGACTATAGCAGGGTTAAAACATGAATATATATTCAGAAATGTGTATGCTTTGGTATAAATGTCTCACAGAGAACATAATGACTCACTAGACATTAGTAATAAGGAGCCAGTAGAGGGACGAGACTTCTGTATCCTGAGACCAAAATGGAAGCCATGGGGTGAGATTGAGTGATAGGGTCAAGGCTAAACAAACAGCTCAAAGTCAGCTTTCACACTCTGTTAACGAAATAACTGATGTCCTTTGAGGCCTGACTCTGGCTACAAAAGCTGCTTAAACAGAAGCAAGCACTATGACTCCCTACCGGGCGTAAGCTTGCCACATGTTTTCCCATGGCTTGAGCTAAGTCTAGGAACTCTGCAGAATGAAGAGCCCGAGGTGACCAAGGGGGATGAGCTTTGAGGCTGATGGGAGGACAGGGTCCTAGTCTGGACAAACCGAAAGCCTTAGAACTCTGAAAGGGACAGCTGGTCCAGACCTCCTCTGCATCATGCATTCACCACAGAATGATTTACTGGGAAGAAAGAAAGATGGCGCCACGTCTACTGCCTAAACTCATTTCTTGAGAGTTTAGGAAAACTCTGACAGGTAGTCAGTCTCACAGGACTACACGAAGATACAGAAATGCCAAAAGTAAAAAATAAAGTCTTCATGTCTTTTGAGCTTCTACTGAGATTTTACTTTGGTGGTGGTAGTGGTAGAGGGTAATAAACAGTATTTTACTGAACTCAGTTTGAATTTCTTGGGAGAATAGTTTTCCTCCCAGACAGTGAACTATACAATCAACGTGAATCTTATCTTCTAGTGCTTGTCAGTAACACTGAGAATGTGGTTTTTTCATTCCTTTTCAACTGAGTAAATACATGAATCTATAGAGATAAAGAAGGTGGGGCTGGGGGAGACAAGGAAAACAAATCCACATCTTGACTTATAAGGGACAGGAGATGCTAAATCCCCCAGAATCAGGGCTGGGTAACTCACCGCTTCCCTACACAGCTTCCCATCCTCTGGGGAGGAGGCCACCTTCTCCATCACTTGAAGGGCTCTGTCGAGGTAGCCTGGCCGCCACAGAAGGGGCATGTTATGGTACACAGCCCGCAGCCCCTGCTGCAACTCCACCTTCCCTGTGCCCAAAAAGAACAATGAAGAAGGCTTAGCCGTGGCTTCCCACTACGTCTGAGACTGAAGACTTGAAGACACAAGTGAATACTCAGCTGGCAGCTTGAGAAATGGAGGATCATTTCAAATCTCTACCAAGACTCATCCCATTCAGTGAATAAGGACATCTCAGAATGATGATGAAAAACGTGGTAAAAGTCAATGTACATACTTTTCAGTACTGTATGGACTTATTATTTTTTTTTTACTTTTTCATGTGGACTGCTGGTGACTATCGCGAGGGCTGAGGGAAATTTACAGAGGTCACCATATCTGCCTCTAAGTAGTGTGTGTGCATGCATGGTAGGTCGCCTCAGTTGTACCCAACTCTGAGCGACCCCATGGACTGTAGCCCACCAGACTCCTCTGTTCATGGGATTCTCCAGGCAAGAATACTGGAGTGGGCTGCCATGCCCTTCTCCAGGGGATCTGCCCAACCCAGGGAATGAACCCATGTCTCTTACGTCTCCAGTATTGGCAGGTGGGTTCCTGAATGCTAGCGCCACCCGGGAAGCCCGCCTCTAAATGGAGCTACCCTTATAAAACAAAGCAAACAACTGAAATACGACTTTTGTTTCAAGACAAAATGTTGCTCCAAAAAAGAAATTTTACAACTTTCTTACACTGAAAAATTGTGCCAACATCTGACAACTTTCCTTGCCAGGAAATGTTTGACATTTTTAAAAATGCTCCAAAACAGTCCACTGTCCTTATGAAAAAAAAAAAGAAGAAAATCTCACTTTACTCTTTCTTTTAGTTGAGCTGCATCAGCATTTTAATTATACAGTCCTTGTCATCCTTGTGGGTCTCAGGACATGAGTGTTTCTCTTGGAACCTCGAACAATCGTAACTAGAGCTGAAGATGTGGCTGGCTGACAGCAGGGTCCCCCAGTGAGGAGGGAGGCTGTCTTGGGATTCCTGGGGGAATAGAGATGTTCTCTGAACTAACGACCAAAGTCACCTTGAGCTGCTGGGTCTTAAATCTACCTTCACGTATCTTTCCCGGGAAGGAGGATTTGGGAAAGCTGTAGTGGAACATAAACAGACAAAGCTCATCAGGTGACAGCTAATTTTAGACCTTTAAGATACTTGGGGCTGGCTGCAGTCACGTTCCGGGAAGCTGCTTATGTTGGAGGTAAACGAGGCTACACCGCACATGACACGCTGAGAGCAGGGGGATCTGAATCTGATGCTGCCAGATTCAAAGCACTCAGGCCTCTGCTCAGAATCAGGAACGACAAAGTACATTTCTTGGCCCTGACAACTTCCTGGACAATTCATGCAGTGATACATTCCTGAGTGCTCCTCTGAAGGTAAATGCAAAAACTTGTAATTAATATCAAAAGTAGATGGTAAGAGAAAATGATTTTTCTTTTAGTTTTCACAATATATTTTATTTGATAATCTTATAAAATACATTTTAATCTCCAAATCATATAAGCAACACCTATGCCTCAACAAAAAACTAATAAACTGATTTAAAAACAGACTAAGAACTTGAATAGACATTTTTCCAAAGAAGACACAGAATAGCCAATGGACATGTGACAAGATGAGCAATGTCATCAACCATCAGAACCAAAATCAAAAGTACAATATCATCTCACACTCGACAGGATGGCTATTATCAAAGAAACAAAACACAAGTGTTGGTGAGAGTACGGAGAAACGGGAACCTTTGTGCATTATTGGTGGGAATGCAAAATGGCACTAACTGCCATGCAAAACGATAGGGAGTGTCCTCAAAACAAAATAAACTGTCATATGAGCCAGCAACTGCACTCTTGGGTATTTATCCAGAAGAACTGAAATCAAGATCCTGAAGAGATGCTGGCACTCCCATGATCACTGGAAAAAGTGATTTTTAAAAAGAGTGGTCAACTCTTTTGTTAGTCTGAGAGCCGCCCAGTGAACTCCTCTGAGTCTGTTTCTACCAGGATCAGCACCCGAGAACGCCACACTGCATTTCGATGGTGAAGATCAACTCCAAAAGCAGTCAAACTGCTATAACTTAGATGGTTTTCAGAAAACAAAGGTAAAGGGCAGACATAGTATATGATTAGGAGAAGGTAGGAGAGAGCATGGAAGGCTAATGAAATAATATGAATTTAATTAACTCTGTAAATCAGGACACATTTGATGCACACTTAGGTTGAATGTTATGTGCTCAGATTTGCTGAGAGCCAAGGCCGCTCCTCAAAAGGCCCTCCCCTGCTGCCTGTCTGATTCAATGCAGTTGGGCTCTAAAGCAAAGCCCGCTGCCCTGTGTGTGGCACACTCACACTGCACTAGTGCGTCCCTCTGTGCGCTCCCACAGGGCCACTCTCTGCAATCCTCTTCCCTCACCTGAAAACAATACCCACAATATGCATTCAATGTTTTTCCTCCTGGACTTGGGTTTAAAGAGACAGGAAGATCTTTTTAATACCGGGGAAGAGTCTACTGGCTGGTTCTCCCAAAGGAGGACCAGAACTTTCCTTTCTTTATCGCTTCTTCACACTGTTTACCACTGAATATAATCAAGAGCCATCAGAACTAGTTCTCACCTTGCCAGTGGCGAAAGGTTTTTAAATCCCACTTTGTTGTCTTACCTAATAACTATAAGGCCATCAAAGTCCAGTTTTATGTCTAAAAATGAAAGCTGTACTGGAATTTCACAAGTCTAAATCAAATTATAATTTTATTATAATTAAGAAGTATAATTAAGAAGTAAAAGAAGGAATCAGTTCCTATCCGTGAAGAACAATGTTAGTAAGGCCCTCCAGCTTACCAAGAAGTGCATAGCCGTACAACTGGGAACTCAACCCCACCGAGTTCTTCTGCTTCAGGCCTGGGAGTAACAGGGAGGCACCGAAGTTCCTCTCCTCTTCCCACTGAAACAGAATACAGCAGGTCATGGTGTAGCCAAGCAATGCTTACTGTATGCAGAAATGTGAGCATTAATGACACAAGAGGGAAAAAGAATATGCTATAACATTAGGTAAAAGAAACAAAATAATCATACTAAAGCTCCATGATAATTCTGACTTTGTAAAGAAAAGATATTGGTTTGATGAAAAATGCAGAACAGAAACGCCCAGTATGTTAACAGATTTCTAGGCAGTGAAATTATAAGCAATTCTGGTTTTCCTCTTTGTGCTTTTCATTCCTTTCTGAATCTGGGGCAGTGAATAACAGCTCCTTTTACAATCAGAAAAGCAAAACAAAAATAAAGAGCCTACTCTGGATCAACACGGCCTCGAGGCAATCAATAAAGATTACCCACGCTATCGGCTCTGTACTCACATTACTATGACACGACAGAGCAGGCTTTCTGAATTTTAAACAATTCAGCAATAAGACTCCTACTTCATAGTGTTCAAGTAAATACAACTATTAGACTGCTTTTAGACAGATTAATGCCTCTTAAAAATAAATTAGGCAATCAGAAACACTTAGTGATCACTTCTTTCAACCCAGGGTGCAACATTACACTTCAATAAAGTTGAAGCCTTTTGAGACACGGGGAAACGGGAGGCAAAAACACAAGCACTGCTGAGGCTGCTGCACACGCGCAATGGCGGTGACAGGGCTCACTGTGACCGCAGGCCCGAGCAGCACCTTGGCAACTCCCCGCACAACGAGAGCCCTGATCATCTCGGTGCCGGCGCTGTAGGAGCACACAGCAGCCCAAGTCTTTGTTCTGGCTTAGAAATACAGAATGCAAAGCTCAGGTGGCCCTGCATTGGTCAGAGAATGAACAAGGTGTGCAAGCTACCCCTGCAGCCAGGGGTAAGTGGGGCACCCCTGGTGTTAATGGGCACCAAAACCTCTTTCTTGGGAATGACCTTTGTGCAATGCAAGTGCAATTTCTTAAGGTTTTACTAAACCTTTGAAACAAGCAAAGACCTTGGGAGAAAAACAAAGCCTCCACAGGCGCTTCTGCAGCACACAGAAGTTAAGAGAGCTGGTAATTAAGGAGGTCATTTCACTTTCAAAAGCAAATCACTCAAGCTTTGATTTCCCTCCACATAAACTGCATGAAAAGGGGCTCAGGGAATAATAAATATGGAACCTTAAAGATGTTTTTCCTTTTCTTTAGGGAGAAACATGATCCATAGTATCAGGATGCAACAGGGGCTGAAGGCCAAATGAACAGCATCCTTGCTCTGCTAGAATCGATGGGGGGTGGTGATGGCGGCTGCAATGGTGATGCTTCCAAAAGGACTTTGACAGAGGTAAATGAAAACAAACGAATGTGTTAGATATTTTCTGACGACTGTCTGGAAATAACTCAACTACTGTTGTTTATATGAAAGGCCACTGATGTGTTAACGTAAGATATTAGGTCTCTTCCAAGCCTTCTACCACATGTACTGTTATGGACTAAAACAGGAGCTATTTTCAAGGTTTCCTCATTTCATGCTTCTGCTTCTCCCTTAATACAAAGCAAACCCTCCTTCTCTCCCTCCCTCTTGTATTCCCCTTCACAGTCAAGACATCTGCTCGCTGTCTCCTTTTGCACTTCTGACTCACTCCATAATCCACTTCAACTTGGTTTCTGGCTCCATTATTCTGTGCCCTCATACCACTAAATTAAATGTTCTTCGTAAGAGTCCTCATCTCACCCACCTTCTCAGGAGCATTCTACATGCAGACCATCTTCCCATGGCATTTGTCCCAACAAAGTCTTGATTCTCCTTTTGGCCTGTGGCTCATGTATAGACATTTATATATGGATTTATAAATTACATCTCCAGTCCAGATTTTTCCATTCAGATGTCAATTTCCCTTGGGAAATCTGACTGTCTCAAAGGTATCTCAAAATGTAACACATTCAGAGCCAAACCAGTGATTTTCCTCACCAAATGAAGCTTTTTCCCAGAGTGCCTTGTGCAAACACCCGGCAGCTCTTTCGGGCCTCCCTGGTGGCTCAGACAGTAAACAGTCTGCCTGCAATGCGGGAGACCTGGACTCGACCCCTGGGTCCGGAAGATCCCCTGGAGAAGCAACTGGCAACCCACTCCAGCATTCTTGCTTGGAAAATCCCATGGCTAAGAGGAGCTTGGTGGGCTAGAGTCCATGGGGTCGCAAAGAGTTGGCCCCGACTGAGCGATTAACACAAACTAGTCAGAAACTGAGGTCAGCTTTCACCCTTACCTCTACATCTATTTCCCTCCCCAACATGTTCTTTGCCTCCTAGATACAGCAATCAACTACTCTCTAAGCTCCCAGCACGTTCTGGTCCCCACACCACCAGCATCTCTTGCTCAGATGACTATGATAGTTGTGGCTAAGACTGGATGGGGGCCAGAGTGGCTGTGGTCAGAATACTTAGATCAGAGCACAAAACTGATCATGTTACCCCATCTGCTTCAAACTTTTCAGTGGTTTCTTGCTATGTTTAAGATGCAGATGAAACAGCTTCGCATGACCCACCTTCTCTAACCTTTATCTCATCCTACGATCCTCTCTGTGGCAGTTAGACTTTCTAACTTCCTACCTTCTTCTATCCCCTTTCTGCTGACAATGTTCTTTCTGCTTCAGGGCTTTTGCATGTGACATTTCCTTTTTTTGGATTGTTCTTTCCCTCTTCAGTCTGTTAATTCCTATTCATGCTCCAAATATTAACTAAAGAAATACTTCCTTAAGGAAGTCTTCCCTAACTTATGTTTAAAATAAAAATAAACTCTCTACCATACAGTCTTTATAGTGCTCAGTATAGTCACGTGTTTTATTTATTAAATTTTTCTTTTCTGCCACGCCATAGGGCTTACAGGATCTTAGTTCCCTAAACAGGGACTAAACCTGGGCCAGGGCAGTGAAAGCACCAAGTCCTAACCACTGGGCCACCAGGGAATTCCATGTTTTGTTTTAAATGCCTATATTCTTCTTAGATTATAAGCAGGAAATGTTTGTTCACCATCGTAAAACAAGCACTTGAAACACAGGGAATACAGCAGTTGCTCAAAATATATTTAATGAACTAATGAATGCGAGGTATGCTGCAGGCTATGACATTCATTTTAGAAAAACAAAACACACCATAAATTTTTTACAATTGGGGCTAGGGTAGATGATCTTTCCAGTTTCTACCCAAAGCAGTGTTTTCTGAGGTTACCTTTGAGGTTAAGGGCAAAGTCTGTAGGGCCAGACTGCCTGGCTTCATCACTTATGAGCTCGGCCACTGTATGCAGTATCTCTATGCCCTAGTGTTCTCATCTGCACGGAGGTGAGAGGATTGGATGAAATGAATAAATCTAAAACACCAAGAACACAGGAAGTGTAAAGTAAGTGCTATTTAAGTATTAGCTACTGTTATTACTGCTGTTACTCTTAGGGGAGCAATAAACAACTGGAGAAGGCAATGGCAACCCACTCCAGTATTCTTGCCTGGAAAATCCCATGGACAGAGGAGCCTGGAGGGCTACAGTCCATGGGTCACAAAGAGTCGGACAAAACTTAGTGACTAAGCAACAACAATGAAGAGATGAAACCAAAATTTGGTATTCTGGACTGACCCAGAGCAACCTTAGGAAAATACTGACACAAAATAAACAACCAGAATTTAATACCAGAAGCTGTGGTTAAAGCTAGCTGCCTCACTGCTTCATTGGCATGCCACATCCAACTCTCACTGATCATCAGTTACCTATTTCTGAATGTGTGAAGTGCACTCAGCATAGCTCATGTTTCAGAATGTACATAAGGACTTTCACTTGAGATTCTTCCAAGCAGAAGAACGTTCAATTCCACTTTGTTAGAACCCAGGACCTAAAATGTATGGGTGAACACTCATTCCTGGTCGTGCAGGGTCACAGGGCTTCACAGCAGGTATCTTTTCCCAGATGCTGAGGGCAGGGCTTTCTTCTGGCCCCCACATCCCTACTGAGCAGCTGCTGCTTGCTTCTCTAAGGCTCTTAGTACTGTTTCAATACAGGTCACTTACACTGAAGTCTGTCTTCTTTGCCAGGCACTGGTATAGAACATAGAGGGAGAGAAGCTGGGTGGAAGGAACTTCGAAAGCTTCTTGCATCATGATCTCAAAAACCACGGATAAGGCATCTGACAAGAAGATCAATGCAAAAATTAGCAAATTAGGTAACATCATCAAATCTGTATTTAACTATGCATGCATGCATGCTAAGTCACTTTAACTGTGTCCAACTCTTTGTGACCCTATGGACTATAGTCCGCCAGGCTCCTCTGTCCATGGCGTTCTCCAGGCAAAATACTCTCCAGGACGGTTTTCATCCCCTCCTCCAGGGGATCTTCTTGACCTAGGGATCAAACCCACGTCTCTAATGTCTCCTGCGTTGGCAGGTGGGTTCTTTACCACTAGCACCACCATAAGCACTCAAAAAGTGAGGCATGATAGAAAAATACAAAGAATCATGAAGTTAAACATGGGCTGTGGTCCTAGTTCTTCTGTAAAGCAGGTCTTTCCCCTGTCTTTAGCTTCTATTGTACATACTGCTAGGTAGTAAATCAGGTGCTACTGTGCTGTTGTTCTCAAGGACACAGAATAAACCACTTGATTTCTCAGTATCACCTTCATGATGATAAAATACCATTTGTTCCATAGATTCCACAAGATTGTTGGACAGTCCAACAACATAATACATATGAAAATGCCTCATAAACTGTGAAGCAAATTTAAGGCAGCATGTCCACCAGCTGGAAGAGTTAAGGCATACAGAAAGGAGGCAAGTATATTTTCCAGGTCACCCTGGTAAGAAGAGATGGAGAGGGCTGGGCGGAATGCCCCACTGTATGTTCTGGAACCTTCTTTCTGTTTTGGGAAAAAAGGACGAATGCTAAAGGTAATTTTAAATCCTAGGTATTACTTCAAAGACAGAAAACTGATGACTACGAAAAGGACAATCAGCTTCAATTTAAAAGAGTTGAAAGAATGGAAAGGAAATACATATTCATAACTTGTAAGTCCCTGAGTTTAACACAGAAGATTCTTGTTTCCACATGAATGCTGATCACAGACCAGATCTTCAGCAAGATCTGATTTATTTCCCCTCAATATTCCACAACATAAGCGGAAGCCAAGAAAATCAAGTTCAAATAATTTCTTTCCCTTATTATTTGTTGTTAAATCAGAGATGTTAACATTGGTTTAAAATACAGTGCCTGCATATAATGTTTTGAATAACAGCTGCTCTTTTAAACGGTTTTTGCATATACTCATAATTATAAGAGTTAGCACTCATTTGTAGCTATTGCTAGCCAGCTGGTTTTCTATGTGTTGTCATGGTTCTAAATGAGGTCAAATGCAAGAACTTCTATATTCTTTTTGTAAATGGGTAAACTGAAATGGACAGGCAGACCAGGGAGGAGTCACCCAGTAAGTCAGTAGCAAAAAAGCGCCTGAAAGAGACATAAACAAACAGTCCCCTACCCTACCAACAAACCAGTATTTTAAAAGAACAAGTTAAAGCTAAAAATATAGTTCAGAAAAATGTTTTGCCAACTGTTTAATACTGAATTCAAAATTACACATGAATAAATAAAATTCATCTCTAATTTATATTCATTTCAGTCAGCTTGGGAAGTGAAATTAGACTGACCTATATAAGATTTCCTGTTCATCCATAATTATTTATGTACTTTGATATTTCCTATTTTAACAACAAAAGTATAATATTTTCTAATTTCTTGCCATAAACAACAATAATTTTCATCAGAAGTTTATTTACAAAAATTCTCAACATCATTTACTCTGAATTTAGGGGGGAACCCCCAAACTCCTTTTACCCTTCCAACATTTCCTTTAACAAGAGAGAAGAGAGAAAACTGCTACTACATAATTTTCCAGTGATAAACTAGTAAGAATTTTAAAATGTGATGTTCACAGAGAATGGAAGATGAAACATGCAAAAGAGAATTATCTTTTAAAAATTATCTTTAATTTTAGTTCAATTTAGGAAATGCATGTTTAAAATGGAATGAAAATGGACAAGGGACAATAAGCATTAAAAAAAATAATGTACAGCAAATATTTTTAGGCAGTCAACAGCTCCAAGTCTTATGAGAGAGAAGAGAAAGCAGAGAGGTCCTGGGTGCCCAGCCTAACCACTGCATCCCGATGCAATGGAAAAGGCTGAGGGTGAGGGATGTAACTCAATGACAGGAATCAAGGCGTCAAAAAGGAAAAATGACCACCAGTCCATATCCGTGTTTCCGAGGTAGTGACTACCATAACACAGGTAAAGCTCAGAACCAAGCTTGAGGATGAGATGGTGGAAGGGGAAGCCAGGGTGTATCTTTACACAATGGCACAGCCTCCTCTTTCCTTCTTCCCTGTCTGTGTAGCTAAGAGCACAAGTGTGCTGTACCACCCTTCCCCGTCCATGGAGACTGGCAGGGCTCCACCTGACTGCTCTGTAGGGTCTGCCACAATCCCCCTCTTTCCTTGGTCCCCCCCTTATTGTAGATGAAGGTAAGAGCCACTTCAGGTTAGTTCCACGGAGCCACAAGATTTTGGGGGTAAAGAAAACTCAAGAGATCACCGATGCACTTTGTCGTCATTATTGTTCAGTCGCTAAGTCCTGTCTGACTCTCTGTAACTTCATGGACTACAGCACACCAGACTTCCCTGTCCTTCATCTCCATCTCCTAGAGCTTGTTCAAGCTCATGTCCAGTGAGTTGATGATGCTATCTAACCATCTCATCCTCCGTCTCCCTCTTCTCCTCCTGCCCTCGACCTTTCCCAGCATCAAGGTCTTTTCCAATGAGTCGGCTCTTTGGATCAGGAGGCCAAAGTATTGGAGCTTCAGCATCAGTCCTTCCAATGAATATTCAGGGTTGAGCCCTTTAGGATTGACTGGCTTGATCTCCTTGCAGTCCAAGGGACTCTCAAGACTCTTCTGCAGCACCACAATTCAAAAGCATCCATTCTTCAGGGCGTAGCCTTCTTTACGGTCTAACTCTCACATCCATACATGACTACTGGAAAAACCGTAACTTTGACTAGATGGACCTTTATCGGCAAAGTGATGTCTCTGCTTTTTAATATGCTGTCTAGGTTTGTCAGAGCTTTTCTTCCAAGGAGCAAGCATCTTTCAATGTCATGGCTGCAGTCATCATCTGCAGTGATTTTAGAGCCCTAGAAAATAAAATCTGTCACTGTTCCCACTTTTTCCTCATTTATTTGCCATGGAGTGATGGGACTAGATCCCATGATCTTAGTTTTTTGAATGTTGAATTTTAAGCCAGCTTTTTCACTTTCATCAAAAGGCTCTTTAGTTCCTCTTCACTTTCTGCCATCCATTAGGGTGGTATCATCTGTATATCTAAAGTTGTTGGTATTTCTCCCAGCAATCTTGATTCCAGCTTGTGATACATCTAGCCCAGCATTTCGTACGATGTACTCTGCATATAAACTATATTTAACTTATATAGCAGGGTGACAATACACAGCCTTGTCATACTCCTTTTCCAATTTGGAACCAGTCTGTTGTTCCATGTCCAGTTCTAACTGTTGCGTTTTGACCTGCATATAGCCTTCTTAGGAGACAGGTAAGGTGGTCTGGTATTCCCATCTCTTGAAGAATTTTCCACAGTTTGTTGTGATCCACACAGTCAAAAGCTTTAGCGTAGTCAATGAACAGAAATATGTTTCTCTGGGATTCCCTTGCTTTTCCTATTATCCAACAGACGTTGGGAATTTGATCCCTGGTCCCTCTGCCTTTCTAAATCCAGCTTGGACATCTGGAAGTTCTTGATTCATATACTGCTGAAGCCTAGCTGGAAGGATTTTGAGCATGATCTTGCTAGCATGTGAAATGAGCACAACTGTATGGCAGTTTGAACACTGCACTTACGTCAGAGACAGGGAAACAAAAGCCTATGGAGGTAAAATGACTTCCCTTCATAGTGAGCATGCTACTCTCTCCAGTATAAGATTTTATGCTTATACACTTCACATGCTGTAACAACTGTGATGTAAGTAAAACAAAGTTAGCAAATTGTGCTTAAAACAAAGTCAAGCTAACAGCTGAATTAATATAACCTTAACTAGCTGTGGAAGCTCAGGGAGCTTTATTGCATTAACTAAATTCACTGTCCTTTGCCCAAAGAGACATGAAGAAATAAATTTGAGAAACTCAGAGGAAAGAAGATCTGGATAGGAGTCTCCTATTTGGCCACCCGATAAGGTCAATCAACTGCACATCTATTTCTGACTGAAAGAGTGATATACAGATGTCATTAAGAAATTAAAAAAAGGTAAAAGTGCCTATATTTACTTCCCTTTGGGAACGGTAGATCCATTATAAATGGACCTTGGTTTGATTTCATACCTTTGTAATTTTCTTTCTTTATGAAATGATCCATCAGTAAGTTAAATGTATAGTTATCTGGAAAAATACCATATTGGACCTGCAATGAAAATAAAAGTAAAATAAGAGAAAAAACTCATTAAGTTCAGTTTATAATATATGCCTATGTATTATTCAGGAAAAAAATTTGTTCCCATTAGCTTTAAAATATCTGACTATCATTTTACGGCATCTGTGACAGTGAAATAGAAGCTGTGACTCATGCAGCTTGGTAACTGGAACTGTTGGTCAGGGTGAGAAAGTTGTGAGTGGGTGTCTGATACAAGACAACTGATGTGAAAAATAAAGCTCAATTCTAACACCTCATCATAACTTAAAAAACCCTGAACCAAACCAAGAATATAAAAAAAACCACATTCCACTGGTTCAGTGATTCTTTTAAAAAAGTATGAATATCAACACAAAAATGGAATCCTAAGAGAAGGCACACATTAATCACACTATGCAGCATTTTCTGGTCCTTAGAGTGCTCTTCTCCCAACTTTATTAAAATATAATTCACATGTAACATTGTGTGATTTTAAGGTGTACAACATGATCATTTAACATGCATATATATTGCAAAATGATTACTACAATAAGGCTAGTTAACACATTCATTGCCTCACATAACGATCATCTTTTGGTGGCAGTGATGAGAATATTTAAGATCTACTCTCTTGGCAACTTTCAAGAATATAATATAGTACTCTTAACTACAGTCATCACACTATACATTAGATCCTCAGAACTTACTCATCTTTGGAAGTTTGTATCCTTTGACCAACATCTCCCCATTTCCAGTCTCCCTCCCCAGACCCTGATATCCATTATTCTACACTGTTTCTATGAATTCTGCCTTTTCAGATTTCACACATAAGTGAGATCATGAGATATCTTTCTTTAAATGACTTATTCTACTTTGCATAATGCTCTTAAGGTTTGTTCCTTTTGAATGGCTAAATATCCCACTGTATGTGTATGTACAGGCTTCTCTGGTAGTTCAGATAGTAAAGAATCTGCCCGCAATGCAGGAGACCCAGGTTCACCCTGCCTCCCCACCCCACACACATTTCTTTATCCATTCACCTGTAAATGGACACTCAGGTTTCCATGGCTTGGCTGTTGTTAATAATGCTTCAGTGAACGTGGGGTTGCAGGTATCTCTTTGAGACAGTGATTTCACCTCCTTTGGATATATAACCAGAAGTGGATTTGCTGGATCATATGGTATTTCTATTTTTAATTTCTTGAGTGATCTCCATACTATTTCCCATACTGGCTGTACCCATTTACATTCCCACCAACAGTGCATAAGGGATCCCTTTTTGCCCTCTTCTTGCCGGCATCTGTTATCTCTTGTCTCTGAATTTTTAAAGACCCAAGAAACCTGAGATTTTAGTGCCTTCCTGTGTGATTTTCATGCACAATGAAGTCTGACTACTAATCATCTAAACTGTGGTTATATATTTATTTAAAATTCTTATCTCAGTAGGATTACCCACTCCCATCAACCACCAGAAACATCCAAGGAATTTTTTTTCCAATTACACTCATCCTCCTTGAGAAATTCTGATAATCCTAAATCCCAGTTGTCAGTCTCTGCTGAACTGAGTCACTATTACTAGCAGACTATACAGAATGCCTCAAATGTGCTGAAATACAAAAAAAAAAAAAAAAAAAAAGACGTTCAGAAGCTACTGTTTTAAAAGCTGCAGCCATGTTTAACTTGATCAAAGCAGTCATTCAATCTGCAATAATCCCTAAGGCAGGGTAAAAACAAAATATTTTAGAATGATAAATCATTAAAGCTGGAAGAAAAGAAACTTAGGAATCAACTGGTCAGTGATTCTCAATCCTGGCTGCAAAAATCAACATGTAAGCTTTAAAAAGACACCAGTGAGGTAGGAATGGGCAGAGCACAGAGGATCAGGGGGCAGGGGCTGGGGAGCGGGGCAGGGAAACTAGCCTATATGATACAATAATGGTAGACGTGGGTCATTATACCTTGTTCAAAGCCATGGAGTAAACGCTACTGTAAACACGGACTTTGGGTGATTTGTGTTTCAATGCAGGTTCATCACTGTAACAAACGGCTCACTTGGATGAGAAATGCTGATAATGGGGGAGGCACGTCCCCGCAAGTGCGGGGACAGGGAACATATGGAAAATTTCTGTACCTTCTGTTCAATTTTGCTGTGAAACTAAAATTGCTCTAAAAAAATAAAATCTAAAAAAAAAATTTTTTTAAACCAATTAAAAAAAATACCAATGCCTAGGTTCCAGAAAGACCAATTAAATTAGAATCCTGGGGGTGGAGAAAGCATCTATAATTTTTAAAAGCTTCTTACATGACTCTAATGGGCAGCCAAGTTGGAAATCACTGATTTGGTACACCTCACTTGACTTAGAGCTGAAAAACCTAAGACCCCAAAGAATAAACTTACTATTTGCCTAAAGTGAAAGTGTTAGTTCATCACTCGTGTATGACTCTCTGCGACCCTATGGACTGTAGCTCACCAGCCTCCTCGTCCATGGAATTCTCCAGGAAAGAATACTGCAGTGGGCAGCCATTCCCTTCTCCATGGGATCCTTCCCAATTCATGGATTGAACCCAGGTCTCCTGTACTTCAAGCAGATTCTTTACCATTTGAAATACCAGGGAACCCTATTTGCATAAAGTTAAGAACAACTGGTAGAATTTATGTTGTTATAGCTTGGTTCTTCTGACTCTGTCTGGTGTGTTTTTCACTAAAAGACTAGTAACAATAAAAAGTAAGATAGAAACAGTAGATTTATTAGTGAACCTGCTTATCTACTTTATCAAATTATAAGCTTCCCCAGGAAAAGGATAGGATGTTGCCCATTTTTGTGACAATGCCATACCCAACCCAACATCTCACACACAATCTGTCTGCAACGTGTATCAAGTTAAGCTGGTAACCAAGTAAGTCATAGGAACAAAAACTCCCAAAAACAAATTTAGTATTTCTTTTTGAGTTAAAAAACAGAAGGTTCAATGACACTACAGATATAATACAGTTCCAGAGAAATATTATTAAAGTCTTATTATGGGTCAAACCAGGATTGTGGCTTGAGATTCACAATAACAACGTTCTAACTTTTGTTCATTTTGTCCTTATTTCATACTAAGAGGGGAATGAAGAGTCAGCTGTTGGGTGAACATTCAGAAAGACCTAATTGTAGGGGCTTCTGGGGCTTGAGGGACTTAGGAAGACATGCTCTGAATAATCTAGGAAGTCTGTCTTTTCAAAAACGTGTAAGAGATATGAATGTTCCGGAGACTGTACTCTAGAAAAATGGTCATGTCTTTTACCCTAACGTCACCAAAGGAAACTAGGCAAAAACCCCAAGACTTAGGGATCAAGAATGAAACGACCACCAACAGAGTTTCTGTGATTGGATTACTTTTTCCTTTCACCTCTCCATTTTTAAATCACTATGCTTTGAAAAGCCACAGCTACAGGAATCTTTATTTTTAATGTGCTGATTAATTTATACCAGCTCCATTCTAAAAGATTCAGTTCAGTTCAGTTCAGTTCAGTCGCTCAGTCCTGTCCGAATCTTTGCAACCTCATGAATTGCAGCATGCCAGGCCTCCCTGTCCATCACCAAACTCCCGGAGTTCACTCAGACTCATGTCCATCGAGTCAGTGATGCCATCCAGCCATCTTATCCTCTGTCATCCCATTCTCCTCCTGCCCCCAATCCCTCCCAGCATCAGAATCTTTTCCAATCAGTCAACTCTTTGCATGAGGTGGCCAAAGTACTGGAGTTTCAGCCTTAGCATCATTCCTTCCAAAGAACACCCAGGACTGATCTCCTTTAGAATGGACTGGCTGGATCTCCTTGCAGTCCAAGGGACTCTCAAGAGTCTTCTCCAACACCACAGTTCAAAAGCATCAATTCTTCGGCGCTCAGCTTTCTTCACAGTCCAACTCTCACATCCATACATGACCACAGGAAAAACCATAGCCTTGACTAGACGGACCTTTGTTGGCAAAGTAATGTCTCTGCTTTTGAATATGCTATCTAGGTTGGTCATAACTTTCCTTCCAAGGAGTAAGCGCCTTTTAATTTCATGGCTGCAGTCACCATCTGCAGTGATTTTGGAGCCCAGAAAAATAAAGTCTGACACTGTTTCCACTCTTTCCCCATCTATTTCCCATGAAGTGATGGGACCAGACGCCATGATCTTTGTTTTCTGAATACTGATTGAGCTTTAAGCCAACTTTTTCACTCTCCTCTTTCACTTTCATCAAGAGACTTTTTAGTTCCTCTTCACTTTCTGCCTTAAGTGTGGTGTCATCTGCATATCTGAGGTTATTGATATTTCTCCCGGCAATCTTGATTCCAGCTTGTGCTTCTTCCAGCTCAGCGTTTCTCATGATGTACTCTGCATATAGGTTAAATAAGCAGGGTGACAATATACAGCCTTGACGTACTCCTTTTCCTATTTGGAACCAGTCTGTTGTTCCATGTCCAATTCTAACGGTTGCTTCCTGACCTGCATATAGGTTTCTCAAGAGGCAGGTCAGTTGCTCTGGTATTCCCATCTCTTTCAGAATTGTCCACAGTTTATTGTGATCCACACAGTCAAGGACTTTGGGATAGTCAATAAAGCAGAAATAGATGTTTTTCTGGAACTCTCTTGCTTTTCTATGATCCAGCGGATGTTGGCAATTTGATCTCTGGTTCCTCTGCCTTTTCTAAAACCAGTTTGAACATCTGGAAGTTCATGGTTCAGGCATTGCTGAAGCCTGGCTTGGAGAATTTTGAGCATTACTTTACTAGCGTGTGAGATGAGTGCAACTGTGCGGTAGTTTGAGCATTCTTTGGCATTGCCTTTCTTTGGGATTGGAATGAAAACTGACCTTTTCCAGTCCTGTGGCCACTGCTGAGTGTTCCAGATTTGCTGGCATATTGAGTGCAGCACTTTCACAGAGTCATCTTTCAGGATTTGAAATAGCTCAACTGGAATTCCATCACCTCCACTAGCTTTGTTCGTAGTGATGCTTCCTAAGGCCCACTTCACTTCACATTCCAGGATGTCTGGCTCTAGGTGAATGATCACACCACCGTGATTATCTTGGTCATGAAGATCTTTTTGTACAGTTCTTCTGTGTATTCTTGCCACCTCTTCTTAATATCTTCTGCTTCTGTTAGGTCCATACCATTTCTGTCCTTTATCGAGCCCATCTTTGCATGAAATGTTCCCTTGGTATCTCTAATTTTCTTGAAGAGATCTCTAGTCTTTCCCATTCTGTTATCTGAGGGCAAATAAATTTAAAAGCTATTTCTTGTACTATTCTCTGCTGTACTGTAATGGAACATGTAATGGTACAGGCACCATCTTGCCTAAACTGAGGAGAATAAGCTGCAAATGCCAGCAAACCACTCACCTTATTTACAAGGGTATATAAGGCTTTGTCTTGTGCACCGTATTTCAGACACTGCCTAATCCAGGTGTGGATAGTCCAATTTCTCAAGTACCAGCAGTTGGGACTGTGCCGAAATCTAAATAAAACACAAGAAGAGAAAAAACTGGCTTTAACTCTTAGATGTCAATGCCAAATCCATATTCCATCAGCAGGTCCCCCTCTGAGGAATTTACAGATGATCATTAAAGTCAGGAAGGCCAACAACTAATAAAACTTGAGGATAAAACTCATTAACATCTGAAATGGGAAAGAGAAGGCAAAATAACAGTAACAAAAATATTATAAAAATTTTACTCCTTATTTATATTCCCTAATTCAACATCTTGTTTTAATATGAGATTTATGAAAAATGATTTCAGGAATATGCTCTACTAGAAGACAGATATGGAAGCTCATTGGAAAAGGAAATGGTAACCCACTCGAGTATTCTTGCCTGGAGAATCCCATCGACTGAGGAGCCTGGTGGGCTGTGGTCGGTCCGCGGGGTCACAGACAGTCGGACACAACTGTGTGACTGAATAACAACAACAATGGAAGCTCATACTTTATAGAGGTTTAAAACAGATGAAGTAAAAAATGAAAACTATAACAGCGCAGCAATTTTAGAGGAAAATCAGCTGTGAGTTACATTGCTATTTCTTGATGCACTTAGGGGAGATTGGGACACTCTTCAGTGAATTGAAAGGGAAAAAAAAAAAGAAAAAAAAAAAACGAGCAAAATTTAGCATTCAGGCCCTCCAGGACCCACAGTCATTCTGACTTTCATACAGCTCCATTCCAGGGCTTCGGTCTACCTCCTCTTGCTTCCTGCTGCTCCCCACATGGTTTTTAAAGGCCTAAGCTGTCCAAGCTGAGGTGTATACAGTACCAGTATTCCCACAAAGGAATGGAACTTGGAAGGGAATTCAAATGCTAGTCTTGCCACGAGTTGGCACGCATTGGCTGGAGCAGCTTTTGCTTGCTCCTAGGGCCTGTGCCATGAGGCTGAGTGACAGGAGGAGAGGGGCGACGGGCGTGAGGAGGCCACGTAAAGGGCGGTGCTGTCCTCTAGCTGCTTATCTGTTTTCACCTGGACGGTTCCTCAAACATCATCTCATGTCAGCTCAAGTCTGCACCTTTTCTTTGAACCTTCAGGAAGTGGAAGCAGGTCAATCTCTGGACCCCACAAAACTAAAAAAGTAAATTTGTCTTCTTATTGTAAAAACAAAAGGCAAGACAAAAACTTAAAGTGAAAGAATTTTATGCCGTATTTGAGAGTTGGGGCTACAGGCTAATACTGGGGGTTTTCAGAGGCCAGTTATTCAATCTGCCACCTGCTATTTCCTGCCATCTGGTATTGGGATAGTTCCCTGCTGACTAGATTTTCTGCCAAAGTAAAAGCTGAGAGAAAGAGAGCAAGTGAGAAGTAGTACTTAATTTTGGCTGTTTATTAGTGATCTGTTGAGAGATTTGACAAAAATAAGATTTGAAGATATTCTTTAGATTTAGTCATGCACCCCTGTCTAGTCTTTTGAATGCTTTTCATTTGGCTGGAAAAAGTTTTTCTCACTGGATCTTTCCTTACAGAATTAACCCCTTTAAAAGCAGAGAGATAGAAATATGTCAAATTATGTTTAAGATGAGAGTGACCTGGCCAGAGAAAAGCCATTGTATAAGTGCCCTAGATACAGTCTAATGAGATCCTCTGCATAGAAATGAAAACATATCTTTTAGTATTTCACGCTTTCCCTCACATTTTAAAATCAGTAGCTGAGCTAATTGAGCTTCCTTCCTTGTAACTCTGAAAAATCTGAGATTTTAAGTGTAACAACCAATTAAAAGTTAATTTTATTATTATTATAATTTTTAAAGTCAAGTGAAATACCAGCTGTATTGCCTAAAGATGGGGATGCTTCCTTGGTAGCCTGAAGGCTTCCTGGACAGCAACCAGGGGGGCGGGGATCACTGCCTTGCTCAACACTGATTCCTTGGTCCTTGACACAATTTGTGGCCCATGATAGGTTTTTAACAAATAACAAAAGAGTTTTAATCAACACTGATCATTATGCTAACTTCTATGGTCTATTTTAGAATTATAAATTCCCTGTTTGGGCATTTATAATCTCATTACAAAAATAATGCCTCAGGAAGCATCACTACAAACAAAGCTAGTAGAGGTGATGGAATCCCAGTTGAGCTATTTCAAATCCTAAAAGATGATGCTGTGAAAGTGCTGCACTCAATATGCCAGCAAATTTGGAAAACTCAGCAGTGGCCACAGGCCTAGATAAGGTCAGTTTTCATTCCAATCCCAAAGAAAGGCAATGCCAAAGAATGTTCAAACTACCGCACAATTGCACTCATCTCACACAGTAGCAAAGTAATGCTCAAAATTCTCCAAGCTAGGTTCAACAGTACATGAACTGAAAACTTCCAGATGTTGAAGCTGGATTTAGAAAAGGCAGAGGAACCAGAGATCAAACTGCCAACATCCTTTGGATCATTGAAAAAGAGAGTTCCAGAAAAACATCTACTTCTGCTTTACTGATTACGCCAAAGCCTTTGGACTGTGTGGATCACAACAAACTGTGGAAAATTCTTCAAGAGATGGGAATACCAGACCACCTTACTCATCTCCTGGAAAAACTGTATGCAGGTCAAAACGCAACAGTTAGAACTGGACATGGAACAACAGACTGGTTCCAAATTGGGAAAGGAGTACCTCAAGGCTGTATACTGTCACCCTGCTTATTTAACGTATATGCAAAGTACATCATGCGAAATGCAGGCTGGATGAAGCACAAGCTGCAATCAAGACTGTCGGGAGAAATATCAATAACCTCAGATATAGAGATGACACCACCCTTAAGGCAGAAAGTGAAGAAGAACTAAAGAGCCTCTTGATGGTGAAAGAAAAGAGTGAAAAAGCTGGCTTAAAACTCAACATTCAGAAAAAACTAAGATCATGGGATCCGGTCCCATCACTCCATGACAAACAGATGTGGAAACAATGGAAACAGTGACAGACTTTATTTTCTTGGGCTCCAGAATCACCACAGATGCTTGCTCCTTGGAAGAAAAGCTATGACAAAACTGGAGAGCATATTAAAAAGCAGAGACATTACTTTGCCAACAAAGGGCTGTCTAGTCAAAGCTATGGTTTTTCCAGTAGTTATGTATAGATGTGAATTGGACCATGGCTACGACCTATAGAATGGATGCTTTTGAACTGTGGTGTTGGAGAAGAGTCTTGAAAGTCCCTTGGACTGTAAGGAGATCCAACCAGTCAATCCTAAAGGACTCAACCCTGAATATTCAACGGAAGGACTGATGCTGAAGCTCCAATACTCTGAAGTATGCAAAAAGCTGACTCATTAGAAAAGGCCCTGATGCTGGGAAAGATTGAGGGCAGGAGGAGAAGGGGATGACAGAGGATGAGATGGTTGGATGGCATCATCGACTCAATGGACATGGGTTTGGGTGGACTCTGGGAGTTGGTGATGGACAGGGAGGCCTGGTGTGCTGCGGTTCATGGGGTCACAAAGAGTCGGACTGAGCAACTGAACAACAGCAACAAAAATAACATATTGGGTTGGCAAAAGAAAGTTTGTTCAGGTTTTTCTGTACCATCTTTCACATTAATCCAAATGAACTTTTTGGCCAACCCCATATAAACCAGTTTAACAATAAAACAAGGGGCGGGGACATGATGAATGCTAAAGATGGAAAGGGTGCTGCTAGATGTTATAGATGTTTTTGATAATAGTGGTTGCTAGGTTTAGTCTATTTTTCCTTCAAAAACAAAAAGTTGTCAATTACCTCCTTCACCCAAGACTGTTTAAATCTCATTTAAATCTAATCTTCTGCTTTAGGTTGTCTCCATTGACCACTAAAGTTATTTCTTTTCTTTCTGATGGACTTTAAAATAAGAGCACCATGACCATACCCAACCAAACACCCTTTTCTTTTATTCACGATCAGCAGACCATTTTCAGGCTTTGAAAGAGTACCAAAGATCGACAGGATCTAGTACAGACCTTTAAAGCTGAGATGAAAATTTGTGTACAGCCTTTCGCTAACCTTCTGAGGCTAACTTTTAACACATGGAGAAACAGAGAAGTCTTTTCTTCTCAAATCTTTTGTCACACTTTACTTCTTAGAAGCCTAAAGGCAAAGTTACTCAAGACCTCACATAGCTAATATAATCATCTCCTTTTGGAAGGTGTGTCAACCGGCTCACATGGGTCTTCACTAAGCCAACTCCCTTTCCCATCCTGGAGCCCAGCTACTTGGTGTGATCTCTGCTCTGTGAGTCCTAATAATCCAGACAGCCGTGACCAGGGCATTTTCAACTAAGTGACAACATGAAATCAATTTAGGAGTAAGAAGCAAACATATATTACATTAGGCACACACATATTATGACATACGCTGCTCAAAGTGCCATTCCTACATTTCCTAGCCAGGCAACAAGTAAACTCCTTTTAAGTCCTCATCAGCATTTAAAAAAAAAAAAAAAAAAGCACACAACTTATCTAACCGTCTAGAATACAAACCACTCAGAGCACTGAGATGGGTCCAACTTTGGATGGTGAGTTTAAGAATTCTCTGTCAGTGACTCTTTAAGCAGTTCAGACAGAAACACTCAGGCTCTTTTCAGACCTGCCAGTGGTAATACGATAGCCAGGTAAGTCTCTGGAATGGGTACTCGCCTGGAACGACTCTGCGAACTGCCGGGCCAGCATGCTCCCTTTCAGCCAAGGGAAAGGCAAAGAGACAAGAACACAACTAACACATTGATTTTCCAAACTGCCTGCAAACAGACTGGCTTTTGTTCTTGCCTGGTGGGACCACCAGCCTGGCAGATTACAGGCAGCCACTGTAGGAGTCCCCTCTGTGCCCCATGCCATCAGCTGTTTGCTCACCTCGACAGAAGCTTTATTATTGTCCACGCCAGCAGGCTGCCAAGCTAGGCAAACCGTGTGAGTGTGGAAAAGATAAAGAGATGCAACCCAAATAACCCCAACAAGGCTTGTGCTCACAAACACAAGAGACCTTCTGAGCTTCCCAGTTATAAAACAGAAGCAGACTCGACAATTCTATGGATGTGAATATTTTCTTGGAAGCAAGAAGGGACACAAAGAAGGAGAAGGAGAGGATGAAGCGTGCTCCCAAGCTCTGGCTCTATTAGTTCCCAAAGCTGGTATCCTATGGCTGAAGAGACATCTGTCCACAGTGCTAAGCGGGATTTCCAGGTGAAGCCAGAACGTGCCCAGGCCAGTCAAACAGCAGGTAGTGAGAAGCTTCCTGTCCTCAAAAATCAAGCAACATTCTGGACTTTTCAGGGCATCTGCCATCACTACATCGCATTCAAGACTGATGTCACCAGGAAGGAAGGACAGCAGAGTCACACTGCATGCATGACATGGGGCAAAAGTCTTTGCTACCCTTTGAGATACCTTAGAAGGGGAGAGCAGTTCTGTAAGTGAAGTTGAGAGTGAAGAGAAACACACCAGACACTTATTATGATTTACATAGGAGGGACTTCACTTTTTGTACAAGTCACACTGGATTTCCTATGTGTAACCAATTTCATTATTAAAAAAAATGCCATAGACTGCCTTCTATGAGTTCAACTGAAGGTTACTGTTGTAGGCCTAAGTGGTGATGCACCTCAGCTCCTTCAGTATCACAGATAAAAGCGCTCCTGGCTTAGCAGGACTAATGCACAGATGCCAGAGCCTGGAGCTCCGCTGCCCCACCATTCAGCTGCAGCGCTGGCTCTTCCATATGAATGAGCAAGCTTTCCACAACATTTATCTGATTATGAGAGCCACCATCCTTAAACATACATATGCAGCTTTCCCTCCTCCCGAGTGAATTCTGTATCCTGTGGCAACAGGCTTTACAGATGGACACCTCAGCCCCTGAGCTGGGTAGACACGGAGATTTGGTGGTGGCGGGGGTGGGGTGGGGGTGGGGGTGAGGGCTGGCGTAAAAGGAGGACAGGAAGAACACCAGGAAGAAAACACAGCTGGTTCCAGGGCTTTCAGTGTAGACTGGAAATCTCATCAATGACGCAAAGTGTGTAACTATTGAAAGGTTTTGAGAGCTTCCCTGAACTAGAACCAACGCGCAAGACAGTGTCCTGTGACTATTCAAACCAGAATCTGATTCAATCATGGCCATCCACTTTCTAATTCTACTAGGATAATTACTTTCTTTTGCATCCTGATGGAAATCCTGCTTTCATCAATTATTAGTTGGCCTCAACTACCACAAATAAAACCAAGTTTTGATGCAATAGTTTTCTAATGACTATTATATCTTTGTCAAATGTTTGCAAGGTTAATAGAGGAGTCTAATATAGGAATTGATAACAGAGACGTCCATATTCTAGATTAAAACTACTTTCTTGCTTGAGATCCCAGATTCCTATTTTCATAAGGGAACTTCAGGCAATTTTAACTTTCAAAAAATGTCCTGACTATTCATGAAGTGATGCATCAAGAGCAAGAATCTCCTCCAAAACATTCCCCTGCCAAATGTTGAATCAGTTGGGACTTGTACATTTTCAATGAATTTATTATCTACCTCTGAGACAGATAAAAATGCCTTTTAAAAAAAGTTTTAACACTTTTTTAAGAAACAGGTTTATAGAGCTATAACATACAAACAGTAAAATTCACACTTTTCAGTGAATTTGTGACTTTTGACAAATGCATCCAGTTGCATAACCACCACCACAGTCACATTGTAAGAACAGTTTTATTACCCCGAAAAGTTCTTAATGCCTCGCTTAGAGTCAGCCTCTTTGGGGTTTGCTGGTTAATTTAGGCAAATTTTATATAGATACTTCCTAAAGAGTTATTAATTTCTGACCCTAGAGTTATTAATTTTATGAGGAAAAGCAATCCCTGTTAGTTTGTAATTTACATTCTGCCAATTTCCAAAACAGAATTTGAAAAAATTAAAACTCAGTGTACAAGTAGTTTCCTCTGAGTCCTATACACAGCCATTAGACAGCTGATATCCCTGTCTGCCACTCTAAAAAGTAAGTGGATTTTTGGTAGAGAATAACACAAGCATAGAATTTTACAAATGTGGAGTGCTAAATAAATGCAGCACAATAACACTTTTTTTAAAGTGAAGATGGATAACAGAGGGACTTGTTAGATATCAAAGTCGAAATCTAAATTTGTCAGACCCAGAGCTCAAAAACAAGGTCACCTGTATTTCACCCGATAATAATGAAATAACACTTCACGTTGAGAAACTACTCTAGGAGAAATACTCTATTTTCCACATCCATGCAAGGACAAATAGGACCTATATCCCCAAATTATTTTGTCTTCTCTCTGATCTGGCTGTTGTTTAGCCAGATTGACATCACTCAATATAAAAGACCTATTTCTCATTCACCAAGTAAATATTTAGCAAGTAGCTACACCGTACCACATGATTTGTATTTTATCCCTGCTGGTCCACCCAGTTTCCTCTAGTTTCAAACAATCTTAAAGATGACAGCTCTTCCTTTCTGATGTGCTTAGTTGCTCAGTCTGACGCTTTGCAACCCCACGGACTGCAGCCTGCCAGGCTCCTCTGTCCATGGGGATTCTCCAGGCAAGAATACGGGCGAGGGTTGCCATTCTTTCCTCCAGGGGATCTTCCCAACCCAGGGGTCGAACCCCTGTCTCCCACATTGCAGGCAGATTCTTTACTGACTGGGCCACCAGAGAAGCCCTTTCAGATACAGAAAGAGAAAACCTATAGCCTGACTATGCTTTGCTGCTCTTTCTCTCATGGTTTACAAAGCACAGGAGCCAGTCAGATGAAGCCAACTGCTCTTTGTCTGAAGCCTACTGTTTTTATCAGCCTCCAAAAGGTGATGAATATGGTTAACAGGTGAGGATTATTTGCAGGGAGAACTGGAAAAGAAAAAATTATTCACGGTGATTGCTGACGTGCCCTCCTGGCGAAGGTCCTAAAACCATTCAGTGTCTGTCTTTGTGGCCAACAACTGACCTGTCAGTGAGACTGCATCCAGAAGGGTCTGGTGGGGCTTCTCCAGCCACTTGCAAGCTGGACACACAGATTAGCTTCACGCCTGAGACGGTGGAGTGCGAGGTGAAGCTAAAGGCAGAGGGCCTTTCTCTCAGAACAGCAGGAAGCTGAAAAAATTGGATTTTGGATCCAGTCCTATTTATGAAAACACATAGAGTTGTGGGAACAGGCTTGAGTTGGACAGAGATATGGCAAGTATTTTTGGTTTTCAGTACGAAATCTATGAGCCAGTTTTAAAAAGATGTCAGCATTTCCTGATGTCTTCTAAAGTTCTGGCTAGGAACTTCAGACATAACTTTTGCAAAATAGTGAATAATACGATCACGAAAGACAGGAAAATCACATACATTAATTAACCACGGGTAGGCTGTGTATCTGAAGAGTGCTGAGGGAGGGGGAGGTGTGGAAGCAAAAGGAGGAAAACAAACAAAATATGGAATTTAGAATTTCTGGAGTATTCTAGGCTTAGTGAAGGTGTCAGGATTAAGTCTGCCACCAAAGAAATGAGCAGGCAGAGAGGCCTGGCCCAGGGGACGGTGCACACCAGCGTAAAAGCAGAAAAGAGTTAAGCTGATGTTGAGCAGATTTACACATCTTTTTGTGTGTGGGATTATGGATCTCTTCTGGGATATTTCTGATGGAAGAGAAGCTCAGCACTAATCAGGGTATCTTAAGAATCATATATATATATATATATATATATATATTTTAATAAAGAAAAGCATCTTAGTACTTTAAACATTTTGATTCTCTAACACATGGAAAAGTTGAATCTCAAAAGATTCTGTTTATAGGAAAAGGTAAGGCTGGATTTCCTTCCAGCTATACAACTCAAGTTCATAGCTAGATTCTATTTCTGTAGCTCTACGGACTTCAATATTAAACCTTTAAGCAAAGGCAGAGGACAAGTTTACTCTTTTTGTGTGTTCGACAACAGTAGGTGTTTGATGATTTAGCAATAGTGACTAGGCCTCTAGGATACCAATAATGTATGCTGAAACTCATAAGTAATATTTACATTTGAAACAATAATCCACATCTGGTTTTGAAGTATTATCCTGCCTATAAACAGATGAAGCCAGGAGGAAATACTGCCTTTTTATTTAAGGCAGGAGGAGTTCAGAGATGGCAGAGAAGTGGAATAAAATGTGGTCATTCTGGAAAGCCATCTACTCCTCACTTCTGCCCCCTGCTGTCTCCTTGCAATAAGTTCAGGGAACAGACAAGCTGATGGGAGATTGAAACCAAAAACAGGAGAGAGAGAGAGAGGGAGAGAAAGAGAAAAAGAGAGAGAGTGTGTGTGATTAATTGCTAAATCGTGTTCGACTCTACGACCCTGTGGACTGTAGCCCGCCAGGCTCCTCTGTCCATGGGATTTCCCGGGCAAGAATTCTAGAGTGGATTGCCATTTCTTTCTCTAGGGGATCTTCCTGACCCAGAGATCGAACCCATGTCTCCTGCATGGCAGGTGGATTCTTTACCACTGAGCCAACGGGGAAGCCCAAAACAGGAGTACACAGACTCAAAGACCTTCCCAAAATACCCTCCCCCAAAACAGGAGTACAAAGGCTCAAAGACCTTCCACACACACCCCAAAACAGGAGTACACAGACTCAAAGACCTTCCGAACACACATAAACACACACACCAAAACACGAGTACACAGGCTCAAGGAACTTCCCAACACACACACACACACACACGTTCTAAATAAAAAACTTAAGACTTCTCAAGATTGGAAGAGACTCTGAAAGCCATCTAGGCCAAGTAAATTGGGGATGGGGAAGTAAGGAAAGTTCATATAGAATTAGAGAATCTAGGCACCTTCAATACCCCCTGTTCACTGAATGATTTATTGAAAAGTCACTACTTATCAAGTCCTGTCCTGTGTAATGTGAATCTAGTCTAATTGCTCTACTTTATAGATGAGGAATCTTGGTGTCCAATGGGATGAAATGATTTTCCCAAGATAAGCCAGATAACTCCAGTTCTATAAACTAGGCTGTTTACTTACTATTCTTCCACTGCCTTTCAATTCTTTCATTTGTAGGACATCTTTCAGAAACATCTCTGCAGTGTGACAAGGGTCTCTAACCTACTAAAAAAATAAAATATTCAGGCTGTGAAACAGTTCTGGAACTGCCCCGAACCAGCTGTCTAACTTTGTAAAGTCACTCGATCCTTGGGGTTTCAGTTCTTATAATTGTAAGATGAAGAGACAGGATTATCTGGATTATGCATGAACTCACATGTCTGCAGGGGCTAGTCAGTTACTATCAATATAAGTCCATGAAGAATCGTGTAAGACAATATGTATAAAACTGCTTGTATTATTATCAAGCAAAGCAGCCTCCTAGCTGTACTGTTTTTGAAAACTGTATGGGCCAAGCAAAATACACTGGAACTCAACCAGGCCAGACCCCTGAAACTCCTTCCAGCTCTCATGTTATAATGACTGAAGAATATGCCTAATCCACTTGTTAAAACATCATACTGTATTTACACATCTCTATTAACTGGAGAAGTGGCCGTGATACAAATAAGTGAACAGAGACTCAAAGATATAAGCTTCCACTCAGCCCACACCTGACTCGACTCTACTCCGCTAGCCTCGTTCCCCTGCAGGTGAGTATCACTTCACTCAGCTCTGGCAGTGTACACAGATTATGAGGACTGCAGACCTTGCAGACTGGCATCTAAAATTTCAAGATGAAAGGATACAATCACTAAATTAAAGCCAAGGTCCTTAAAAGTAGATTTTAACCGGAGATCAAGTTTTGTAGGGTAATAAAAATTTCAGCATTGAGATTTTTTTACTCAAGGATTTTTTTTAATCAAACGAATACTTCATTGTATTCAATTTATATCTAAGAGTCAGCCATTCAAAGTAACTTTTCTATAAATCACAAATTGTTTCTGTATGTTGTTACTTCCTTTTACTCCTTAAATTATTGCTAAGCATCATAAACATACAAATAGTTCACCGCCATAACTTATTTTTGGTCTCAAACCCATGTTAAGTGGCAATTCTTTGAACAGATAGTTTTTCTCTTCAAAAAAGGGGGAGTGATTTGGGAGTGGTTACAAGGATATTAAGAAATTATTTGCCAGTTTCTGGAAACCTAAAAGAACACAATCACTTTTTGCAGCAAAAAAAAAAGGAAATTTGAAAATAGAAGTTTAGATTTGTTAGTCCAACTGTTTTCTGGAAGCCTTAATCTACCAATTATTAAAACACCTTTATTTATATATGAAGGGAAGAGAATAAAAGTGTCCCTTCTTTCTTGTGCTGCCAAACAATAAAAATCAGAATGACTGCATTTAAAAAGCATCTACTCTATTTAGCTCAAACTAGCACTCCCATGGAGAAGGAAATGGCAAGCCACTTCAGTGTTCTTGCCTGGAGAATCCCAGGGATGGGGGAGCCTGGTGGGATGCCATCTATGGGGCCGCACAGAGTCGGACACGACTGAAGCAACTTAGCAGCAGCAGCACTCCCATATATAAAACCAAACTTTTAAATAATGGAACATTTGAAATTGTACAAACACAATATACTAAGAAAATTCTTAGTATATAAGAATGACCAGATGCAACAAGATAACAATCATAAAAATGATTCCCAATTTTGAACAGGGAGAAGCTAATTTCTTGATAAAACTCCAAAAGCAAACCATCCATACAACCACCACACTGCAGTTAAACAAAAGCTCTTACGCTGGCCCACTAGGAGGGAATAAACAATCTGAACAACATCTTTTATTGCCTGGGAAAATTTTTTAAAACAACTCAAAGTGCCAGGAGAGAGCTGTCTCAATGCAACTGCAGACAGCTTTTCAAAGTCCCTCTGCTTCTCTAAGGATGAGTCATGAGAGGAGAGTGCATCTTGGCAAAGACAGTCTTTCCTCTGGTTCCACTCACTCCCCCTCTTATTAAAAAACAAACAAACAAAAAAAAACTTTGATGGATAACAGTTAAATAGATTCCAGACAGGCTTAACTGGAGAAGTTGAACATCAGGGAGGCAAAATATCATTGCAGAAGTCTCCACTGTTTGTCACTGTGAGCCACAGACTCGGGGATGCATCTCCCGCATCCTAAAAAGGGCTGGGTCCATTGATCATGTGCCAGATCGTGGCTGTTGTGCTTTGTGGGACAGAAGAGGGAAACAACCTAAGAAAATATCTTTGCTTCCTAGCTTCCTAAACGTCATTAGCTCATCTGCTGAACAATTACAGTGAGCTGGAAGGGGCGGGAGCCTGTCCTTTATGAGCACACATCAAATGCAAATTCACCTGCAGCAGCTGTAGGCGATGCATGGGGACATGGCTGCTACAGTGTGTGCAGCCTTCAGTGAACAGGCGCAGTTTTTCTTTCACTAACTTTTAAGCCAGCTTTTTCACTCTTCTCTTTGAGCCTCATCAAGAAGCTCTTTAGTTCTTCTTCACTTTATACCATTAGAGTGGTATCATCTGCATATCTGAGGTTGTTATTTCTCCCAGCAGTCTTGATTCCAGCTTGTGGCAAAAAGCAAGGGAGCTAGTTTAAAAAAAAATTTTTTTTTTTTAAGGAAAATAAGTAAGGAAAAATTGAGTGTTAAACTAGGGAGAATAGTTTCGCTACTGCACCTATATAGAACCACTTATTCCAACAGAATAGGGCATGTGGTGAGGGCAAAAATGCTCTCTTCTGCATATGATCATTCACCAGCCTACAAAGAACGGGGATGCTTGGCTGAGCACTGAGTGACAAAGATAAGCAAAGAGGCTTCTTGCCTTTAGAGAGGCTAGACTGGGATTACCAAAACCAAGCATCTTGTAAGCATCTAAAACAAGCATCAGAAGGCAATTTATAAGCATCATACTGCAATCCCTCATTTATATAACAATGACTACTTCATAACACATGGTACTCAATTTTCTGAAAATCACCTCTCAATAGAAAAGTAAATTCAATGTTTCTCTCCTCTTCCCAATAGTCTTTTTTGTTTTCTTTGGATATATTTTAAAAATAAAACATTACAGATATAAAGTTATACCCTCCTCTTTCCACTTTCCAGGGGAAGAAAGTTGGTGAACATCACTCTAGGGCATGCTTTTACACCTTTATTAACTAGGGGTGTGCCCTGTGCTGAGTACTTTAGGCTGCATATGCCTTTTAACTCTGTATTCAAGGGCCTGTCTGATAGAGAACTCAGCCAAACCACAGTAGTATGTCTGGTATTCTGGGAGCAAAAGGATAGGGACAGAAACAATAAAATTTCTGTTATCTGGGACGTGAGAGTGGCTCAGATACCACTTTACTGTGGAAACTAATCAGCAATGCCACCAGGAAAATCCCTGACAAGGTAGGTGACTGCTCTCTGTATTTGACTGGAGCCCAGCCCTGACTCTGACTCACTAAGAGTCAGTTTTGTCATTTGCAAAATAGAGGGGATAATGCCTTTATCACTGGTTTACTATGGAAATCAAAGGATAATTGGATTAAGTATGTTGACAACTTTTAATCCTTTTTGGAACCAAGCAGAGTAGAAATATGCACACAGCAAGAATTATTTTTGTCATAATCTACTTGATATAGCAGGTTATGCTCAAAATCCTTCAGGCTAGGCTTCAAGCAGTATGTAAACCAAGAACTTCCAGATGTACAAAAGCTGGATTTAGAAAAGGCAGCAGAACCAGAGATCAAAATCCCAACATTCGCTGGATCATAGAAATATTAAGGGAATTCCAGAAAAAATATCTACTTCTGCTTCACTGACTACGCTAGAGCCTTTGACTATGTGGATCACAACAAACTGTGGAAAATTCTTCAAGAGATGAGAATACCAGACCACCTAACCTGTCTCCGGAGAAACTGGTATGTGGGTAAAGAAGTAACAGTTAGAACCTTGCATGGAACAACTGACGGGTTGTTTCATGCAACTGGGAAAGAAGCACAACAAGGTGATATGTTGTCATTCTGCTTATTTAACTTATATGCAGAATACATCTTACAAAACTCTAGGCTGGATCAATCACAAGCTGGAATCAAGACTGCTGGAAGAAATAACAACCTCGGATATGCGGATGATACCACTCTAATGGTATAAAGTGAAGAAGAACTAAAGAGCTTCTTGATGAGGCTCAAAGAGAAGAGTGAAAAAGCTGGCTTAAAATTCAACATTCAAAAAACTAAGTTCACAGCCTCCAGTCCCATCACGTCATGGCAAACAGATGGGAAAATGTCGGAGTAGTGACAGATTTTATTTTCTTGGGCTCCAAAATCATTGTGGATAGTTGACTGCAGTCATGTTATTAAAAGATGCTTGCTCCTTGGAAGAAAAGCTATGACAAACCTAGACAGCATATTAAAAAGCAGAGGCATTACTTTGGCGACAAAGGTCTACACAGTTAAAGTTACAGTTTTTCCAGCAGTCATGTATGGATGTGAGAGTTGGACCAGAAAAAAGGCTGAGCGCAGAAGAATTGGTGCTTTCTAATTGTGGTGCTGGAGAAAACTCTTGAGAGTCCTGTGGACTGCAAGGACATCAAACCAGTCAATCCTAAAGGAAATCAGTCCTGAATATTCACTGGAAGGACTGATGCTAAAGCTGAAGCTCCAACACTTTGGCCACCTGGTGTGAAAAACTGACTCAATGGAAAAGATCTCAATGCTGGGGAAGACTGAAGGCAGGAGAAGGGGACAACAGAGGATGAGATGGTTGGATGGCATCACCAACTAAATGGACATGAAATTGAGCAAGCTCTGAGAGACAGTGAAGGACAGGGAAGACTGAAGGACAGGGAACCCTGGCGTGCTGCAGTCTATAGGGGTGCAAAGAGTCCGACATGACTTAGCCACTGAACAACAGGTGCCTGATACAGCACTTGATGGCATTCTGTCTAGTGCTTCTTACTCATGCCTTAAATGTGGCCTTTCTGATGTAGAATGGCCTTTGGTAGTAGAGAAGTAGTAGAGAGACAAGATTAGGCAGCAGACACACCCCATTCCTGTGTTATAACCCAGGAAACAAACTCTAAAACTTCAGGATTCTAATTTGTAAAACATGAATAAAAGTTGTACCCACTTCAGGTGAAACAACGTGGGCCTGAAATGAGGACTGAAGAGACACGGCCTGTGAACTGCTTAGCGCAATGGCTGCAACAGCGTTTTCAGACAGCCTGGACAGGGTGACCGAGAGCAGGGCCATGCCGAGCGCCCCTGAGTTAAACGGGAGCTCTCAGGACTGGTTCCCTCCACACAGGACGCAACCTGCACGGCGCTGGGCACATGTGAGGCAAATAGCCGACCGCCGCTAGCCAACAGGGATGGAACAGAGCGGGAGGGGCTGCCTCAGTGAGAGAGGGAAGGGTCCCTGACCCCTCGCTTGTCTAGACACTGTCTCAGAGGAGGAGCTGAAAGGCGAACCGGGGGGAGAAGAGAGAGGTTTTTCCAATCCCAAGGGCTCAAAGCCAACCAGAACAGCGTATGCCGCTCAGTCCAATGACTAGTAGCAGCATATCTGATGTTAATTATGACAGAAAAATGTCCCGGCAGAAAGAAGGGAGTCTGGGGTGACCTAATGAGGAGTTAGTTACCTAATTAGCGCTCTCCGCACCTTGGACGGGTTTTCATGAGCTTGGCAATGCAGGGTTACAGCACAACAGAGTTTCTGCTTAGAGTTCTCTGTCCATTCAGTGCCCAGCAGCCTGTGGCTGGCGTCAACAACTGAGCAGCACGGACACCTACTGAAGATACACTGAAACACGCAGAGGTGCAAGATCTGTGCGTGGGGCAGAATCCCAGAGGAAGGAAACAGTATTTACATAGGCCATGACACCCATCTAAATCTAGGAAGTAGAAAAGGGCAACAAGGCCATGCATTTGCCACTGAGCAACTGCCTAACCTGAAACCTCTGCCCACAACCTCGCCCCCAAGCAGCCGCGGGCCCTCTATTGGTCACCCGACAGGGTAAGACTGAAAGCTCCCATTCTGGCCCCAACCCAACGGCAACACCAGTCCTTTCTGACCACCTGGACAAGGCAGCTGACAACAGACACATGGCAGTCAAGAGTCACTGAGTTAGTGGAATATCTGGAAAAAGCAAATACACAATAGTTTCTCTCACAGTGGGAAAAAAAAAAGAAATTGTGCATACAACTAGCTACTATTAACTGTGTTTCATAATTCTGTGTTAAACTCAAAAATTAGAAAGATGGGGCAAGCTGCTGTTAAAGTAACCACAAAATTTGATCATTTCTAGGACTTTCCCCAGAGAAGGCAATGGCACCCCACTCCAGTACTCTTGCCTGGAAAATCCCATGGACAGAGGAGCCTAGTGGGCTGCAGTCCATGGGGTCGCATAGAGTCGGACACGACTGAGTGACTTCACTTTCACCTTTCACTTTTCATGCATTGGAGAAGGAAATGGCAACCCACTCCAGTGCTCTTGCCTGGAGAATCCCAGGGAGGGCGGAACCTGGTGGGCTTCTGACTCTGGGGTCGCACAGAGTCGGACATGACTGAAGTGCCTTAGCAGCAGCAGCAGCAGCAGCAGCAGCAGCAGCAGCAGCAGGACTTTCCCATAATCCCATACAACCTTAGGAAAAGTCTGATTTGTTAGCAATATCTATGCTATATATTTACTATACTAACTTTATTTCTAGGAATGAATGCTTATAAAAGGCTACAACATACTAAAGCACTTGGTTTTTTGAATACTCAGTTTTTGTTTTTATTTTTAAATGAGTCACACTAAAGAGACACTTCCTTTTCCTGGATCAGTTTGTGCAAAATCTTTAACTATTACTGAGATGGATGATGAGAAGATGATGATGAACAACAGTGTTATTCATTAAAAAGTACTGAACACTTAGCATGTTCTAAGCATTATCGTAAGTACTTTATACACTTTTTCCTTTCTGCAGAGTAGGAACTCGGAACTATGAAGATAAATATCTTGCCTAAGAGCGTGTAAGGAACCCAACACAGGTGGTTTTTCCTATAGCGTCTGAAACAGACCGCTGGTTGTTGCTAAGCATCAGATGTAGCCAGCTTTGCATTTAGAGCCTACTTTAAAAAAGAAGTGTCACTCTGAGCACTAAATTTTAACTTGGCACAGCAGAAATGTAGGAATGAGGAAAACAGGTTCTTACCTTCCAATCTCATGTTTTTGGGAGGGTAGCCTGGCAGCATTATTTTCTTGAGGGCCTCCCACACCAAGGAATGCATAGGTCTTTTCTCTTGCATTGGTCAGTTCTCTCAGAGAGGACTCTCCCAGTCTCCTCTCTGAGAAGCAAAATAAGCCTTGCACCCTCAAGTCCAGAGTCTTTCTGCCTCAACTCTCCAGAAAGAAAACCATCAATCTTTCGCTAGGCACTGAGAGAAACAATCTGGGCATTTCACTGCTTCTTAGGAAAACCTCTAGTCAACCCACCTGTCTTGGTTCTGTCCACATCTCTTCTTTAGAGTACCTGCTGCTTTTCATTTATGAGCCTTTCTAGTGTCCTCTGGCACACAGTCTTGCTTTTGGATTTCTTCTCCTGCCAGTTTAAGTTGTAGCTTTCTCTTTCTGCTCAGAAGCTCCTTATCTTCTGTTCATCTGTTTTCTAGCTTTCAAAATTTGGTCGCTGTTGCCTCCTCTCTCGTTCTGTTTATTTTGTAGGTTTTTGTCTTTTTTACCCTTTATTGTCATATTTGTGGAGGTTTTGGTAGGGAATAGGGTCAAGCACATATGTTCAATCTGTCACATTTTATCAGAAGACTTCTATAGGCTGTTTGAGCTCTCTGTGGCTGGCAACAGATTATATACCCTAAAAGTAATGATGATAAAGAAAATGTACTTAAAGCATTCAAGTATATTTCATTTGTTTAAAAAAGATGGGAACAAACATCTTGAGGAAGATACTTAACCTTTCTGATTCTCAATAAATTATGAAACAAAAGGTTAAAAAAGTTTCTTAATAACTCTTTAAACTCTAATATCCTTCAACAAAGGCCAAAAAGAAATCACAGTACTGTATCTGCTCAACCTAAACCATTTTATTGAAAACATTTGTGCACACATATTAGGACTCCCACATGGATGGTACGCTAAGGGTTAACAGTATTGTTAAGGTACAATCCCTGAATATTACCTCTTTTTTTCCTGGGGGGAGAAAGGATAATCCCATGTTAATATTATTCAGGATTACTCTCAGCAACGAAAGATAGGTAAATCAAGCTTGGCAAATTCCTACTTATAGAGGAGTACATTATATAATACTGCAGTAAGTTCTTAAAGCATAAAACTTCAGCCATATTCATTGTACCTTGTCTGCTCTGATTTTCTAAAAAATAAAACATTTTACCTACATCTTGTGGTGCTGGAGAAGACTCTGGAGAGTCCCCTGGACAGTAAAGAGATCAAACCAGTCAATCCTAAAGGAAATCAACCCTGAATATTCATTGGAAGGACTGATGCTGAAGCTGAAGCTCCAATACTTTGGCCACCTGATGTGAAGAGCTGAGTCACTGGAAAAGACCCTGAGGCTGGGAAAGACTGAAGACTAAAGGAGAAGCGGGTGGCAGAGGATGAAATGGTTGGATAGCATCACTGATTCAGCGGACATGAATCTAAACAAACTCTGGGAGATAGTGGAGGACAGAGGAGCCTGGCGTGCTCCACGGTGCACAAAGAGTTGGACAGGACTCAGTGACTAAACAATAACAAAAGGGTCAAGAAGGGTCTTAAGGACTGGAGCACACAAGATTATGAAACCAACATAACCAGTATCTAACCTAGGCTGAAGCTCAGCAGAGCATCAAGGAACCTCTGTGGCAATGTCCTGGAGCACGTCTGCAGAGAGCCTGGGAAACTGAGAACATACATCCCATCACAGCCTCGCTTCCTGGGAAATACAATAACTGTCTTCAAACTTATCATCTTTAGAGACACAAAGCCTAACACCAGTCCCCTCTTCCTGAAACTCTATGTGTGGACACCACTGCTTTACACGGAGGGGCAGCCCAGTCTAACAAACAGAAACGTGTCAGCGTTTAGTGAGTTTAGTAGCATATCAGAATAGGGAACAAGCATCTCCTCCCGTGCACACTATGGAGAACCATTTGCATTACAGCATGGTATCACACGTAATGCCACCTCTTCCTCTAGTAAATATGACTGAACTTTTCATTCTGTGCAAAGGCCGCATGGGATGTGACATTACACACAAGACATGTCTTTGGGAATATTTTATTTTGTATTAACTCAAGGAATAAAAATGACTCGAAGGGTTGAGTTAAAACTTCAACTTTAGTGAATTTAGGTCATTCAAAAGTCAGGACTGCTGTTTGATATGCTTTAATGATTTTTTGTTTTCTGGTTACCCTATTCTCTTCTTCAGCGAAGGACCTGCTGCCAAGAAATGTGAACATCACTTTTATTCACTGAATCAAAGAAATTTGCAGGATTTGGTATAGAGAAGAGCTTGTCTTTCATGTCTAAATGGAATACATTTGTTGATATACATTCAATGTACACATATATATCTGAAATAAGAGTAGGAGACGTGGGGAATTCCCTGGCTGTCCTGTGGTTGGGACTCTGCACTCTCATAGCTGAAGTCCTGGGTTCAATCCCTGGTCAGGGAACTAAAACCCTACAAGCTGTGCAGTGTGCTCCCCTCACCCCCCGCCCCCCGCAAAAAAATACTATTAATTAAAAAAAAAATCAGTACCCAACATTTTTTGAACTCTTGTATTATTCCAGTCACTGTACTGCTTTCTAAAGATTATTTCATTTATATATTAGAACAACTCGATATAAGTTAAGTATATGTTCCCCATCTTACAGATAAGTAACCTGGTCATCAAAGGGTTAAATAACTTACCCAAGGAAATACAGTTAATATAAAACAAGGCCAGAATTTAAACCCAGACAGTCTGACTTCAGAGCTCTTGACAACTGAGCATACTGCCTGGTACCATAACTAGGTGATTCTAGGGACAAAGTCTCTTAATTTTCTATCAATAATTGGAGTTTCTAAATGGTCCAGTGTGAGTATCAACAACAGAAAAGTGAAAATGTTAGTCGCTCCATTGTGTCAGACTCTTTGTGACCCCAATGACTGTAGCCCACCAGGCTCCTCTGTCCATGGAGTTCTCTAGGCAAGAATACTGGAGTGGGTTGCTGGAACATTCTCCAAGGGATCTTCCCAATCCAGGGGTAGAACCTGGGTCTCCTGCACTGAAGGTGGATTCTCTACCAGCTGAGCCACCATCTCTGGTGGCTATCAACAACAGAACAGGAGGTCTATTCTAATTAAGATTACCCTCCAGAAGGAGGAGGATTTGGCTAGAAAATTTGACTCGTGATTTCAGAAGTTAGAGATACAATCATTTGGTATGAATTGTACTGAATGAAAGCCACTGTTGTTTCCTGCTTCTGGAATGGGACATTATAAATAGATGCCTGGCAAGCCCGTCAATCCCAGCATTTCTACTCTTATTCACTAATGACAATCAAGTGTCACCATTTGCTATTATATCCCATCAATGACTACATGCATCTAATGGTAGCACAGACATGTATATCTGATACATTCCATGCACTATGGAACTACGTGGCTTATTTCCTTATAGGTTTACACATATATTCACACATAAGAAAATGCTATCAAATGGAATAATATGCATTTTATAGCTAAGAAGCAGAGCTATAGCCATTCCAAAAATACCTAAATACCTAAAAGTATAAATAAAAGAATGAATAAAATAAAACTTAAGAGGGGTGGTAGGTAGGAGAAAGGGCCCATGCTGACTCAGTGGCAAGGCATCCTGTAAGAAAAACAGAGAGCTGAAAAGGGGCTCTTCAAAGTATCCATCCAGTCCTTTCACTTTCTTCATTACAAGCAAAGTGAGCTTGGACCAATTATGTAAACTTGGCCGAGATCTCTTTGACAATTTTATTATGTAAATTATATTAACTGAGCCTTAATGTACTGCCCTCTTTCTCTTCTCCCAGCAGTCCCAATGCTAAGTCACTGCAGTGGGTGGAACTGCAGAAATATATGCGTGAGGTGGAGTGGAAACAATGCAGAGAGAAGCCTCACAAAGGAGAGGGAATTCTGCCATGGCTATGACTCTAGGCTCTTGAGTCTATTGCAAAGTTCATTTTCCTGTAATAATGTCCACCAGTTCTGTACTCAGCATCTCTATACTGAGTATAGTATCAGATCTCAAGAACAAGATGAAAACACAAGACTTCTTAAAGTCTAATGCATTCATCCATCAATCATTAGAGGACATTACTTGTAAGATACTGTAGTGTGTTCCTGTACAGAACAACCAGACATGTCATTTTTGGTAAGATTAGGATTAAAGGCAGTACCAAAGATAATTTCCAAAAGAAATATAAATGTAAGAATAAATACAGTACATATGCAATTATCTGTTATTTATATACCCATTGACGGGAAGGAGAATCACCCATGAGGTATCCCACAAGGTATCTAAACTTTGATTCCCTACCTCCTATCCAATTCTACTTATAATTGTAATGATTTTTGATGTAATCTTCATACAACTACACTCCATTATAAATAACTATATGCCTTTGGGAAAGTCTTTTATTCCTTTTGACATAGTTTCTAGCTCTGCAAATTAAATTATCTTGAACAGTTGAAATAAGACTATGACTCTGTAACATAACCCTGTTGTTGAAGGTCCACAAACAGACTATTTCATTCTCCCTACACGAAAATGAGTACGGACACGCCCTCCACACCCCCGCGCTGATAGGCCTTTCTCTTCTCTCGCTATGGGCTGCTAGGGAGGGACTGACCACTGCGCCTGCTACTTTCACCCATAATCCCAAATCAACTGAGTCAAGTGAATAGTAGTTTCACTGTTTCCATGTAGATTCATGTGCCTCATTTTATCCCAAGCTGTGGTGGGGAGAATACAAACTAGATTTCTGTGACAGTCCAAACACAGCAGTGTTCACTACTGTTACTATTTATTCAGGGTGGGCTGGAGTGCTGGTGGTGAAGAGAAGACGTTTTAGAATTGTCTATCTCAGCTGAGATGGGATTTTGTGATTATTTAGAGTCACTGAATGCGCTGCTTATCCACCCAAGGAGTTGGTCTACAAGGTCAAAGACTTGGAGAGTCCCTGCTATCATGGCACTTCAAAGATCAAAAGCCTACAACAAAGAGATAATAGCAAAGAACTCTGACCTACTATATACAGAATGAGTAACTAATAAGGCTCTATGGTATAGCACAGGGAACTCTACTCAATACTCAGTAATGACCTACGCAGGAAAGAACCTAAAAAAGAGTGGATGTATGTATATGTATAACTGATTCACTTTGCTATACAGCAGAAATTAACACAACACTGTAAATCAACTGTACTCCAATAAAAATTAAAAGCAACAGCAAAAACCAAACAAAAAACCCGAAGAACTCTGACCAGAGAAAATGCAAGGAAAGCCCATATATCTAAGAGAGTGGACCTGCTGTTCTAAAAAGCTCCAATGTTTACTGTGTGATATATAGAAGCCTACCATGTTTTCTTGTTTTTTTGAAAGAGGTTTAAAAAGCAAAGGGAGACAACAGATTTCATGCTTTCTTTAATCTTAGTGAATATATCATTTCATCGTCATCACTTCAGTGATATTCAAAGACCTCAGGTGAAAATGGAGGTAATAAAAAATCTAGCTGAAAACACAGAATACTCTGACATAAGTGAAGTGAAAGTGAAAGTCCCTCAGTCGTGTCCAACTCTTTGCAACCCCATGGACTATACAGCCCATGGAATTCTCCAGGCCAGAATCCCTTCTCCAGGGGAACTTCCCAACCCAGGGATCGAACCCAGGTCTCCCGCACTGCAGGCTGATTCTTTACTAGCTGAGCCACAAGCGAAGCCCTGACATAGGCAAAATAGCAATTTTTGGATGTGTCTCTGAGAGTAACGGAAATAAAAGCAAAAATAAACAAATGGGGCCTAATTAAACTTAAAAGCTTTTGCATAGCAAATGAAACCATAAACAAAACCAAAAGTCAACCCACAGAATGGGAGAAAACAAGACTGACAAGGGATTAATTTCCAAAATATACAAACAGCTCAAAAAAAGGGGGGGAGGGGGCAAAAGACCTAAGGAGACATTTCTCCAAGACATATATTTGTTAGTAATATATCCAGTCTTCCATGCATTGATTTTTGTTTCCCCTACCGTTTTATTTCTTCTTTCTAACTACAGACGTGTAATCGGAAGATAATCACACAAACTTTTCAGCTGCTGTATTCTGAGTCAAACAAGGTTTCACTTACAAAGTGTCTATCATGGACAGGAAAGTTTACCACAATATAATCATTAAGGGAAGAAGGCTTCTTCTGCTCCTTATACCTACATTTTTAAAAAATATGTTTTTCTCTTGTGCTGAAAATAGTACAGAGATAAAATGAATATCCATTGACAGAATGTAAAATCACTGCATAATAAAATATGTATCAGAATCTAGTTTAATCGTCAAGTAGTCAAAATGTTGTTACAAGTAATTGAGCAGTTCAAAATATACATGGAATGCTGGGCTGTGTTTCCAGGGCAACAAAATGCCAAGTTTCATATTACCTTTTGCATTAACTAACGAAAGTATTTACATTTAAAGTGGCACCTTTCACATGCTTCTGAAGATTGCTACACTAGTGTAATTATAATGCTGATCAAGAAACTGTGCTTTAAAAAACTACCCACCTGCTACAGACTCGTTAAAAAAAAAAAGACCAAAAAAAAACTGTTAGTGTACTGCAGATGCTTGGATTGCGTTTTTGTACTAGATCTTGAGAGTAGAGTAAGAGTGGAAAAACTGAAACACTTTCAGCAGCAGTAGCTGTGATATACATATTGTATTTACCAGTATCAAGAGAACTGCTATAAAGCAATGTCTCTACCACAAAGCAAAACAAGGAATAGTAATCACAGTTCTTGTCTGACTTCCTTCCTGACCACTGCCCATTACCCTACACTCCACCATGGCCTTTAGACAAGTATAACAGAGATTTCATTTGTAGGCTATTTCCAGTCTGCCAGCAATGATCATTATATCGCTATATTGAAGACTCTAAGGTGAAGTCATGACAGCTGAAATAAGCCCACGGTAAAAGAGGAATGTCTGCCAAGAGCAGACATCAACAGTGCTAGGACCAGGGGTAAGTTACCTGCCATATGTATAAATTCTTAGCCAGCAAGTTCAAACATATACACTCATACATGTTATACTCACTAACCTCTATTTGAGGAAAATAGCATAATGGTTAAATGGCCAGGCTTCAACTCTCTGACCTGGGTTTGATCTCATTGCCAGCTATTTCCTCGATAGCTGTTGTGTGTTTTTAGGCAAGCTACTTAATTTCTTCTGATTTTCCTTTTTCTTACCTATAAAATGAGGAAAATAAAGACTATCCATTGAAAAGCTTGTAAAGAAGCTCAATTAGTAACATATGATCATGTGCTCAGCACATGAAGGAAGGCTGCTTTATGATCTCTACTCTCACCACTTTTACTCAAAATAGTTTTGAAAGTTCTAGCTAAGGCAATCAGAGAAGAAATAAAACAAACTCAAGTTGAAAAAAAAGAAGTAAAACAGTCACTCTTTGCAGATGACATGATACTATACACAGAAAATCCTACAGATGTTACCAGAAAACTACTAGTGCTCCTCAGTGAATTTGGTAAAGTTGCAGGATACAAAATTAATACACAGAAAGTACTTGCACTGCTGTACACAAACAATGAAAGATCAGAAAGAGACATTAAGGAAATAATCCCAATTACCACTGCATCAAAAAGAATAAAATACCTAGGGATAAACCTACTTATGAGACAAAAGACCTTTACTCTGAAAACTCTAAGAAACTGAAGATGACAGAAACCCGATGGGAGGATGTATCATTTTCTTGGACTGAAAGAATCAACACTGTCAAAATGATGATACTACCTAAGGCAACATACAGATTCAATGCAATCCCTATCAAATTACCAATGGCATTTTTCACAGAAAGAGAGCAAAAACTTTTAAAATTTATGTGGAAACACAAAAGACCCTTACTACCCAAAGCTATCTTGAGAAAGAAAAATGGAACTGGAGGACTCAGACTCCCTGACACCTCAGCTATATGACAAAAATATAGTAATGAAAACAGCATGGTACTGGCACAAGAAAACAGAAATAGAGATCAATGGAACAGAATAGGAAGCCCAGAAATAAATCCACACACCTGTGGCCAACTAATCTATGACAAGAAAGCAAAAATATACAATGGAGAAAAGACAGTCTCTTCAATAAGTGGTGCTGGGAAAACTGAACAGATGCAAATAACATACTGAAACTAGAACAATCTCTAACACGATACACAAAAATAAACTCAAAAGGATCAAAGACCCAAATGCAAGGCTGGATACTACAAAACTCATAGAGGAAAATATCTTTTGACCTAAATCACAGTGATATCCTTTTTGATCCACCACCTAGAATAATAAACATAAAAACAAAAATAAACAAATGGGATCTAGTTAAACTTAAAACCTTCTGCACAGCAAAGGAAACCGTCAACAAAACAACCCACAGAATAGGAGACACTTACAAAGTGACCAACAGGGTTTAATCTCCAAAATATACCAATAGCTCATGCAGCTCAATACAAAAAAAAACAAAAACAAAAAAACCACAACCCAATAAAAAAAAAAGGACAGAAGATCTAAATAGACATTTCTCCAAAGAAGACATACAGATGGCCAAAAAGCACATGAAAAGATGCTCAACAGCACCAATTATCAGAGAAATGCAAATCAAAACTACAATGAAGAATCACCCCACACATGATCGGAATGGCCATCACCAAAAAGTTTACAAATAATAAACACTGGAGAAGAGGTGGAGAAGAGAGAACCCTCCTACACTGTTGGTAGGAACGTAAATTTGTACAGTCACTATGGAGAACACTATGGAAGTTCCTTAAAAAGCTAAAAAGAGAACTACCGTATGACCTAGCAACCCCACTCCTGGGCATACATCCAGAGAAAGTCATAATATGAAAAGATACATGTACCCCAATGTTCACTGCAGCAATATTTACGGCAGCCAAGACAAAGAAGAAACCCATCGAGGAATGGATAAAGATGTGGTACATATAAGCAACTGAGTATTACTTAACCATAAAAAAGAAATAACATTCCATGCAGCAACATGGATGGACTTAGAAGTTAGTCAGACAACGGCAAAAGCAAGGTAGGTGGCTGGCTTTGAGAAGAAAAGAACTGTAAGATGGAATAGCAACTAGACTGTGAGGAGAGCTCAGAAATGAAATTCAGGGCACTTCTTTGTGAGAACTGCAAAAAAATGACTCTCATCTTGCAGCTTAAGATCAAGGTAAGATTTCATGAAAGAAGAGGTACAGATACTCAATTATTTAATAGGCAATTACTGAACACTTATTACATGTAGAATACTTTTTAAGGTCTTTTGTTAATTATCAAGTTTTATTAGACAAGATGTACTCAAAATGCAGACAATCTCAACAAATTGATAATATCACAGAGCTAGGTCCCGTGTGACCAGTGTGACCTGAGTGATGCAAGCTAACTTCTACCAGTGGGCAAGTCAAGGGTTACTACTGGCTGGAGTGATCTGAAATGGCATCATGGAGTTTGAACACTTGGGATCTGGCAGACATTTAAAAGTGAATGCCTAGGGCAAGAGCAGAGTCCAATTTACAGATCAAATACAATCAGTACTCATTAAGCAAAACTGAATGAGCCAGGAAAGTTAATTCCATAAATGTAGGCTATATGTTAGGGATTAGTGATACCTGGCTGGAAAATTAGGTTGGAACCAAAGTATACAAACAGTCTGGGCTATTTTTGAAATATGTGGCACGAAGAAGAGGAATGACCCTTAGTAGATAGAAAGGCTTGGGTAATCATTTTATTCCTCTTCTAACTTCACATCTAGTATATGATAGTAGATCTACTGATGACTATGAGAATATATGAGTCACACAGTTTTATCACCTTAATAAAGTTTACTTGGACAGACACTTCATCGAGTCATAAAATAAGTGAATGATGATCTCTATTTTACAACTGGGAATTGCAAATCGAAGGAGCCATGAATACAACTTGTAAAACACAGCACTATTCAGTGTCTTAATTGGAAAAGAGGCCTGATTCTGTTATAAAAACTAAGAATATGACTTCAAGTAGACTATAATATTTATGAATTTAACTAAGGTCAAATATCTTATTTTAAACTAATGATTAGACTATTAAAGTGAAAGCAGGATTCTAATTTGAAATTTGTTAATAATATTTTCTCTTCTTTGAAAGTTGGCCATGAACAAAATTTGAATATAAACAGCAGAAATAGGAAACAGGTTAGAGCTTGATTTAGGACGATATTACACAGAACAAAGAGAAGAGGGCACAAAATGTGAAGGGAGAAGAGGCGCTGGTGAAGAAGCTAAAAAGTGAACCACAGATGCGAGGATATTAAAAGTACATCATGAAGAACAGTAGAAGAGAGTGAAAATTTGAGAGAGGATACAGACCGACCTATTATTCTCACAGAGTTGAAAAGACACTGCAGCTAGAAAATTAGATATCCACAATGCCGCCACCTCCTACTTGGAAGACCCTCACCTTCCTTTTCTGACCTGCTCCTGATGTGACAGAGGGGGAGCTGTATCAGCTTCCCTCGAAGACCCCGAGATGGAGTATACACATGGCTGCCCCAAAAAAGAGGCGGAACAGCAACTTCCCGTGGCCTGGATTTGAAAGAACGTCCCCAGAGTGGCAGCATGTGTCTTCTCGCGTTCTGTGAATCTGCTGCCAACTTAGCTCCTAGCTACAGGCAGAGAAATGACAAAGAAAATGTTACTGAACTACAGGAGAAGGAACTCCTACAGCAAAAAAGGAGTCAGAAATGTGCTATGTGTTACCATCAGGTTCATGAACCTTTCCTCACAGTAGAAAACATGCTGAAATGTAAGCCCAAAGGGCCCCCAAACCTTCTCAAAGCAGGGCTCAGAGCTCTAGGGAAAGCCATCTGGACACTGGTGTCCCTCTGTACCTACAGAATGCGTTAATGTCTCCAAAGCATTTCTATACATATGAGCTGAGTGATTCTTACATGACTTAAAAAAAATTTTTGTACGCCTTAATTTTTACTGGAGTATAGTTGCTTTACATGATTTTGTCTTTAAAGATGAGAAAACTGAAATCAGCAAGGCTAGCTGACCTGACAAGGATCAGAACATAAAAATCATTTTGATGGACCCACACGGAACTCGCAGTCCAGGGCTGTTAACCCGCACCACTTTCCCACACTGATATTCTGTTTCATAATGAAATTTATTTGTAATTGCCTGAATATATGTCCTTACTTGCTCAAACAATGCGTTCAGAGGAAGACAAAGTGTCTGTAGTTCAGAGTTTTAAATGACATTAATTTGATTTGGACTTTATTCAGCAAATACTTATTGAGGCTCAACTATGTTCCAGGCACAGGTAAGTGCTGGAGATACAAAATCAAATAAGACAGAGTCATTATCCTTAAAAAGTTCACCTTAGATTGGTTTTTCTCCAGAAGCACAGTTTGTCCAAAGTCAAAAATGTCTGCAGTCAAAATCAAATGTACTGCTGCCAAAGATGCAGATATCAAAACAAATTAAAAAGAATCTGTAGTATATTGCAGTAATAAGATACCAAGATCTTAAAAAAATAAAGTGCTCAGATGCCACTCTCCAAATAAATATCCAGGTCAACCATGTGAATCACTACCAAGCACTTGGCCAAAAAGATCTAACAGTAGAGCCCAAATGATTACACTCTGCAAAGAAAAGTAATACCTAGAAAAGAGAGAGGAAAAAAAATTACACAGAAGCATTAATACTTACTTTCACGGTGATTCCAACCTCAACTAACATGGGCATGTAAACTAGCCTCAGGAGTTTCCCGAATTGTTTTTCAAACCTATATTCAATTCAGAGTTAAATGTTCTTTTTACGTTGGAAAGAGATCTAAAAGGAAGCTTCTTAAAATGTAATAAAATTCTGGAATCATAAACATGACAGTTTATCACTGGACTACAACAGAATATAAAAATCATTCTTTCTTTCAATTTTTTCAAAGCCCAGAGGCTTACAGAAACAAATACTAGCAAGTCAAAACAAATACCGGGCAACTTTTGCCTCTGTCCCTAAGAAGATTCTAGTATCCTCTTTACCCCATGAGTGTTTCTGAATAGGAAGGCAAGTGCTTTGGCACCACTATGGAAGGTGATATGAATACCGAGCCTGATATATCAGAGTGTACTTTCAGGAGGATGAGATACATCACCACAATTTCATGTTAATTTAAATTTAAACGTGCCTGGATGTTTGTGGAGCTAACAAGTAATGCTTTTATGAGATTAGGTGATATGGGAAATAAGTGTTCTTCCAGGCTGAGAGGAGGAATCAGCACTTCAAAAGATTTAAGATCAAGGTCATCTGCTGTCACTCACAAGCTGTCTGACCTTGGAGAAGTTTCTCCCCTGGCTTACATCCTTTATCTACAAAAGAAGGGAAAATCAGTGTCTGTCCTCTCATGTTTACAGGCTCTCATATTAAGATGATAAACAAAAAATGAGGTAACAATGCACTTTTGCACAGATAAAAAGTAATTATAATTTGACCTTTATTTTGATGACCCACAATTTCACTCCAATTGATGGGTAGTCAAATGGACTTTTGAGAGGTTTGTTCAACTTCATCCCAATCTGACTGAGCATTCCTGAAGGCCAGGAGTCAGTGTGATCACTCTCCAGCACTCTCACTTAAGGAAGCACGTTACTGAGGGATGTAACTAGCCAGCTCCAGAGCCAACAGCTCAGATGGGAAGGAGGAGACGGGGAAGGAATCCTCACGTGCTTTCTTGCTAATTCTTTCACTGACTACATTATTTATATGGTGCAGTGCATTTCAAGATTGTTATGTACAGTTTTGTTTTGTAAAGTGGCCCAAAGGTGGGAACAGGGACTAAATCAGCCCTAGCAACTGCGTAATCAAGTACAAGGTTGCACCTTTCAGAAAAAGGTGCCTTTTCTCTAATTTATCCACCTAGAAGAGGCAGTCTTTTTCTTATTTGCACAGATGCCCTAAATGCTCTTTGAGGTCCTGGTCACACGTCTGAGACTTTCAACCATCACTTGAGCCTCTCTACTAGGGAGAGGAAAGATGGAATTTATATTCAAATAAGGTCTTTCAAAGACACTTCAGTTAATAAGGTTGTTAAACACAGGAAAAAGGGAATAATGGAGGTTGAACAGAGGTGGAGAGAATTGTGGACTTTTAATTAAAACAAATGTGATGCTACTGGATAAAAAGGTGGATCAGCGGAACAACACAGAAAGTTTAGACACAGGGCCAAACTGAAATAAGAAATTAGGGCACGATAAGGCAGCATTTTATATCACTAGGCAAAAAAAAAAAAAAAAAAGATTATTCAATAAATGGCATTAGGTTAATTAGGAAGCCATTTGCTTTAAGCATGTGAGGGGGCCCATGTTTGTATGAATCCGTACCTCACACAATTAAACCAAAATAAACTCCAGATGAATTATATATTTACACATGAAAAACAAAAGCATACATTCACTGATGGAAAATATGGAAAAATTTCTTGAGACAGAGTGCCACTCTTAGGCTGACGCAAAAGCCATAAAAATAAATGAATTACATGAAAAATTAAAATGTCTACATAGCAGAAACTATCATAAAATAAAGCAATTAAAAAACAAACCCAAAAAGTAATAAGAAAAATATTCATCAATTCAAGGTCATTCCCTAACATCGAGAGGTCCTACAGATCAATAAGAGACCAACAACTCAGCAGAAAGACAGGATAAAAGGTAAGTTCACAGAAATGTGAACACTTACACATGTAAGAATAGGTCAACTTCACCAATTAAAAAAAAAAATGCAAAATAAAACTCCATTGAGAAGCTATGTATCTGTTCAAAATGTTAACTTATAATTTAAAATCTTCTTAAGGAGAAAACTCCAGGCCCAGATGATTTCACTGGTAAATACTTTCAAATGTGGAAGAAATAATATAAATCTTATACAAAAATTTCAGACAATAAAAGGAGAAAATACTTTCCAATACATTTTATGACATCATCTAATCCTGATGCTAAAACCACACAAAGATGTTACAAGCAAAGAAATTTAGACCTGTATTACTGACAACAAAGACACAAATGTGTCTACCAAATATTAATAAACTAAATACCTATCGAAACAATACATTCTTGGGCATTTATCTTAAGAATGCTAGGTGGATTAACATTTAAAAAAGAATCAGAGTAATTCAGTACTATAACAGAATGGAGAAGATAATCCATATGACAGCCTCTATATTTGTAGAAACAGTACTGGAAAAGACCCTGATGCTGGGAAAAATTGAAGCTAAGAAGAGAAGAGGGCGACGGAAGATGAGATGGGTGGATCGTATCACTGACTCAAGGGACATGAGTTTGAGCAAACTTAGGCAGATAGTGATGGACAGAGAAGCCTGGCGTGCTGCAGTTCATGGGGCCGCAGTCAGACACAACTCTGTGACTGAACAACAACAAGCATATTGCTGACCATAGATTTAACAAAATCCCGATCAGAATTTCAGCAGGAATTCTGTGTAACAGAAACTGACAATCTAATTCTAGTATATGGAAAGTAAAGAACCTAAATAACCATAATATTAAAAAAAGAACAAAGTTGAAGGACTCACAGTCCCTGGCTTCAGGACACGTAATTAAGAATGTGATATTAGCATCTGAATCAATTAGACAAATCAATGGAAAAGAAGAGAGAAAACTTCATATGGAAAAAATGAATGCTTACACTTATCTCATACCATACAAAGAATCAGTTAGAGATATAAAATTAAATTGTGACTTAAATTTAAAACTACAATGTTTTTAAGAAGAAAACAGAAGAGTATCTATGACAAGGGACAGGCAATACTACTTAGAACACAGAAAACAATAACCACGGGAAACTGCCAAATTAGATTTCATCAAAATTAAAAATGTCTGTTCATCAAAGCTCACCTTTAAGAAACTAAAGAGAAAAGCTTATATTAGGAGAAAATATCTGCAAAACATCTCCAATAACTAATAATGAGAACAGGATTATTTATTGTCAGAAGGGAGCTACAAAACAAGGTAAAGGATAAGACCAAAATGAAAGCTGAATTGTTAGACTTGGATAGATTGATTTTCTAGCTGTGACCACCGAGAATCCCTGGGTACAATGACACTCCAATAGCAATGAGCACAGCTGACATCCAGATACTGACTTCTGAATACCACTCTACTCTAAAAAGAACCAGGACTCTGGCAAATTGGCTAATTCCAGGAGTGGGGCAGGTAAAGTATAAGATGAGACTACAATATCTTCCTGTGGTAGAAAATAAGAAAATGCTCAAAGAACGACAGAGACGTAACAGAACAATACAAGAGAGATGGTCTCCTACTGACCAAATCTGGGACAATTTGGCAATCGAAATATTACTAAGTAATGGATCAGAACTGAGTAAAATACAGTCAAGAGCCCTTATGATAGAAATAAATGAATACATACATAAATGAAGGGAAAGAACAAGTTCTTTCTTACAAGAGAATGCTAACTGAAATACAGACAGAATGATGCAATTAGAAAATCATCAAGGCTTCCCTAGTGGCGCAGTGGTAGACAATCCTCCTGCCAATGCAGGAGACAAGTTCAGTTCCTGCTCTGGGAAGATCCCACGTGCTGCAGAGCAAGTGAGCCCATGCGCCACAACCATCAAGCCTGTGCTCAGAGCCTGGGAGCTGCAACTGCTGAAGTCTCTGTGCCCAAGCGCCTGTGCTCCGAAACGAGAGAAGCCACCTCAATGGGAAGCCCGCACACCACACCTAGAGAGCAGCCCCTGCTCGCCCCAGCTAGAGAAGAGGCCCGCACAGCAACAAAGACCCAGCACAGTCATCAATAAACAAATAAAATTATTTTTAAAGTTTACTGAAAGAGAAGTGCTAAATAAAGGAAGCAATGTTCCATGTTATTGTATCTGTAAAATTAATGCAAGTCCAATCAAACTACTGAAATCCCGAGTAGAAGACCATGCCATCCTCACTTCCACCTTACGTTGCCAATCGGCTCTTTACGGTGCTATACGACTTTAACTCTCACTAGTCGTCAGTCAGTTCCCATTGCTCCTTTTCTTTGACACAATTAATAGTGTTAAAACTCTTCATTTTCACATTTGATAAGTGTGAGAATATGTAGCATTTTAATCTGCAACAGAATTAATAATCAGTGAGCACCTTTTCATATATTTAATGCCCACTCGGATTTTTTAGTCTGTGAATTGCGGATTAATACCCTCTACCCATTTCTCTATTATCTTCTTACCTTATCGATCTATAGATGTATTCTCATCTTTGCCAGTTACACACATTTTGAGTTTTTTCCTTGTCTTTGGTTTGTCTTTTAATTTGCTATATCTATATATAGCTATATATATATATCTTGTGATATAGAACTTCACAATTTTAATTCATTAAAATTCATCAATCTCTTATCAGTATTTTTGTCTTATTCAAAAAAGTCATACAAATATTAATATGTTCCTATACTTTTTTATGGAAGCTTTATATTTTGCTTTTTCCATTTAAGTTTTAAACTAGCTTTAAAAAAATGTGTGTGCACTTATGTTTTGAGATTAACTTTTTTTCATATAATCAATTGTTCAAATGCCATTTATTAACTAGTCCTTCTCCTGTGATACATATAAACACCTCAAGTTTCCATGTGTACAAATACATTTCTGGGCTCTCTATTCTGTTGTACCAGTCTGTTTATCTAAGTCTAATCCAACATCTCATTCTTATTTATTGTAGCTTCCTACTAATTCTTGTTATCTACCTTGAAAAGCAATAATTTTATCTTTAATCTCCTTAAAGGTGTCTTAGTATTTTTGGCCCTTTACTCTTTCACTGAATTTTAGGATCGTCTCAGGTTCCAAAAAAAATTTTGCTGAGACTTTAGATGGAATTACACTGAATTTATAGCTGAAAGCTGAGTTAGTGCTAAGTATTTTAAAACAAATAAAATGAAAGGTGTAGCAAAGTGTGGTAGGAAGCACATTAATAAGTGAGTGATTTTTTTCCCCATAAAAACTGAAAAAAGTATGTAATTTTTTCATAAGCAAAATATACTTTCAAAAATATGGCAAATTTTTCATGTTCTAACCTATCCTGTAAGGCCACAGGGGTTAGCCTGGTTTTCCCTATAATAACAGACTACATAAAGAGAAACTCTTAAGTTTCCACTGCTGGGCGGGGAGAAAAAAACCAGTAAAATAAAACAAAATAAAGAATGGAGAACGCTGACAACATTGAGCACTTTAATCCATTCTGAGCTGTTCTTGTGTACTACAGGTATCAGAGCTAAAATCATTGGCAGGGGTCCCTCAGTTTCTATTTCACTGTTTAATGTTTTTCTGTCATGCTCCCAGCCTTCAGAACACAGTTCTCTTTTTATGTCTAATCTGCATCTTGATTGGCAATTCAATAACATCTTATCGGAGATCAGTTTTGGTGCAGGTTGTCCCTAATGGGAAATCACCTTCTTTAGGTGGCTCCTTGTCACCACAGATGGGAAGCAGGTGACTTTCTGCTGCCCTCTTCTGGTTTCAGTTGCTGTAAAGCTTAAGCAATATGGGTATATATATGAGCCCTTCCTATTTTAGGGTCAGACAGCTTTCCAAAAAATGTGATGTCATTTCAATCTGGGTGTATAACTACTCCTGTTTGTTCACAGATACTCCTGTAAGCATCTATTCCTCCCTACCCCTGAGCCATGATAATCTTTTTACCTTGATGTCCTTGGGGGTGACAGTGGTGAAGATGGAGGGAGAATATTAACCTTAGAAATCTAAACTAGAGTCAAAGTACATTTTCCCTAAGGAGAGAAGTATGGGAAAGAGACAGTTCCTGTTCTTCAAGATGCTGCAATTGAGTGAAACCAACACTAAAGCCTAGTTAATTGAACATCAACCTTCTCTGTCCCAAGATTGTTCTAAGGACCTCAGAATGTATTCACTTCTTCAAGTCTCATACACTTATCTTAAATCACAGGCACTATTTTAATCCCCATTTTGTGGATGAAGAAACTGAGGGACAGAGAATGTAAGTCACCAAATCATACAGTTCATAGACAGCTGTATTCAAACTCAGACAGACTGGCTCCAGAGAGGTCACGTTCTTACCTAATATATTATACTGTTTCTTAAGTAAAGAAAAATAAGAACATATCTTTGATTAATCAAAAACAACAACAACAAAAAACTAAATAAGCACTCCTGAAAAGATAAAAGAACATTCTATAGAAGGGGTCAGAGAAATCACAAACGATGAAGATCAGAGCAAGTTTATGGACGCAGCAGGATTTAGGACAGATCTTAACAGACAGGCTGTTGCAGGATGAGATGGAGAATGGAGGGAAAAACAGGGGCAAAGACAACAGAGTAGAGAGCACATTCAGAAAGCAGCAGTCCATCATGGTTGAGTCTAAAAACACCGTGAAGTGTGCCACACACGTGACCGGTTACTACCCGCTATTAAGTCAGCAAATGGAGGATTATAATGATCTATATGTACAAATTCCACAAAGTTCTCATTTTAACAAATAATTGGGATGTCCCTCCCATCAAAACTCTGCCTGGGCTTTTATCAATAGAGACTAATGACTGATTTAAGTTTCCCCTCCGAGCAGCATCCATCATGGAGCTGTAAAACAGTCAGCATGCAATACATACAGTATTCATGTGCTGTGGTGGCTGGGTGTTGGAAGACCTGGTTTAAGTCCCAGCTTTGCCCACCATGAGCTACAAAACTAGTGATACATTTGTCTTAATATCAGCACTTATATTAAACAAGAACAGATTTCAAAATAGACTCTTGCCTGGTTGAAAAAAATAACAAATGTAACAGGAAATTTGGCATGGAAATGACAGGAGCCAAGAGCACTAAAGAGAATGCACATCAAATACGTCTAGTTTCTCAAATGTTCTCTTGTCTACACCCATAGGATTTGGAAATACTTGGGAATTCATTTGCTATTGACCTCAAAATTCATGATGCAATCAACTGAAACCTCTGTTCTCAAAAATCTCTTCCTGAAGCTTCTGTTTACTCATCTCTCCCTTAAATACTGCACCAGCTCCTGAAAAGATCTTAATTATCTTTAAATCTAAACCTCAATACAAAACCATACCAAAGTCTCTTTGTTTAATAAATGAAATCTGTTCAGTTATACTTTCTCTCTGTCCTATAGCTTTAATTCCTGGCACCATAATTATGACTTCATAGCTAATGAAAATAGCCAGTAAATAGATTTTTAGCTCAAAGGACTCTACACTGTAGAAAAAACTTTGGATATATCTTGTTATAGGAACATAGGAGATTTTAGGTTTAATTTGCAGAGGTTTCTGCAGCTATTGGAATAGATCAACTTTAGCCCTCTCTTTCTAAATCCCATGTATACACAAGGCATTTTTGTGGGCCTTTCAGACAAAAATGATAGGAAAATGTCAAATATATACAGTACAGAAATTAGTTCCCTGGAAAACAAGAGCGAATACCCTACTTTCATACCAAGAATTGTGCCAATGGAACTTACAGGTAAGATGGTAAATGAAGAAGCCTGCCTCCCAAATCTGGAAGAGAATGAGTGATTCCCTATCCTTTCTGTTTAGTTTTACATCTGTTAGCTGTTCTTTTGATATTCCTGGTTAAAGTATTTGAACTTCAGTTCAACTATTTAAATAAGGCTCTGAATGAGAATCTAAACAAAAACTATAACCTTATACTTTCAAAGGCTGGTCTGCCTCAGTCTCTGTGGCTCAGTCATCATCCTAAAGGATGATGCCATTAAAATGCTACACTCAATATGCCAGCAAATTTGGAAAACTCAGCAGTGGCCACAGGACTGAAAAAGGTCAGTTTTCATTCCAATCCCAAAGAAAGGCAATGCCAAAGAATGCTCAAACTACCACACAATTACACTCATCTTACATGCTAACAAAGTAATGCTCAAAATTCTTCAAGCCAGGCTTCAACAGTACGTGAACTGACAACTTCCAGATGTTCAGGCTGGATTTAGAAAAAGTAGAGGCACCAGAGATCAAATTGCCAACATCCATTGGACCATCGAAAAAGCAAGAGAGTTCCAGAAAAACTTCTGGGACTACTTCTGAATCTACTTCTGCTTTACTGATTACACCAAAGCCTTTGACTGTGTGGACCACAACAAACTGCAAAATCCTTCAAGAGATGGGAATACCAGACCACCTTACCTGCCTCCTGAGAAAACTGTATGCAGGTCAAGAAGCAAGTTAGAACTGGACATGGAACAACAGACTGGTTCCAAACAGGGAAAGGAGTACATCAAGGCTGTATATTGTCATCCTGTTTATTTAACTTATATGCAGAGTACATCATGTGAAATGCCGGGTTGGATGAAGCACAAGCTGGAATCAAGACTACCGGGACAAATATCAATAACCTCAGATGTGCAGATGACACCACCCTTATGGCAGAAAGTGAAGAGGATCAGCCTCTTGATGAAAGTGAAAGAGGACAGTGAAAAAGCTAGCTTAAAACTCAATGTTCAAAAAACAAAGATCATAGCATTCAGTTCCATGACTTCTTGGGAAACAGATGTAGAAACAATGGAAACAGTGACAGACTTACTTTCTTGGGCTCCAAAATCACTGCAAATGGTGATTGCAGCCATGAAATTAAAAGATGCTTGCTCCTTGGAAGAAAAGCTAAGACAAAACTAGAGAGCGTATTCAAAAGCAGAGACATTATTTTGCCAACAAAGGTCCATCTAGTCAAAGCTATGGTTTTTCCAGTAGTCATGTATGGATGTGAGAGTTGGACCATAAAGAAGGCTGAGCACTGAAGAATTGATGCTTTTGAACTGTGGTGTTGGAGAAGGCTCTTGATGGTCCCTCGGACTGCAAGGAGATCAAACCAGTCCTGAATATTCACTGGAAGGACTGATGCTGAAGCTGAAACCCCAATACTTTGGCCACATGATACGAAGAAATGACTCACTATAAAAGACCCTGATGCTGGGAAAGACTGAAGGCAGGAGGAGAAGGGGACGACAGAAGATAAGATGGTTGGATGGCATCACCGACTCGATGCACATGAGTTGGAGCAAACTCTGTGAGTTGGTGAAGGACAGGGAAGCCTGGTGTGCTGCTGTCCATGAGGTCGCAAAGAGTTGGACACGACTGAGCGACCGAACTGAACTGATACTTTTAAAGTATGAAGCTCCTGGTAATAAAATTCTAACGTCTACATCTCTATGGGCTTCCCTGGTGGCTCAGAGGGTAAAGTGTCTGCCTGTGGGAGACCTGGGTTCGATCCCTGGGTTGGGAAGGTCCCCTGGAGAAAGAAATGGCAACCCACTCCAGTACTCTTGTCTGGGAAATTCCACAGACAGAGGAGCCTGGTAGGCTACAGACCGTGGGACTGCAAACAGTCGCATATGACTGAGCAACTTCTACATCTCTGCATCAGTGAGACTGAGAAATACAGGTTTCAGATATGTAAGGTCCCTTGAGAGGGATCCAGGATCATTTGCTCATCTAGGAAGCTGATGTCCAGGTAGTTCATTAATTCCAAGTAACCCATCAACCCAGGAAACAGGTCCTGAAAACACAGGTCCTGACTCTTTCCTCCCATTGTGATTCCTTCAGGGTCTTTTCAGCACTTCTTCCCCCATGACTATGTATTTTTAACTGGTGAACCTCTGTATATGTTTGGTTTTTCTGGGTTTAGTTAAATTCAGGTCACTCTGTTAAGAGGTATTTAGTGTTCACTGTGTATTCTGGTTTATTACCTAGACTGCCTCAAGAAAAAGAACCAGCACAAAGAGGCACGCTGGTCTAGCTGATGAGCCCCTGAACCTGAAGTCCAGCCTTCATCCACAACTAGAGCTCGGACCTGTCACACAGCAACAACTGGTTACTCTTCCTAAGTCTTAACTTCTCAGAAGCTGAGAGTTAGCAGGACTTTAGAGAGCACCTAGTCTCTCCTAGTGCCAGGATATCAGGCAGGCCCTAATGCAGGTATGTTTTGCAGCTGTCCTGTCTCCAAAGGTCTATGGCCAGTAGGTATAAGATGTGATGCAGCAAACCTGGAAATAGATATGTGAACAATGAAGAGGTAAAAGAAAAACCCACCCCCTTGCTGTCTGCTAAAGGTACTTCCAATACTTTGTACAATACTGGTACAGTCAATGTACCAGACATTTCCTCATTAACTGAGGTTCAATTTCAGTTCATTTTTGACCTTCCCTGTTTTCTAACCTTATATTCATCCTGTCACTAATCCTATTGACTTTTCCTTCTTGTGTGCAAAATATCTCTCTTCATTTCCACTGTCAATTAGTACAAGACAGGCCTTTTATCACCTTAAGTATAGACAATAAATTTCCCTCCAACATTTAATCTCTTTCAGTCCAAAATTTACTGTTACTAATGTTCTTGAAATACTTTTATGATACACACTGCTCAAGAATCTACTGACAACTAACAATCCTGCAGAAGTCTTAGCTGCTCAGTTGTGTCCGATTGTTTATGACCCCATAGAATGCAGCCTACCAGGCTCCTCTGTCCATGGAATTCCTCAGGCAAGAATACCGGAGTGGGTTGCCATTCCCTTTTCCAGGGGATCCTCCTAACACAGGGATTGAACCTGGGTTTCTTGCATTGCAGGCAGATTCTTTACCATCTGAGCCATCAGGGGAGGCCCCCAAAATATGCTCCTCTGTCCATGGAACTCTCCAGGCAGGACTACTTGAATGGGTTACCATTCCCTTCTTCAGGGGATCCTCCTGTCACGGGGATCTAACCAGGTCTCCTGCATTGCAGGCAGATTCTTTATTGTCTGAGCCTCCAGAAAATAATCGTGAGGCTCTTTTTAAAAGTACTTTTTGAAAAACTAATATACACAGGCCTTGATGGACATAATCTGTTTGTAACGGGTATTATTCCACATGTATGCAGTGTGTCAGGAGTTCTGAGAAGTGAAATTATTGGTCAAAGGATATGTGTGTTCATAATTTTGATAGTGAAAGTCGCTCAGTCATGTCCAACTGTTTGTGACCCCATGGACTCTGCAACCCCATGGATACTCCATGGAATTCTCCAGGCCAGAATACTGGAGTGGGTAGCCTTTCCCTTCTCCAGGGGATCTTCCCGACCCAGGAATCGAACCAGGGTCTCCTGCATTGCAGTGGATTTTTTTACCAACTGAGCTGTCAGGGAATGTTGCCCAAGTTCTCTCTACAGAAGCTGTACCAGTTTACATATCCTCGAGCAATGTATGATGCTGCCAGCATGCTATTCTCTCTATAATCTGCCTTACTCCCGGGAAGGCCCCTGTAAATCCCCATAAAGTTAGTTCTCACCCCACTCTATTTTACCTAGTTATCCCCAGCCAATTTATAAACCTTCTGATTGTAGTGATTCATATCCTTCCTTTGAACATACCACAGTTCTGGCAAATTAAAAAGTACTTCTCTTAAACCTTCTATTGGCTTCAGAACTTCCTTTATAAACAGAGATGAGAATCATTTGTCTTACAGACTTGAAATCCGAAATTCTGTCAGGACGGTTTAAATTTGTCTTCAATGGAAAAAGAGTGATTACTGACTTTCACAAAAGCAATCTCACTTCATACCCATTATAATCTTCCCGCTGTCTTATTTCTGTCTTGTTTCTAAATGTATACTGGGCTTCCCTGGTGGTTCAGCAGGTAAAGAATCTGCCTGCAATGCAGTAGACTACCTGCAGCGCAGGAGACACAGGTTTGATCCCTGGTCAGGAAGATCCCCTGGAGAAGGAAATGGCACCCTACTCCAGTACTCTTGCCTAAAAAATCCCATGGACAGAGGAGCCTGGGGGGCTACAGTCCATGGGGTCACAAGAGTCAGACATGACTGAGCAACTAAACCATCACCATATACTAGGCATTCAATACATATTTCTGGAATTGATCTTGCTCCTAATTTCCTTATTATTAATAAAATATTTATGTATGTATGTGCGCACATACACAGACACACACTGTGATTCTAAAATTGACTTGGAATGCAAAAGACTAGGTAAAACGACTTTGAAAAAAGAAAAGAACCAAGTTGGAAGCCTTACATTGCAATTTTAAGACTGACTATAAAAAACAGCCGTAAAGATAGTGTAGCACTGGCATCAAGAGAGACAATGGAGACATATCCCTGGCGCTCTAGTGGTTGCGACTCCATGCTTCCACTGCAAGGGGCATGCGTTCTATCCTTAGTCAGGGAACTGAAATCCCACATGCTGTACAGAGCAGCCAAAGGGGGAGAAAGACAGGAGATGGAACAAAGATCAAAGGAACAAAACAGCTCAGAAAGAGACTCACTCATCTATACTCAATTGATTTTGACAAAGATTCAAAGATGCAAAAAGAACAGATTCAGTGCAGAAAGAATAGTCTTCAACAAATGGTTCTGACAGGACTAGGTATTATGCCAAAAATTTAACTTGGACCCTTACCTCATACCATATTAAAAAACGTAATAACTTAAAATGGATCATAGGCCTAATCATAGAACCTAAAACTATAAAACTTCTCAAACAAAACACAGGAGAAAAATCTGTGATGTTGGGTGAAGCAAAGATTTCTCATTTGACACCAAAGGTACAATTTAGAAAAGAAAAAACTATTAATAACAAACTGGACTTCCATCAAAAATAAAAACTGCTCTTTGAAAAATAGTATTAGTGAATAAAAAGATAAATAAAATTACAAGAGAAAAAGTTTTCAAAACTCAATAAGAAAACAAATGATTCAATAAAAGATGTGACAAAAGATTTAAACAGATAAGGACTGAAAATAAGCACATGAAAAGATGCTCAATATCAGGCAAATATTTACACAAATTAAAACCACAGCGACAGTCAGATACCATTAAACACACGCTAGCACGGTCACCTCTGCTGGCGAAAATATGGAGGCCCTGGAATTGCTGTTGGGATTGGACAATGGTAGGAACACTCTGGAATGTACGCCTACCACATGTAGATAGATATTTACCCCAAAGAAATGAAAGCATAAGTCTCTACAAAGACCTGTCTACAGACGTCGGCAGCAACAGGGACTGCTTTGGACTCCGAGGTTAAGGGCCTCCAGGGACCCATTCATTACCGCAGAGAAATCAGAGAGCAATGTGTGAGATCACTCCGGGCAAGCTGGGTGGAACGTCAGAGCCAAAGCCAGGAAAACACCCTTGAAGGTTACCTCCACACGCCTATTACCAGGCTCCAGGCTGAAAAAACAAGATCAGTAGAGGGAGAGAAGTGCAAAGTCAGAGTGGAGTCTCCACGGGACTTTGGCAAGGTGTGGACGATGCTCCTAACAATCTGGTATCCTCTCGTGTAGAGCCATTAACAGTTAACTCTCTCCCAGGCCTGCGGTAAGGATGAGCAAATAAGAACTGCAAAAAGCACTTGGCAATTTAAAGTATGAAACTGTTTATAAAAAATGCTCTAAGACTCATTTACTGCCCCTTGAGCTCTTTGCTTTTTCCTTAATAATGTTCAAACATGATGAGATCTGGCAGTATGCTAACAGAAAGATTTTAAAATTCCTTTTAGTGCTATAAAACACAATCTCTATGCCCTCAGAGAAAAATGACTACTGCTTAACTCATGAACAGTGTTCCCTCCTAATAAACTCCCCCATTCCCCTCTTCCTACAGGCAGAAATGGATTCTTACAACATAGGCCTGGGGTAGTGTACTCACCTTCTAAGGAACCATGTGGATATTTTTGCTTATTGAAAAATGAAGCTATTCTGGTCCTTCCTTTTCAAGGCTGGCTGCCAACCTGGGACCTGGAGACGTGCAGGCTGCCATCTGCCTCACCCCAGCTGTTCCTGACCTGCCATCCGTCTCCAACTGGGGACGCCTGGTATATGCCAGGTCAGTTAAGCCATGGATGAAAGACGCCTGAGGCCCAGGTACAGCGTGGATGAAAATGCTGGCAGCACACTGCCTGCCACGCAACCTTGACTTCCTCTCATTAATGGGTGGCACGCCACTCTCCATGACAACAGAGAGCTGCATTCTGAGAAAAACAGACCTTTTCATGGAGCTTTGCAGAGATCTTTTCTTATTGTGTGACAATTAATGCGGCATTCCCGACATTTTTGCTAAAACCCGAAAGGCTACCTTTTTAAAAAATGTATTCTTAAAATATAAAATGCTAAGTCAATGTTAGAAATTTCTATCACTTATCCTTCAGGACTAACCATTTATGTTGCAGATTAAATTATCAGTTTAGATTATTGATGCATGAATAGTAAAAGAAGCAAGTTTAATTTCATGCATCTCTAAACTGCCACCGTGCTAAAATGATTTCAAAGTCTAAATATGGCTTTAAAAATGCAATTTGCAAACATCCTCAGTGAAGAGGAGGATGTCTCACAGAAAGAAGGAAGTTTTATGGCTTGGTTCTGCATTCTGTTAATGTAGTAATCAAATACTAATACAGCCACTGTTAAAGCTTGTTATAAACCGTGGAAGCAACACCTTTTACTGGTGCCACAGTTTCACCGACGACATGCAGCTCTGCCTCCTGGAAGGGAGACACGCAGCTTGCCTGAGGGCTCGCCCGTCGGCACGTGGGCAGCACACACTGACCTGGAGGGTCTTGAGCGCAGAACTGCTCATCAGGCGGCCAGGAGAGACACGCTGCCTCACCACTCTGGTTTCCACGGGATTCTTTCTGCCTCAGTGTTCTTAAAAATAAGTTGTAGCCCCATCTGAAATCCTTATCGATTCTTGCGCTGGGAAAGCACTGCCTCGGTTTTTCTAGCCCTGTCCCGCTGTTGACATTTCGCCCTTGTGGTTTCCCTTCTCACTGCAGGACAGACATGGCTTACCTGCACACCTTCTGTGCTGAGTGTGCTCAGTGAATCTCCATGCCTCAGTCTCTTGAGTCAGTCAAATCAAAATGCAGATCAGATTCTTAGCAGCACTATAAATTAATAGTAAGGCAAAAGGTAGGCAGCCCTTTTCCTTCAAAAGCCAATGAGAGGGCATGTGGGCAGAAAGCAAAAATTAATCTTTTGCCCAAGGCGGGGAAAAAAAATTTGCTGAATTCCTTTTACTGACATGGGACATGTAAAACTGTACTTAACACATGTAGAGCACGGATTGGCAGTCACCTTCTCACGCTCACCAGCACTGAGCAGCCTCCTCCTCTCAGCTGTCCTGGGCTGGGCTGTGCCCTCACCTTTCTCTTCCGGGCCACCAACCTCTGCTGCTACTGTGGGCGGAAGACTGCGGCTCCTCTGCAACCTGGGGCTGGAGTGGGGCAGAGGTGATGACACCACAGTCAAGCAGAGGTGTTCCTGCCCAAGCCCGTCCTAGCACTGCTCGGACAGCATCTCAGGGCCTCCCCAGACCTCTTCTGCTCCAGTGGGGAGACAAGAGACCGCCTGTATCTACACTTCCCACATGTCACCCATATGCCTGGCTAACTCTAGGAGGCTTAACCTAAAATAAGAGAAGAAAGGCTTCTTCTCAACAGGGGCTTCCCTGGTGGCTCAGTAGTACAGAATATGCCTGCCAACGCAGGAGACAGGGGTTTGATCCCGGATCTGGGAAGATCCCACAGGGTGTGAAGCAACTACTAAGCCTGTGCTCTGGAGCCCGTGAGCCGCACTACTGAGCGCGTGTGCTGCAACGACCAAGGTCCTTGTGCCTAGAGCCTGTGCTCCGCAACGAGAGAAGCCTCCGCAACGAGAAGCCTGCGCACTGTAACTAGAGTAGTCCCTGCTCGCCGCAACCAGACAGAGCCTGAGTGTAGCAACAAAGACCGAGCACAGCCAAAAATAAATAAGTAAAATTATTTAAAAAAAAAAAAGAACTAGAAAACTTCAAAAGGCCTAGGGGAAGCAGCAGGAATAAATCCAAGTAACAGGTCTTCACAGTAAGGTTTGTAACATTTTTTTGCAGCATGAACTCTCAGGCAGTCTGATGGCACCTTCTCATAATGTTTTAAACACAGTATTATCAAGGAAACCAGTTATAGTGAAACAGAATTATCAAAACATTAAAAAGTCCCTGAGATATGGTCACATGTGCTTCTCCATTAATAAAGGAAATAACACTAGCCAGCAACAGTTAATTATAAATGCAAGTCCTAGGCAGTGATGAGCATAATTTGTCAAGATTCTGGCAACAAATCCAATGAGATATAAGAAAATCAATATAAAAAGATATTAAAAAAATCTTTATTGATGAGAAAGACACTGCTAACAGTACTGTAGTCTGCTGTCAATATTCACAACGGACAGCAATGCTAAATATTACTGGAAGGTGAGTGAAAATAAAAATGTAATTTTATTCTCATCTAGCTTCACAGACCTCCCCCTTGAATTCTCTCCCGCCAACATGATCCATAAAGCAGCTGGAGGCACAGCTTTTCTGGCTGAAGCAGCAGCCAAGGGCTGGGGGCAGAGCTGCCTGGCCTGACCCTCACAGCCTGCTGCTCTCCCAGCCTCGCACCGAGGCCCCTGTGAGGGACCCGCTCGAGGGCTCCTTGGAGGACAGTTTGCAAGCCACTCATGAAGGGATTGATCACTCAGCCTGCTGAGAGTATCCTGCAACAGCAGGCCTGTGCCTGCTGTCCTAACCTCCCAGCCACATTATACACAGGTTATGAAATCCCCAGCTCAAGTCCTTCTTATCTTGATTTATTTTGCTTTTTACTTTTTTATTCTCTTATTTTAATCATGTTTATTTTGCACAGCCCAACAGTTCTTAGCAGGTTTTGTTCTCTTGTTTCTTAGCTTTCATATTTTATTTACTTCAATTTAGCTTTTTTACTATTTTACTCATTTTTACTCTTGGGTTTGTTGTAGCGTATTATCAAGTTTTTTTGAAAAAAAAATTTCTTACTAACACATATATATATGGAATTTAGAAAGATGGTAACGATAACCCTGTATGCGAGACAGCAAAAGAAACACAGATGTATAGAACAGTCTTTTGGACTCTATGGGAGAGGGAGAGGGTAGGACGATCCGGGGGAATGGCACTGAAACATGTATAATATCATATAAGAAATGAATCGCCAGTCCAGGTTCGATACAGGATGGTTGGGGCTGGTGCACTGGGATGACTCGGAGGGATGGTACAGGGAGGGAGGTGGGAAGGGGATTCAGGATGGGGAACACATGTACGCCCGTGACGGATTCATGTTGATGTGTGGCAGAATGAATACAATATTGTAAAGTAAAAAAAAATTCTTTATTCTCCACCTATACGGCTCCTAGAATTAACTGACTTAATTATCTTTAGTTCACATTATTCTGTTTAAAGCATGATTTCTCTTTCCTTAGTATTTGTATTTACTTACAAGTAGCAGCGCAGAAGTTGGTCAAAAGGTTGTGGGTCCTCAGAGAGGAGGCTTGGGGCCCAAACAGGGGTGACTGAGTATTTGCTCTCCCTCCTGCTATCTGGGGCTTCCCTCATAGCTCAGTTGGTAAAGGATCTGCCTGCAATGCAGGAGTCCCCGGTTTGATTCCTGGATCAGGAAGATCTGCTGGAGAAGGGACAGGCTACCTGCTCCAGTATCCTTGGGCTTCCCTTGTGGCTCAGCTGGTAAAGAATCTGCCTACAATGTGGGAGACCCGGGTTTGATCCCTGGGTGGGGAAGATCCCCTGGAGAAGGGAAAGGCTACTCACTCCAGTATTCTGGCCTGGAGAATTCCATGGACTGTATAGCCCATGGGGTCACAAAGAGTCGGACAGGACTGAGCGACTTTCACTTTCGCACAATCTAAAGAGCAGCCTCTGTACGTCTCCTTAAAAGATGCCTGGGACTCTTTAATGTTGACGCCCCCAAACTTTTAAACTTCAGGAGAGTCAAAGGCTGAGTCTCTGCTGGGACGAGAGGATGGTTAACACACTGGCATGTGTCAGAAACACCCTGAACCGTGGGGCTCGGAACTGCTTACTTGTACGTCCAACTTAACGGCAGATGCTCAACCAGTTTTCCATGGACCACTCCAGGCTTTCAAACTTCTCCACCTCTCTCAGACTTCATGTAATCCCTGGGAAGATCTGATCACCAAAGATGTGGCAATGCAGCCATTACACTCTGCTTGCAGAGCCTGGTCTCTACAGGCTGAGGCAGGAAATGATTTGCACCAGTGGCAGAGGCGGCAGCCAGCCTTCCCCTCAAGAAGGATACCTCCTGGGAAATGAGAAATCCTGCAGGCCAGTCAGCAAGACAGTGTTAGTTGCAGGATTAATAAATTGCTCCTATGTTTCCATATCCTCCACTGTTAATTGCTCCTATGTTTCCATATCGTCCACTGTTTACTCCGAGATGATACCGTGTCAAAATGCTAGGCACTGCAACCATGCATGCTGAAGACTGCTGGAAATCCCACAGGCTCTTGGGGTCCTCAGGATTAACACTCCTGATTTCAATTAAAGGAGAGAAACCCCAAGAGTTCATAACTTGACCTGTAACTCTGCTGAGGCATTATTATATTTTGTATATCCTCTAAGGCTGGAAAGCAGATGATACTTAGCTGATGAACGAACACTGGCCAACCTCCATCATCTAAAGCTGATGCAGCTTTATGGTGCTGTACCAAGTCTCACACACAGACAACAGTAATATCATCAAGTCACAAGCATGTTTCTTTAAAAAAAAAAGCTGAGTAAAATAGAGCTGTATTTTCATGGCAATGGGAGGAGAAAGAACAGAAATAAAAGAGTGATTAAGTCATGGTGAGAACACTAGTTTTGATTAAGCAAAGGATGGAATGTCAAATTAAACAATGGCTTAGATTTAAGATGGACAAAAACAAGAGTATCCTACATGACCTAACTAAAAATAGGAAATAGAGATTTTGTGACTTTCAATTAGACTCCAGGTTTCACAAAACTGGATGTGATATGAAGAATTAATCAAGAAGGCCATTCGGGAGGACTGAAATTTCTCAGTTAAACTTTAATGTATGAAGACAAGAACAGTGTCTAACTTATTCATCACTACATGCCCAACACTTCGGATAAATTCTGGGCACACGATGGGTGCTCAGTGAATACATGCTGAAATCAGTTCTATGCTTCAGAGGCAGAGATAAACTTGGGACATATTTCTTCTGAGACCATGGCACTATGTCCTGAATAGAATTCTAAAAATAGTTCCTTTTATAAATTCGAACTATTTTCTGCATTTCCCAGGAACAAAGCAAACAAAGGTGCTAGCCCAGATGCCGCTTTCACCACAGACAAAAACCACCACCAAAGAAGCCCTACAGTGTCAAAGAGCCACTAAAGGAAGGTGGATTCCCTGCTCTCACCAAGGAACTCACTTGTGTTTATCTTAATGAAGGGTAGGAAAAAAGTGTTAGTCAGTCAGTCATGTCTCTTTGTAATCTCATGGACTATAGGCCACCAGGTTCCTCTGTCCATGGAATTCTCCAGGCAAGAATATTGGAATGGGTTGCCATTTCCTTCTCCAGGGGATCTTTCTGACTCTGGGATCAAACCCAGGTCTACTGCAAGGCAGGCAGATTTACTATCAGAGCCACCAGGGAAGCCCAGGAAGGGTAGGAAGGCACTTGCAATTATGATTTCAGGGCCTAGAATTTAAACTTAGGACACTGTGAAAGGCAATCTGAGACTTAAAATCTTTTTTTTAAGGTTAGGAATCTCATCTACTTGAGATTTATATTTAAATAGAAAACACCAAAATGATGGTAGAATCTACCCAATTCAGAAAGAAAAAAAAGAAGTCTCATTGCTAGTTAGCAATATCACATATGAAAAAATTGGAAACATTTTCACTAATCTAAAGAAGGCTTTAAAAAATATACCCAGATGGAAATAACTGAAAACTCTCTTGATCAAAACAGAGTTAAGATCAAATGGAACTTCTAAGGCAACGCTTACTGGAAACATTTTAAATTTCAGTCCGAATCTTTTCTTGCTGCCTAGGAATTGGGACAAATCATAAATCAGGCTTTAAAAATCACAGTAAGGAATCACATGAAAAGTCAGTTTTAAGGTATCACTTCGACAGTTATTTGATAGACGAAAAATCAACTACAAGAATAAATAATTGATTTGATCAATCTTTCACATAATGAGCTTTCGGTCCTTCCAGTTTTTAGTGGTACAGATGGTACTTGAATGGACATGCTTCTTTGTACACAGGAGTGAGTACACCTGAGGTTCAGTGGGACTGTTCCCAGTTGTGAGAAAGAAAGAAGCAAATGCAGCAACGCAGAAAAATTTTGGAATGGTGTTAGCTGAAAAGAGTGCTTAAATAGGTCCCATTTATTTTTGTTTTTATTTCTATTATTCTAAGAGATGGATCAAAAAAAAAAAAACTTATTGCAATGTCAGAGACTGTTCTGCCTATGTTTTCCTCTAGGAGTTTTACAGTGTCCAGTCTCATATTTAGGCCTTTCATGTATTTTGAGCTTATTTTTGTGTATGGTGTTAAAGAATAATCTTTACAAAATCTTTAAAAAGTTTCATTTTTAACATGCAGCTGTCTAGTTTTCCAAGCACCATTTATTGAAGAGATCATCTGTCTAACATTGGGTACTCTTGCCTCCTTTGTCATAGATTAATTGACCATAGGTGCATGGGTTTATTTCTGGGTTTTCTACCCTGTTCCACTGATCTATATTTTTATTTTTGTGCCAGTACCATACTGTTTTGATGACTGTAGCTTTGTAGTATAGTCTGAAGCCAAGAGCCTGATTCCTCCAGCTCCATTTTTCCTTCTCAAGATTGCTTCGGCTATTCAGCGTCTTTTATGTGTCACCATACAAATTTTAAACTCAAAAGCTTTTGTATAGCAAATGAAACAATAAACAAAACAGAAAGACAACCCACAGATTGGGAGAAAGTATTTGCAAATGATGTAACTGACAAGGGATTAGTCTCTAAAATTTACAAAGAGCTCATGATGCTTAACAGCATCAGTTCAGTTCAGTTCAGTCGCTCAGTCATGTCCGACTCTTTGCGACCCTATGAATCACAGCATGCCAGGCCTCCCTGTCCATCACCAACTCCCGGAGTTCACTCAAACTCATGTCCATCAAGTTGGTGATGCCATCCAGCCATCTCATCCACAGCATCAAAATAACCCAATCAAAAAATGGGCAGAAGACCTAAACAGACATTTCCCCAAAGAAGACATACATAAGGCCAAGAGATACATGAAAAGATGCTCAACACTGCTAATTATTAGAGAAATGCAAAATCAAAACTACCTTACACCAGCGAGAATGGCCACCATCAAAAAATCCACAAATAATAAATGCTGGAGAGGGTGTGAAGAGAAGAAAACCCTCCTACACTGCTGGTGGAAATGTACACTGGTAAAGCCACCATGGAGAACAGAATAGAGACTCCTTAAAAAACTAAGATTGAGCTACCACATGACTCTGCAACCCCACTCCTGGCATATATCTGGAGGAAAACATGATCCAAAAAGAAACATACACCCAGTGTTCACTGCAGTGCTGTTTACAACAGCGAAGACACGGAAGCAACCTAAATGTCCATCAACAGAGGAATGGATAAAGAAGATGTGGTATATATATACAATGGAATGTTACTCAGCCATTAACAAGAATGAAAGAATGCCATGTGCAGCAATGTGGACAGACCAAGAGATTGTCACATTGAGTGAATTAAGTCAGAGAGAGAAGGAGAAATACCACCTGAATTTCTTACATGTGGAATCTAAAAAGAAATGATACAAATGAACTTTCCTACAAAACAAAAGGAGACTTACAGACTTAGAAAATGAACTTACAGCTGCCAGAGGTAAGGGAGAGTCAGGGAGTTTGGGATGGACATGTACACACTGCTACAGGTAAAATGGATAACCAGCAAGGATAAACTGTATAGCACATGGAGCACTACTCAGTGTTCCGTGGCAGCCTGGATGGGAAGGGAGTCTAGGGGAGAATGGATACATGTAAGTGTATGGCTGAGTCTCTCTGCTGTTCACCTGAAACTATCACAACACTGTTAATCAGCTATACCCCAATATAAAATAAAGTTTAAAATTAAAAAAAATAAAGAAAATAGGTGCTGAATGGGGCTTAAAAAGTATATTTCCAGCTAAATAAAAAAGGGAGAGAAGAGATAGATAGACAAATTTTGTTCTCCTATCAGTAACAAAAATTCAGTAGTATGAAAATACCTCTATTGGGCAAGCTTTGGCAAAAGTTATTGAAACTAAATATGTATATATGTCAATACATATGTTATCATTACATCTACATATATATATTTAATATACATACTTATGAGAACAGTGTGCAAAATTACTTATGTAAAAGATTATTAATGGCTGTGTTGTACATCATACAAAAAGTAAAAACAACAAAAAAGGCCCTACAGTAGGGAACTGATTTAAATAACATACTCGGGACTTCCCTGGTGGTACGGTGGATAAGAATCCACCTGCCAGTGTAGGGGTTACGAGTTCAGTTCTGTCCAGGAAAAGTCCACGTGCCTCAGAGCAACAAAGCCCGTGCGCCACAACTAGTGGAGCCTGCACACTCTAGGGCCACAGGCCACAGCTACGGAGCCCGCGTGCTGCAGTTACCGAAGCCCGCATGCCTAGAGCCTGTGCCCCACAAGGGAAGTCATCAGTGAGAAGCCTGCACACCAGAATAAAGAGCAGCCTCACTCACCACAACTAAAGAAAGCCTACACACAGCAATGAAGACCAAGCGCAGCCAAAAATAAGTAAATAACGTGACATATTCATAGTATGGAATACGCTGCAGTTATAAAAAAAAAAAAGACGAGCCTCTCTGCACACTGATACGGAAAGATCGCCAAAGCACAAACTTTAAAAGCAAGATACTGAACATTATATACAGCACTTATGATCTTTCGTTATTAAAAAGGGATGAGAATATAGTCAAATGAAATTAAAAACTTACTTGTAAAGGTAATACTCTGCATGGTCTATCTCTTCTCGAGATGAAATGTTGTCCACAAACTGAAAGACGGAAAAAGAAACCCTTGGTTGAATACAAATTATGTCATATATTGAGCCTAAGTCACATACTGACCTTAAAGATAAACCAGTCGTTTTATTAGGACAGGGTTCATGTACTATGGCTCCACCCTTCATACCACTTTATCCTAATACCAACAAGAATCTACAACGGCCTCTCTTTTTCTATATGTAGAATATCCTTGGTTAGAAAAACTGTTTGAAAACTAAACACAAACCCCGCTCCGAACAAGAAAGGGCTCTTCCTACTCTACAATTAGTCACTGATATTTTCCTTTATCTTTAAATCCTGATACTTTCTCTGTTTTCCAAGTTCCAAATACATGGAAACACAATAGTTTAGAAGATGAAGACTCTAATGGCTGAAAAAACATGACCCAAAAGAGGAAAATCCAAATTTAGAGAACTTGGTCTTACATCCATTTTTCCTATCTGATTTGGTTCTGCTACGGACCAGTCAACTTATTACTGTCTACCAACCAAGTCTCCTTTTGACCCCCAAAATACCCCAGTGTGCTCCTTAACTCTAAATCTAAGAAACAGAAAAGACTCTTCTGGGGGTGAAGTGAAGTCGCTCAGTGGTGTCCAACTCTTTGTGACCCCATGGACTATAGTCTACTGGGCTCCTCCATCCTTGGGATTTTCCAGGCAAGAATACTGGAGTGGGTTGCCATTTCCTTCTCCAGGGGATCTTCCCAACCCAGGGATTGAACCCAGGTCTCCTGAATTGCAGGCAGATGCTTTACTGCCTAAGCCACCAGGGAAGCCTGGGGATGAATTGTACTCTAAAGACTCAGAGGCAAAAAGGATGAAGTAGGAAATAATGGATGTAGTGAATAAAGTTAAGACTTCAGGAGGATGGAGAGGAGAGTAAAGAGGAGAGACTTCTGAATCCTCTTTGGAGGACTTACTAGATTTTATTTAGAAATCTTATTAAGGAGCGGATAAAATATAGTTCAAACACAGGACCCGAGACTGAAAACTAGCTCTCCTGATTGCATGCTGTGTGGCATAAACAGATGACACAGTCTCTCTGGATCCTGGTTGCTTGTCTGCATAAACAGAATAAAGGCACCTGTGCTGAAGAGTATGAAGCTCCAACCAGAAAATGTACGTGAAAGCTCTTCTGTGAAAGCTCTTTAAACTCTCAAGTGCAGCCTAAACAAACACCAGGCATTACGGCCAGAGATTTCATCCATCACATAAGGGATGAACCACTGGTCTTTCAGCTCCTCTCCAACATGAAAATTACTAGGTTATGATCAAGCTAAACAGTTTGCCCACTAAAAGGAAAGTATCAAGGAGCAGAAAAAAGCACTGAGACTAAAAGGGATGATGGTTTCTTTATTTTTCCTCTCATCAATTTAACAATCTTTTCAATTTTATGGTGTCATTAATTTCTACAAATAGTTTTCACAACTAAGATCTCAATTTAGCATCACATAAGCCTTGTGAGGAAGATACTACTGTCTCCATACTGAATGAAATTGAGAGAGGCCACAGTTGCCCCATGTCACAAAGGAAATTCATGAAGACAAGATCAGGTCGATTTCTGGGAGGCAACAGAAGAGAACTCTAATGCCACAGAGATCTGGGTTTCAAGCCCAATTTTTCTACCTATGAACTATGTAAAATTGGGAGAGTCATCATTCTGAGCCTTACATGCAAAATGGAGACAACAATGCTTATCTTACATGGCTGCTATGAGAATAGTGAGACGATGTTAAGAAACTAGTAAACAGCTGGCATAGAAGCTCATCAGTAATGGTCAATGGATCAATTTCTATTCTTGATTCCTAGCCTAAGATTATTCTCCCATCTAATGCTCTGTAGCAGCCTAAAGTTAAAGTCTTTTACAGACTTTCTCAACTACCAAATTTACTTCCAATATTAACAAGTGAATACTACCACTTTGAAAAGTATATCAACTTTGAAAAAAATGATGGTATCATATCGTATCCTGGAAAAATTAAGTTAAATAAACAACACTGATCACTGACATCAGAGTCTGGTAAATTTATTATCTTTTGTTCCTGTCAAAGAAATTTACTACTTCATCATAAAATATCTATTAGTAATTATAAAAACATAAGATACTCTGGAAAAATATTTCCTATAAAAGATGGTCTTTATTTACACAGCCTCATATATATAAACAGTCTTTCTTGCTTTCTTTCTCTTTCTTCCTTGAAAATATAAGTTTTCTTACCCGTGATATTGTTAAAGAACTAACAGGCAGCTTTCTCTCATACGTTTTATCCATCAAAGATGCTAGATCAGCTGTGAAGACAAAGAAGCAAAAAGAACCTTGTTAACTATACATATTTCTAAAGAAAAATCTAACAAATGCAGCTCCTGCCAGATGGCTGTCAACATTATGAAGTCAGTATTAAAAGGGATGCTCTTTTTAAAAATTATTCTTAATAAATAAAGAGAATAGAGAAATATTAGTATAATTTTTTTTAAAATATTTACTTGATTGGAGAAAGGATTGTTTTAAAAACCCCAGCATGGATTTAGCTTTTAAAAAATGGACCCGTAAAATATCTCTGGAAGAAGACACAAGAAAGTGTTATTATTGACAGACTCCAATGAAAGGAATTAGACGGTAGTGGCCAAGAAAAGGAGATTCTTCACTGCTTACACATTCGTTCCTTCTGTATTTTGAACCAGATAAATAAACTGATATTCAGTTCAGTTCAGTTGCTCAGTCGTGTCCAACTCTTTGCAACCCCATGAATTGCAGCATGCCAGGCCTCCCTGTCTATCACCAACTCCCGGAGTTCACTCAAACTCATGTCCATCGAGATGGTGATGCCATCCATCTATCTCATCCTCTGTCGTCCCCTTCTCCTCTTGCCCCCAATCCCTCCCAGCATCAGAGTCTTTTCCAATGAGTCAACTCTTTGCATGAGGTGGCCAAAGTATTAGAGTTTCAGCTTTAGCACCAGTCCTTCCAATGAACACCCAGGGCTGATCTCCTTTCAAATGGACTGGCTGGATCTCCTAACAGTCCAAGGGACTCTCAAGAGTCTTCTCCAACACCACAGTTCAAAAGCATCAATTCTTCAGCACTCAGCTTTCTTCACAGTCCAACTCTTACATTCATACAAGACCACTGGAAAGACCAGAGCCTTGACTAGACGGACCTTTGTTGGCAAAGTAATGTCTCTGCTTTTGAATATGCTATCTAGATTGGTCATAACTTTCCTTCCAAGGAGTAAGCGTCTTTTAATTTCATGGCTGCAATCACCATCTGCAGTGATTTTGAAGCCAAAAAAAATAAACTCTGACACCATTTCCACTGTTTCCCCATCTATTTCCCATGAAGTGATGGGACCAGATGCCATGACCTTAGTTTTCTGAATGTTGAGCTTTAAGTCAACTTTTTCACTCTCCTCTTTCACTTTCATCAACTGTTCAAAAATGTTTTCAGTTGGAACTTATGAAATGACTTTTACACATCCCCTGGACAAATCAGACGGCAAGGCACTCTGGCTACAATAAGTGATTTTCAGCCTCAACTATTCCTATTCTGGTTCCTTTTACCAGAACATCCATACACACACTTGGTATTCCTGAGATTACACTGTTATCTCAGAGTCTAAAAAGGTCTAGAATAACAGGCAACATACTCTCCAAAATAATTATTTCATGCCTTCTCACTGCTTCTAGAACTTAACAGTGTGTGTGCTCCTTGCCCTTCTCCTCTCTCTCTCAGCTCACGGCTTGTGTCTTATTTCCCTCAGTATAAAACAGAAGCAATCATGGGAACCCTATGCTATCAGGCCTACCAGGCTACCAGCATCTGTATCCACAGACTCTGCCTCAACTCTTCTTTTCCTAAACAAAGGATGTAGTTCACTAAACAAACAAAAACCAAAAACGGCAAAAACTTCCTGTGACCTCCTCTTGTCTCCTCTCCAGCTCCTTCTCTGCTCTGCTTCCAAGGAGTCTTCCCCAATACAAGTGTCACCACTTCCCTAGTTCCATCCTCTCTTGAACCCACTCAAATCAGGCTTTGGTTTCCTCACTCTACTGACACCAAAGTTCACCTCCGCTTTGTTAAATCCAGTGGTTAATTCTCATCCTCATCTTACCTGACCTTTCTCTAACAACAGTTGACCATTCTATCCTTCATGAAACGTTCTCTTTCTCTTTCTTGGGTTCCTTTGCAGGTACTCTTCTTGACTTGTTGATGCTGACGTGCCCTGAGGAGCAGACTCTACACCATCTGCTCGCTCCATGGGAATCTCATTCTCTCCCTCCCCATAGCTTTAATCATCATCTACAGACTACTGACTGTACACGTATGTGCCTACCCTGACTTCTGCCTGTAACTCCAGACTTTTACTTCCAGCTGCATAGGTGACATTTCCTGTGGTATCTCAACACTGCTTGTCTTCTGAATCCTCCAACCTTCCACTCCAAACCTGCTTCCTCCAAACCTTTCCCATCTCAGAAATGGCCGCATGTTAACTGGCTGACTCAGGCCAAAAACTAAGGCACCACTGTTGATTCCATTCTTTTTCATTCTCTGTAACCACGTACCAGCAAATCATATAAGTGTTAGATCTGAAAGTTATATGTTTCTCCATTAACACAGCTAACCTCTCACCTCCTGACTAGTCACCTGAACTACTGTCCCCACACCTACAACCCCATCTTTACACGGCAGTCTGACTGAGCCTCTTAAAAGATAAGTCGGATCCTGTTATTTTCTTGTCTCAGCCAGCCAACAGTTTCCTATGACACTTGGAATAAAATTCAGAGGGGCTTCCCTGATGGTCCAGAGGCTAAGAGTCCATGCCGCCAATGGAGGGGGCCTGGGTTCAATCCCTGGTCAGGGAAATAGATCCCACATGCTGCAACTAAGTTTACCAGCTACAGCCAAAGATCCCACATGCTGCAACCAAAAAGATCCCAAGTGAGGCAAATGGACCTGTCACAGCCAAACAAATGCATATTGAAACAAAATAATAAAAAAAAATCCAGAATATTTTCTGTGATCTACAAATGCCCACACACACTGGTCTATGTTTGTTGTTGTTTTTTTCTGTCTTTTATACTTAGAAGTAAAAACCATGAAGGCTAGGACTTACAATTCACTGACATATTCTCAGTTCCTGCAAGAGTTCTATAAAAGGCAGTCAGTATATTTAAGTAAATAAATAAAAGGTATAAAGCAAGGCAGTAAGAAAGGGAGGAAAGAAAGAGAGGAAGAAAACAGAAGCAGAGTTACCCCTTGGCACTCTCATGGACTGGTTTCAGCTCCCACTGCAGATGCCACAACGTGCGGATGCTCAAGTCCCGCAGCTGGCTCTCTGCATCTGAGGATCCACCCACCTGCATCGTGTAAAGCTGTACTGAAAACAATCCACGTACAAGTGAACCTGCACAGGTCAAACCCATGTTGTTCACGAGCCAACTCTAAAAGTTGGAGTTCCAAGTATTTTTTTTTCTCCCTGGTGAAAGAAATTAATATTAAGCAAAAAGGCAACAGGGAATCAATCAAATGCTAAGTATCTGTTGAAGACCTATTGCTGTGCACTTAACCAGTATTTTTCTCTTTTCTTTCCCTGGGGTAATGCTCTCAATGACTCTAGATATTAGGGGAAAGGAACTCTGCAAAACCACTAAAACCTGATATGATGTAAAAGTTACTAATTTTTCTTATGACTATCTTAAAGGGGTTGAAACCATGTGATTTAAAAATTTTAAAACACAAATACACACATACAAAGAAGTCCCTAAAACCTCTTCACACTAATATTGTTATAGTTATAACTAATATTGTTATATTATACTATACTATATTATATTGTATATTAGTTATAACTAATATTGTTAAATCTAACTGTTCACAGAATGACATTAAACAGCACTCCCAAGACACCAAATCTTTATGATCTCTTCATAATCAAGGCTCTTATGTCGAGATGATAGGCAATATAAAGAATCAACTCCCTTTACTCAAAATTTAAATTTTAACCAAAAAAATGCAGGCTTTGGATCTACTGGCCGAATTGAAATGACCTCCATTTCTTCGTGGGTTTCATATAATGCACAGTATACAGCTAAACATTTGGACAGAGGTGGCTTCAGTAGTGTAGAGTCAAGATTCCACTTTAATCTTTTACACCAAGATAGCTTCAGTCAAGTGAAATCAACTGGGGCCTCAAAAAAGGCAACAGCTGTAGAGCCAGTATCTGATGAATAATATCTGCATACTGTAAGTCAGAGAAAGGTTTACTGCTAAATATAATATGCACCAACCACCTCACATGATAGCAGAGGCGTGACGGATGGAGCAGAAAACTGCACGGAGCAGGGACGGCCACAAAAGCCAGGGCAGCTGCGGCCTGCAGCGGGCCACACCACAGGCTTCTGGACGGCGGGCTCGACAGTCACAGCCACACGTCACAGTTCAGCGAGGGGCCAGCAGATGCCCAGGTTTTATTCAAAGGGATGTGCCAAAGAAGATGCCTTCTTGCCTGTCACTCAGCTCCTTAGGAACACACACTGCAGTGGACAGTTGAGGTCAACAAAGACTCTAAAGAAAAATGGGTCTGAAATTTGAATCCTTCATTTAACAAAACTTAAAGCTGTACAGACAATGTGGAAATATGTCTAGAAAATGAAATTTATGTTAGTATAAAACTGTTGTTTTTGTTTGAAGAAAAAAAATCCCTGATAGTCTAAGGACATAAAGGATTTTATTGAGGACCCCCACACTATTTGAAGTATAATCCTGGTTAAGGATTTGAAACCCTGAGAGGCTTTAAGACTTTAAAATGTCAGATTCCTAGGCTTCACACCCAGAAGGCGACTCTAATTCCATAGATTTGAGATGAGACCATGCAAACACAAATTTTTAAACAAAAGCCCCAGGAGATTGTGAGGTAGCCTGGCAAGCACTTGAGTAAATTAGTTTGAGAACTACCATGGAGGGAACACAAGACAAGTCTTGGATGTTGCTGCTAAGTTTGAAGATGATGGTATTAAACTGAATTCCATCTCAGCAATAAGGTGGACTGAAGAGCTTTAAAAAAATTCTCCCTACTATAAAAACAAAACATCTAAATAAAATGTTAAAAAAAAAACTGTTAAATATATGACTGAGCTTTCAAGAAGATAAATCTAATCATCAGAGGCTAAAGGCAAGACGGAAGCACAAGCCTCGTGTGTTTAAGGGACTACTGAGGGAGGCAGTCATCTGAACATTTGCTGACCCCACTGACACACAGCTGTGGTTTCAATGACTTTCAGGTCACGGACAGAACCAAGGCCTTTGTAAGGTGGGAAGCTGTTTCACAGATCATTGGGTAAAGCCTGGACTGCCTAGGGTTACACCAGCAGAGAAGGTGAAGTGGAAAGTAACAGACCCTGCAAAGGGAAGCAGCGAGGATGCCGTCCCCTGAGGATTCTAGGCCACACGGTCAGCCTCACACCTGAGGCCCTAATCCACACTTCCCATGCCATATGAGACACACCAACTTGAGAACTGAGGTTTAAGGGGTTTAGAGAGTTGATTTTACTACATAAAATCATAGGAAATACATACTAATCTACGATAACAAACAATACCAGCAGTTTCCTGGGAAGGTGGGCAGGAAGAGCAGGAGAGGGCTACAGAGGAGGAGGAGAGACGTGGGGCTGGGCGACAGGCGTGCTGCTCCTCCTGACCCGTGATGAGCTCAGGGACAGACGCACACACACATATGTCAAAGCTTGTCAAAATGCACACTGTGAGTATGTGTGGTATAGTCTATGTAAATAACATGTTGACAAAATTGTAAAAAAGAAATTCAGCAAGTTAAAGAGCAGATTAGATACAAGTAAGGTGAGAATTACCAACCTGAAAGATCTAAAAGGAATTACAAGACAGAAGAAGACTGCAGCAGAGATTAATAAAAACGAAAAGTATAAAAAGGGCATTAAGAGATATAGAAAACAGAATATGCTCTGCTGATAGTCACTCAGTTGTGTCTGATTTGTGACCCCATGGACTGCAGCCTGCCAGGCTCCTCTGTCCATGGGGATTCTCTAGGCAAGAATACTGGAGTGGGTTGCCATGCCCTCCTCCAGGGGATCTTCCCAACCCAGAGATCAAACCCGGGTCTCCCACATTACAGGCAGCTTCTTTACCATATGAGCCACCAGGGAAGCCCAGGAAGGGAATACTGAATACTGAATACTAATAATAATAATAATTACTGAATAATAATACTGAAGTGGGTAGCCTATCCTTTCTCCAGGGGATCTTCCTGACCCAGGAATCAAACCGGGGTCTCCTGCATTGCAGGCAGATTCTTTAAGCTGAGCTACCAGGGAAGCCCAGAAAATAGAATAGTAAGGTCTAAAATACATGAACTTGAATTTCCAGAAGACATTGTTAATAAAGAGAATGGGGAGAGTTGGTACATGATGAGCTAATAGCCAAGTGTTTTTTAGAACTGATAGAAATCACCTATTCTCAGATTCAGGAAACAAAAAAAAATCTCAAGTCAATTAAGCAAAATTAAACCCACACCATGATACATTACACTTAAACTGAAGAATAAGAAGCCAGAAGGTAAAGAAAAGCAACTATACCAACAGGTGCTTTCTCACTAGAAACAAGAGAAAACAGTAGAACAACATGCTGGGAGTAAATACAATCAAAAGAGAATTGCACATCCAACAAAACTATCTTTTAAGTTTAATGGAAAAATAAAGACATTTTAAAACAAAAACTGAATTTATTAGCAACACGTATCACTAAAGAAGATTTTTACAAGTTGTGTTTTTTAGAAGACGTGTTTTTGGAAGACGGAAAATGATCCTTTAAAAAAGACTTGAGATGCTATAAAGAATGCTAGGTAAATAAAATTGATTCGGTCTGAGGGAAATTGTTTAAAATAATAACGTCTTATGTGTTTACATGTTTTAAAGGACAAAACTTTAATATTAGTAACATATGGTTGGGGGTTATGTGATGGGACTAAAGGACAGCAGAGTGTGATTAACCCTAGAATTTAAGGTAAATATGTACCCTGGAAGTTATGAAGCAATCATCTAAAAGATGTAGAGTTAGAATGGTAAAATCTACCATTCTAAAAGAGTAGAAATAGAGGATATAATTTTTGGAGGGGGAAAATGCAAAAAACAAAAATACCACAACTAATTGAAGAGAAGATAGGAAAAAAAAGAACAAAGATGGGACAAATCACAAAACATGGCAGAAATAAATCCAAATAAACCACTGATCATAAAATGACAATGTAAATGCACTAAACTTTCCAATTACAAACATGACAATTGTCAGATCAGTTTTAAAAACACATAATCCAGCTATATAAATCATATGAACACATGAAGAGTTAAAAATATCTGTATGAAAAATGTACTAGGCAAAAAAGTAGCCAAAAGAAAGCTGGTGCAGCTATATTAATATCAGACACAACAGATTTAAAGTAAAAAGCTTTTCTTTTTCAGGTTAGATGGTCATTACATAATGATCAAAAATCCATTTTTTCAGGAAGATAATTTTAACCTGGTGTACATCAAAGTAACACAGCTTCAAATTTTATAAAATTCTGAGAAAGAAAATGATAATCTTTTTAATGATCATAAAATTTATAGTAGCGATGTGCTAGGAAAGAAGCCTCTTATAAAGCAGGGTAGTTTCTGGGTCAAAGTTGGATGAGGAAGGTCTCTGAAGGAAAGATGGATCCTCTATTGAACTCTGGGAGATTTAGATGAGAAATTATTAGATGGTTTCAGTTTTTCATGATTTCTGTGTTAACTGTACATCAATGTTAACCATTCAGTCAATGTTAAGCTCTTTCTGGATGTAGGACCATCTGCATACCTTATCTAATTTATATAATTCTTAAAGAACTAGATACAAGTTATTATTTTATTTCCTAAAAGAAGTGATCTGGAAAGCACAGGCTGAAACTGTTTTTGTTTCCCACATTTAAAAAAGAAAAATAGGGAGAGATAACCAATACCATGTATGGAAATAATAGAAGGGATTAGGAAAAATTAACCTAGGAACCATTCTGAATATAAATATTTAGATTTTCTTCTATTTGTCTGTCACCAGAAGCTATAAAACAATAACAGAAAAAATGTGAAGGCAAGCTTTGTACACACATATACTAAGACTAAAGGAAGATGATGTACACAGGCCAGACCCACCTCTAGAACTGTCAACAGACAGTCATTATGAAATCTAGTGAATGAATATATGTCACAGATATGCGAACAGGAAAGCAGGCCTCAGAAAATCTCCATCAAGCTCCAAGAGCAGGATTTGGAAAACTACTGCAACAAGCCAAAAAGCTCCACAGCTGAAATGACACAGCAAAACTAAACCTCAGCTAATGAGAGAAGTGTCTAGATAATGTGAGAGATGGGTCGCAGTGCTTGGTTTCAACTTGATTCTGCTCCCCTACCTTCCTGCCAAAAACAAAAAACAAAAAACCAGAAACAAAAAGGCAGTAACTAACACTAAAAGGTATCCCTTACTTAATAATTACTTATCAAATGAAAATATCAGAAATAAAATATTTAATTCAGTAGGGCTCAAGAAGCAATTCAGTTCAAGTCACCTAGGCCCTTGCCCCTGGCAGGGTGAGCGAACAAACATCTCATGGAACCCAGGGACTTCCCCCAGGAGACCCTCAGCATGATTTGTCCTGAATCCTATTTACTGCAAGCCCCAGTCTGTAATTCAACAGCTGCTAACTGGCTGATGTTGCTAACTTTCACTCTATACCTCCCCAGTAGATCTGCATAGCTAATGAAATTTCAGAGACAAAGTACAGAAGCAGTCTAAAACAGAAATCTTCTGATCTGAGTTGTAAAGTTCAAGAACTCCCAGGACTTTACAGAGCCTAATTGAAGAACTAAGGCTCTTTCAATAAAAAATATCAACTGCAATGGATTAAAGTGTCTGGAATACGTAAGTCCATGAATTCATGCTATTAAAAAGAATTAAAACCCTCATTGACAACCTTTGGAGGATGGTAGGTGGTCAATCTGGAGAAGGCAACAGCACCCCACTCCAGTACTTTTGCCTGGAAAATCCCCTGGATGGAGGAGCCTGGTAGGCTGCAGTCCCTGGGGTCGCCAAGAGTCCGACACGACTGAGCAACTTCACTTTCACTTTTCACTTTCATGCATTGAAGAAGGAAATGGCAACCCACTCCAGTGTTCTTGCCTGGAGAATCCCAGGGATGGGGAAGCCTGGTGGGCTGCCGTCTATGGGGTCACACAGAGTCGGACACAACTGAAGTGACTTAGCAGCAGCAGCAGGTGGTCAATTAATTATTTCCAAAGCTGTCTCTTCCATACAAACTATAACTCAGGATAACTAAACTGCTGATGAAAAGAAATTCTTTAACAAAAATTTTCTGGGTAATAAATGAGGACAAAATTACAGAAATAAAATAGCAACATTTTGCAGCTTCTAATGAAATAGATCTAAGCAATGCTCACAAATGGCCTTTAACATTAACATGACACCCAAATGCTGTGTGTCTCCTGACAACAGTAAATGACACTTCTTATGAAGTACTCATGTCAAAAGAAAAAACAAAAATACAAAAAATCTGATCAAGCTTTTCTCTCAATTGCCAGTTTTATAAGGATGGTAAAGGAACATATTAAATACCACCATAAGGATGAAAACGGCAAATCTAGAATATGGGAAACTACAAAAGACTCATTTTCTTCAAGAAATAAACGAAGAGAAACCTACAGATTAAAATCATGTCAACATATTGCAATGTATGGACCTTATCTGAAATCCATTTCAACAAACTATAAATTAAAAAGAAGTGTATAAGACATTTGAGGAAATGTGAAATTGAGCAAATATTTAATAATGTTAAGGAATTACTAATTTTTAGTAATGGTATGAGTGATAGTATAGTTATATATGTATATTTTAAATCCTACCTATTTTTATATCAAAATAAGTATAAAATGATCAGATAACAAGAATTTATGAAAAAGTAATCTGGTGAGGTAGTAGGGGCTTCATGAAACAAGACTGGCAGGGAATTGATAACCACGATTCTGGGTGACAGACCCTGGGGGTTCATTATATACTATTCTCTCTACCTCTGCATGTTTCCATTAAAAGACTTAAAAAGAGGTAAGATAAGGGGAGAAACATAACCAGCTGCATTGCCTGGACCTTATGTGCATAATCATTAAAAAATGTATCAGTATTAAGGAAACTTGAACACTGACTTGATATTTCATATTTAAATGATTATTAATACTATAGGTGTTACAACAGTATTAGAAATATCTTTTTGAGGTATGTACTGAAAAAGTATGGGTAAAATGATATATTGTCTGAGATCTGTCTCAAAATCATCCAAAAGATCAGGATGGGGGAATAAGCAGATGTATAGATGAAGTAAAGACTAGCCATGCGGTAGTAACTGTTGAATAAAAGTGATGGGTAAAGAAGATTGCTTATACCATTCACTCTACCTCTGTATGTTTTACATTTTCTACCATAAAACATTTTAAAAAGTAATAATAACCTATGGCATTCATTAGAAGTCAGAATAATGGTTTGAAGAGGGGAATGGGAACCACAGTAAGGGCTTCCGGAGCGGTAGGAATGTTCTTTTACACAAGTTTGTTCACTTTGTGATAATTCATCAATCTGTACATTACAATTCGTGCACTTTTCAATATATAATATACTACAATCAAAAAATATTTTTTAAAAGTAAGAGATCCACTGCTTCAGTGCAAGAGAAGACAGTCAGGCAGAGTTGCAAATAACTACAGCAATCACTAAGAAATCTACTTCTGAGCAGAAAGACAAAAGAATACTATATATGTGCGTACTAAGTCGCTTAAGTCACGTACTACTCTGTAAGATCCTATGGATTGTAACGTGCCAGGCTCCTCTGTCCAAGGGTTTCTCTAGGCAAGACTACTGCAGTTGGTTGCCTACTCTTCTCCAGAATAATGTATAACCCTAAGCGAATGTTGGATCTGGTCTCGTTTTCCTCAACTCCAAGGGAAATAGCAGCTGCCTCAGCCTGCTGTTGAGTGCCTGTGAAGTGCTTAGCACAGAGCCCGGCACAAAGACTGCAGTGACGAAAAGGTGCCTTCCGACTCGTGTCAGAGGACCCGGCCTGCACTCATGGCCTGCCTGCCCCCAGATTACGTATACTGCACTCCTGGCTTTAATCTAGACCTCCGCAATAATAAATTACTCTCAGACGGGAAACTGGACAGATCCCCATCATCCCTCATTCAAAGTTCTAACACAAAACCATTAATGAGACTGAACAGAGGCACCGCAGCTGCACAGTGATTCGAGAGCATCCAGGTCTCCTCCGCCAGTATTTGTGGAAGCAAAATCACTTAAGATGAGGGAAGCCAAAGCCCCACACCCACACATCTTCGCTCCCGGCAGCGCGATCCACTGCACCCCACTCCATGCCCTCCAATGGGGACGCGCGGAGTAAAAGCCTCATATCGCCCCCTGCGCCTTCCCCCAATCAGCGAGCCCGCACCAGAACACAGCGCCCAATCAGAGCGCTCCACATGCCAAAGGCAGCCCTCCACGCACGTCCAAAAGGAAACGCTTCCCAAAGGGCAGTGCCCGAACACCGGGCTCCACTGGCTTCTGGGGTCTCCGGAGGAGTCACACTGCCACCTACTGTCCGATCATGGGAATGCAGTCCCAGGTGTACCGCCTGATTCTCAGGGCCACAGCCTAGCCAGAAGGCTCAAATACAGAATTTGGAAGCTTCCCTGGTGGCTCAGTGGTGAAAAATCCGCCTGCCAGTTCAGGACACACGGGTTCAATCCCAGATTAGGGAAGACCCCACAAGCTGCGGAGCAACTATGCCCCTGCGCCACAACTACTGAGCCTGTGCTATAGAGCCCTGGAGCCCCGCCTACCCGCGACCACTGAAGCCTGTGCGTCCTAGTGCCCAGGCTCTGTAGCAAGAGCCATCACAATGAGAAGCCTGCACACCTGCTCCACCAACCAGAGTGCCCCCCGCCCCACTCCCGCAACTAGAGAAAAGCCTAAGCAGCAAGGAAGACCCAGCACAGCCAAAAATAAATTAAAAAAAAAAGAATTAAGGAAAACGTGCAGTGATACCACACATGAATGCAAGTTTTAATAATATTGTTACACAGTAGGAAGAAAATATTGTCTTAGCCTCTTTTCTTCCAAGCAGTTTGAGTTTCCAAACCTCATCTCACCTCACACCCCAAATTATTCCTTTCACATATTTCTGCAGCAGCTACTATATGTCAGAGTATGATCTGGAGCAGGCATTATCATCATCCCTAATTGATAGGTACAGGAACCCAGTTAAGAGACATAGGTTCTGAAAGCTGGCAGAGATGGGAAAAACACCCAGACATTTTCACTTCAAGTGCACACTCTTGACCACATCACACAAGGTACAAAGTGCTGTAAGATACAGGATGAGGAAAAAATCACTTCTGACTTGATAGGGCCCCGGGATGTACAGAAAGGATTATTGGCAGGATAGTATTCAGGAAATGGTGGCTGGTATGTACTGCTTTTCTAAGTACATTAATCTTAACAGAGGAGACAGTTACCTCCTGTTATGCTTATTCTTTGGCAAAGAGCATCTGCTCACTCAAGAATCTATGACAATATTTCCTAGGTTTGTCTCTGAATAACAGAGCTGATCCATACCAAAGCACCAAATATAATGGCTGTTTCCTAATTTTCCCTTCATACCTAGGAAAGTGTTAATAATAGCTTTTATGCAATTCTTCATCTTCATTTCTGTACTTCCACAGCACTTTTCATATAATTCATATATGGCACATCAGAATAAGCTTTGCAATATAATTAACTGAGCCCATGTTGCTTTCATCATTAGAATAGTGGTTCCCAAAAGAGTACCAAAAGGCCCTCAAGGACATTTCAGAATACACAGTGGTATTTTTTCTTTCTTGACCGTCAGAATGACTGTAGGACATTACTGGTAGAAGGGGCTTCCCTGGTGAATCGGCGGTAAAGAATCCGCCTGCAATGCGGGAGACCCGGGTTCGATCCCTGGGTTGGGAAGATCCCCTGGAGAAGGGAATAGCTAAGCACTCCAGTATTCTGGACTGGAGAATTCCATGGACTGTACAGTACATGGGGTCGCAGAGAGTCAGACATGACTCAGCACCTTTCACTTTCACTTTTCACTGGGTAGAAGTCAGAAATGGTAACAGGCAGTACCAACACTGACAGCCACAACAAACACTGGCCCTGCTGGGGCAGCATGTTCAGTATAGAAGGAAGATACAAACACAGATGACAGGAAGGCAAGGAAGAGCTCTGCAGAGAGATGAACTGAGGTTTCAGAACGAACTCATGATTTGTAAAAATACGTACGTGTAAGCTCATATACATATACGAGAATACACGTATGTTTACGTGGGTATGTGTACACATTTTTCCTAGCTCTGTCCACTAAATGGGCAAAGCCGCAAAAATTCCACAGTGGCAAGGGGACGCCTAGTGCACAGACCTTGGTTTCTAATACCATTCCCCAGTAAAAGGAACCAGCGCTCTTTGGAGAAATTCAGTTGGCCCTTGAACAAAACAGGTTTGAACTGTGCAGGTTCACTTACACATGAATTTCTTTCACTAAACGTGTACTATAGGATTACACGCATGATCCACAGTTGGTTGAATCCATAGATGGAAACTTGGCTTGGAAGAAACCACTTATAGGGAGGACCACCTAGAAGCTATATGAGGATTTTTGTGCTGAGGGCGGGTGCCCTTCACCCCCATTGTTTAAGGGTTAATTGAAACTGATTTCAGGGTTACAGCAGGAAAGGTACAAGATGGAACACTGGGAGCCAGCTTGAAAGGGATGCTATTAGCCAAATTTGAGACAGTTTAGGAGAATCTGACTAACAAAATGATCGTAAGGATGGTAATGAATCATTAAAAGAAAAAAAGCAATTTACAAGATTATATTGATAATAAACAGAGAAAGAGCAAGAAGTGGGAGAAAAGGAAGGCCTCCTGTTTACAGTAAATACTGAGTACTAATTAGTAAATGTGGAATTATTAATGAATTTGGAAAACCATCATGATAAAGACTGATTCTGCAGATGAAATAAAGTCAGGATGCATGGTAACTAACTATATGATAAAAATTGCCGAGGTCCAGCCCCGGCTGATCCAGGGTATTCCAAGGGGAGACGGCGTTGGCGACTATTTAAATATTCATCGAAGATATAAAGAGTAATAGAATGAGGATAACTCAGTAGGAAAATTCAGTGGAGAAAAGAGGCGGAGTAGCTTGGTTTAAGCGGAAAATCAATATAACCTGTGACACCAGGTTAGCTCTGACCACGGAAGCCGCAGGCGCCCTCTAGAATAGCGGAAGGTGCCCCACCTTAGACACCTTCTTGAGTGGGTCTTAGAAGCCCAGGCAAATAAATGGTCGCAGAGGACCTCCGCGCTCCAGAGGGAAACTTCAGCCAGAAATTGAAAAGAAAGAATGACATGGGGAGACCAAGCTTTGGTGAGCAAGGCCCGTAGCTTTATTTTCAACAGGGGTTTTTATACCCTAAGTTACACATAGAGGATAATAGGGGATGCAAAGTCAGCAGTCTTTGATCCTTATCAAAACCAGGGTTTCTTTCCTGCAAATTTATCGTATACAAATGGTTTGGGTGATTTACATCATCTTCTGGCCAGAAGGCCTATTAACATTTTATGACTCTTGACAAAGGTTTGTCAACGGTAAGACTTATTTTCTCTAAGAGTAATTATTTTAAGGTTTGGCGCCATCCTCCGGAGGTGTTAGATAAAGTTACATTCCTACAGGGCAGAGGTGCAGTGGGTTTACAACAAAGGAAAGAATTTATTACCTTAAGGGTCTAAAGTTGCTAACACCAAGACCACTACTTATTTTTTCTACATACCAACTATATTAATTAATACACATTCAAGGATACAGTACAGGGGATGTGGAAACTTGGCAGCAAGCATTGGCTCATCAATGAAATCTTTTACTAGTTTTATTCTGACAGTTTCTCTCTCAGAGGCTCTAAGCTATTTGAATATCTTAAGCTTCCCGTGCCTCTCTAGGCTGGGAGACTATAAACAATCGTATGCATAGCTGTAGGAGTCCGGGTAAACTTGTCAGGCAAGTTAGAGAGCTATCTGAGGGGTTTAGATTTAAACACTCCTAATGCCCAGGAACTTTATTAATTGGAGCTGTAAGTTAACTCTTGGTCAGAGAGAGCGAGATGGTGGTGGGGGACAGCCCCTAGTAAAGTCAGAGGTGAGAGCACAAAGCAATTAAGTAGGCAGACTCTGGTTTTTGGGGGGTAGATGCTCAAGAATATCCAGGGGGACTCCTGAGGCTCGATCCCACCTTTGCGTACGCCAAGCCTCCTTCCTCATGACCTTTGTCATGAGTGGAGTGCCTCTTGCCGGCTCCCGGCATCAAATGAACAGAAAACAAGACAAAATAATGTTTACATAATCCAGAGAGACTGTCAAGGCAAAAATGAAAGAGAAATTTGCAAGAAAGAAAAAATAATTCTGCCACATGTGAAACAATAGTCTAATTCTTTTTAAGACTTAAAATATGCTTATTTGATTGGATTATTATTAAAGCATTTCACATATATCTCAAGAATATATAGTAACAAACATGGAGTGATTGGAAACGACATATATAATAGCATGGTGAGTACCTACCCAGGTGACAATCTTCTTTTTCTCTTGCTTCCCATTTGCGGCTGTCCTCATATGCTGCAGAAAGTAGGTATCTTTTACCTGAGGAAAAACACAATTACATCAACAGGCATGGTTTCAATACATGTTCAATTTATACATCTGTTTTTATTAAGGGTATCTTTGCCACATTTTCCATTTACTAGACTATTTAAAGATATGCTATGAAACTGTAACCAATATTGCACAGGTTTACAATTCAGTTCATGACAACATGCATTCAACCTCTCACAGGAAGAAAATGGAGAAAACCTGTTCAAATTTCTAACATTACTAGTAAAACTGCTGCTAATTTTGTTCCTAATACTTTAGACCTAGGAGCCATTTGTTTCCACTGACAAAGAGCCTAGATAAGCTTTAAAATTCCTTCTTAGAACCCAAAATACTTGCTGAATGGTTGCTTAACTCATTAAACGACTGTTTATCATCATTAGTTAGTCCTAAAAGTTTCCATCTGACTTGGATCAGCACATTTACCCTTATTTCACATACAGCAAAGAGTACCGAGCACCCAGTGGGTAAATAAGGAGTCTAACCAGCCAGATCTGGGGTGACCCACGAGATGACGCCTGTCCAACGACCGGCACACAACAGTGCTCAGTACACAAGAGCTCAAGGAAGAAATGAGAAAGAAGGAACGACAACTGAAAATGAAACTTATTATCCTTCAAAGACACAATCAACAAAGTGAAAGGGTAACTCAGAACAGGAGGAAAATATCTGCACATCATTTATCTGATTAGAGACTTTTACCCAGAATCTCAGGTTCCTCAGAAACCTCTATGCAGGTCAAGAAGCAACAGTTAGAAATGGACATGGAACAAAGGACTGGTTCCAAATAAGGAAAGGAGTACATCAAGGCTGTATATTATCACTCTGCTTATTTAACTTTTATGCAAAGTACATCATGCAAAATGCCAGACTGGATGAAGCACAAGCTGGAATTAAGACTGCCAGGAGATATCAATAACCTCAGATATGCAGATGACATCACACTTATGGCAGAAACTGAAAAGGAACTAAAGAGCTTCTTGATGAAGGTAAAAGAGGAGAGTGAAAAAACTTGGTTAAAACTCAACCTTCAAAAAGTGAAGATCGGTTACGAGCTTGCTTAATACGATTGTCGTCTCTTTCTTGTTGAAAATGTCTGGCAGGGGCAAAGGAGGGAAAGGGCTAGGTAAGGGAGGTGCCAAGCGTCACCGGAAGGTCTTACGGGACAACATCCAGGGCATTACGAAGCCCGCAATTCGCCGTCTTGCCCGCCGTGGTGGTGTCAAGCGCATCTCAGGGCTCATCTACGAGGAGACCCGTGGAGTGCTCAAAGTGTTCTTGGAAAATGTGATCCGCGATGCAGTGACGTACACGGAGCACGCCAAGCGCAAGACGGTCACGGCCATGGATGTGGTGTACGCTCTGAAACGCCAGGGCCGCACCCTCTACGGCTTCGGTGGCTGAGCTCTGCCTGCGGCTTATCGTCAGATTCCAAAAGGCCCTTTTTAGGGCCAAAAAAAAAAAAACAAAAAGTGAAGATCATGGTATCCTGTCCCATCACTTCATGGCAAACAGATGGGGAAACAATGGAAAGAGTGACAGACTTAATTCTCTTGGGCTCCAAAATCACTCCAGATGGTGACTGCAGCCATGAAATTAAGACACTTGCTCCTTGCAAGGAAAGCATATTCAAAAGCAGAGACATTACTTTGCTGATAAAGATCCATCTGGTCAAGGCTATGGTTTGTCTAGTACTCATGTATGGATGTGAGAGTTGGACCATAAAGAAGGCTCAACACTGAAGAATTGACGCTTTTGAACTGAAGTGTTAGAGAATACTCTTGAGAGTCCTCTGGACTGCAAGGAGATCAAAACAGTCAATCCGAAAGGAGATCAGTCCTGAATATTCATTGGAAAGACTGATGCTGAAGCTCCAATACTTTGGCCACCTAATGTGAAGAACTGACCCGCTGGGAAAGATTGAAGGCAGGAGGAGAAGGGGACGCCAGAGGATGAGATGGTTGGATGGCATCACCGACTCGAAGGACATGAGTTTGAGCAAGCTCCAGGAGATGGTGAAGGACAGGTAAGCCTGGCATGCTGCAGTCCATGGGGTCATAAACAGCTGGACACGACTGAGTGACTGAACAACAAATAAGGGGGGAAAAAAAAACTCTTACAACTTAAAATTTAAAAAGACAACTCAACAGAAGAATGGGCAAAGGATCTGAACAAACATTTCTAAAACATACACACACATATAAATAGCACACACATAAATATATGGCCAATAAGTATATGGAAAGATGTTTAATATCATTTCCCATTAAGGAAATGCAAAATATACTGAAATACAACTACACATCCACTTAGGATGGCTATGATCAAAAAGGCAGATGACAACAGCTGTTGATAAGGATGTAATCTGGCTCATACACTGCTGGTATGAATGTGAAATGGTGCAGCCACACTGGAAAAGTTTGGCAGTTCTGCAAAATGTTACCATGGAGTTACTAGGTAACCCAACAATTCCAGTCCTACATATATACCTAAGAGAAATGAAATCACGGATCCACACAAAAAATTGTACACAACATTATTCATAATAGCCAAAGGGAAAGATGCAAATATCCATCAATTTATGAATGGATAAACAAAATGTGGTATATTCTTATGAAAGGAATATTATTCAGCAATAAAAAGAAGTACTGATACATGCTACATGGATGAACCTTGAAAATATTATGCTAAGGAAAAAGAAGCCTGTCACCAAAGATTACATATTACAATATTCCATCCATATGCAATGTCCGCAATAGGGAAATCTATAGAGACAGAGGTGTATTGGTTGCCTAGATCTGGAGGGTAGAGGAGCAGGAAAACCTGGGGGAAATGGGGTATGACTGCTAATGAGTACGGGGTTTTTTCTTCAGGTGATGAAAATCTCCTAAATTGATCGTGGTGACAGCTGCTGCACAACCCTGTGTATGTAACAAAAAACTAAGCAAGCATTAAATTGACCACGTTAGATGAATGTGAACTAAATCTAAATAAAGCTGTTTAAAAAAATTGAAAAGGAATGAATGGCAGACAGCTCCCTGAAGGTCACAACAGACCATAACCAAACACAGCTAGAAGGCATGGGAGCTGATCACACACACCATTAGGATGCTACTGTTATTCTCTATCCATTTCCCAACTAAAACAAATATAAACACACCTGTGTGTGTTTATACCCAAACCAGCACCTCCCTTGTCTTCAGCAGGGAGTCTAGTCAGACTTTACTAGAATAATACGTGTAAATTTGAGGTCTAAAGCTTAAGCAATGATGCAATAATATTAAAAGCTCCCAAAGATTGCCTCAAAAGGGAATAAAGATATATATATATATTTTTTTTAATTTTAATTGGAGGCTAATTACTTTACAATATTGTATTGGTTTTGCCATACATCAACATGATCCGCCACGGGTGTACACGTGTTCCCACTCCTGAAGCCCCCTCCCACCTCCCTCCCAGTACCATCCCTTTGGGTCATCCCAGTGCACCAGCCCCGAGCATCCTGTATCATGCATCAAACCTGGACTGGCGATTCGTTTCTTATGTGATTTTATACATGTTTCAATGCCATTCTCCCAAATCAAAAGATATTTTTTAAAAATAGCAACTATAAATGACTAGATGCTTGGAACTTAGAATACATTTTTCACAGAAACGATGTTCTAAATTGTCAGTTACATTCCTGTGTCTGTCAAGAAGGATGAATAAAATCCAATGCCACTGATGCATTGCATTAGGTGTGCAGCTGTACAGCAGGTCAGGAGTGAGCAGACCAGACCCTGTAGTTTTAAGTGAAGGAGTTGGCTGGGTGACATTTAAGGTCTCTGCATGTTCTAACAATCTGATACAGAGCCAAAACACACAATTCAGATAACCCATTCATAATTTACGACAGCATTTCTATGCAAATTGAATTTCAATTTCTAAAACCAGGTAGATCACTCCCTTCTGTGGGAAACAAGTACAGCCCTTTTCTCTCCATGAGCATAAGCTGAAGAGGGGACAAACGTGTTAAGATGCTTCAGCCACGTCTGACTCTTTTGTGACCCTACGGACTGTAGCCCTCCAAGCTCCTCTGTCCAAGGCATTCTCCAGGCAAGAATACTGTAGTGGGTTGCCATGCCCTCCTCCAAGGGATCTTCCAGACCCAGGGATCGAACCCACGTCTCTTATGTCTCCTGCATTGGCAGGCGGATTCTTTGCCACTACAGCCGCCTAGGAAGCCCAGTTCAGTCAGCTCAGTTGTGTCCGACACAAGTCGTGTCCGACTCTTTGTGACCCTATAGACTGCAGCATGCCAGGCTTCCCTGTCTTTCACCAACTCTCAGAGTTGACTCAAACTCATGTCCATTGAATCAGTGATGCCATCCAACCATCTCATCCTTTGTCATTCCCTTCTCCTCCCACCTTCAATTTTTCCCAGCATCAGGGTCTTTTCAAATGAGTCAGTTCTTCGAATTAGGTGGCCAAAGTATTGGGAGTTTCAGCTTCGACATCAGTCCTTCCAATGAATATTCAGGACTGATCTCCTTTAGAATGGACTGGTTGGATCTCCTTGCAGTCCAAGGGACTCTCAAGAGTCTTCTCCAACACCACAGTTCCAAAGCATCAATTCTTCTGTGCTAAGCTTTCTTTATAGTCCAACTCTCACACCCATACATGACTACTGGAAAAACCACAGCTTTGACTAGACAGACCTTTGTTGGCAAAGCAATGTCTCTGCTTTTGAATATGCTATGTTGGCCATAACTTTTCTTCCGAGGAGCAAGTGTCTTTTAATTTCACGGCTGCAGTCACCATCTGCAGTGATTTTGGAGCCCAAAAAAATAGTCTCTCACTGTTTCCCCATCTATTTGCCATGAAGTGATGGGACCGGATGCCATGATCTTAGTTTTTTTAATGTTCAGTTTTAAGCCAACTTCACTCTCCTCTTTCACTTTCATCAAGAGGCTCTTTAGTTCTTCTTTGCTTTCTGCCATAAGGGTGGTGATATCTGCATATCAGAGGTTATTGATATTTCTCCAAGCAATCTTGATTCCAGCTGGTGCTTCATCCAGCCCAGCGTTTCTCATGATGTACTCCACATATAGGTTAAATAAGAAGGGTGACAATATACAGCCTTGATGTACTCTTTTCCTGATTTGGAACCAGTCTGTTGTTCCATGTCCGGTTCTAACTGTTGGTTCTTGACCTGCATACAGATTTCTCAGGAGGCAGGTAAGGTGGTCTTGTATTCCCATCTCTTTAAGAATTTTCCACAGTTTTCTGTGATCCACACAGTCAAAGGCTTTGGCATAGTCAATAAAGCAGATGTTTTTCTGGAACTCTCTTGTTTTTTTCAATGGTCCAACGGATGTTGGCAATTTGATCTCTGGTTCCTCTGCCTTTTCCAAATCCGGTCTGAACATTTGGAAGTTCACGGTTCATGTACTGTTGAAGCCTGGCTTGGAGAATTTTGAGCATTACTTTACTAGCTTGTAAGACGAGTTAATTGTGTGGTCGTTTGAATATTCTTTGACATTGCCTTTCTTTGGGATTGGAATGAAAACTGACCTTTTCCACTCCTGTGGCCACTGCTGAGTGTTCCAGATTTGCTGGCATATTGAGTGCAGCACTTTCACAGCATCATCTTTTAGGATTTGAAATAGCTCAATTGGAATTCTATCACCTCCACTAGCTTTGTTCGTAGTGATGCTTCCTAAGGCCCACTTGACTTCACATTCCTGGATGTCTGGCTCTAGGTGAGTAATCACACCATCATGATTATCTGTGTTGTGAAGATCTTTTTTGTGTAGTTCTGTGTATTCTTGCCACCTCTTCTTAATATCTTCTGCTTCTGTTAGGTCCATACCATTTCTGTCCTTTATTGTGCCCATCTCTGCATGAAGATACCCTTGGTATCTTAGAGATACCAAGGTATCTCTAATTTTCTTGAAGAGATCTCTAGTCTTTCCCATTGTATTGTTTTCCTCTATTTCTTTGCATTGATCACTGAGGAAGACTTTCTTATCTCTCCTTGCTATTCTTTGGAATTCTGCATTCAAATGGGTATATCTTTCTTTCTCCTTTGCCTTTCGCTTCTCTTCTTTTCACAGCTATTTGTAAGGCATTAAATTGAAGTTTAACAGATTTAAACTGAAGAAAGTAGGGAAAGACCACTAGACCATTCAGGTATGACCTGAATCAAATCCCTTACGATTTTACGTATTTTACAAATAGATTCAAGGGATTAGATCTGTTAGACAGAGTACCTGAATAACTATGGATAGAGGTTCATGACATTGCACAGGAGGCAGTGATCAAGAACATCCCCAAGAAAAAGAAATGCAAAAAGGCAAAATGGTTGTCTGAGGAGGTCTTACAATAGCTGTGAAAAGAAGAGAGGCCAAAGAAAGCCCAAGGAGGGGACTGTTAAGCTATATATTCCAGGACACCAATAACTTATATATTCTCTACTTGTTATTACATTTTCTTACTTATTCTCCATTTCTTCTCCTAACATATGTTTTATTCTAGTGTAAGACATCAATCCTCCTTATTCTAAAGTGAGAAAAAATAGTTATCTAGAATTATGTTCATGATTTTGGTACTGGGAGACATAAAGCAGGGAGATGATGGTGGGGAAAGACAGGAGTCCCAGAATGTCTTGTGTGGTTTTTCAAGGGGATCACGTGACTGAAAACAAAATAAATTAGAACTAGTAAATTTACAAAAGATAAGCCCACTAACTTTCAAATATATGAACTTTAACTGTTTGCTTACCATCCCTGGTAACTCAGATGGTAAAGAATCCACCTGCAATGTGGGAGACCTGGGTTTGATCCCTGGATTGGGAAGATGCCCTGGAGGAGGGTATGGCAACCCACTCCAGTATTCTTGTCTAAGCGACTAAGCACACACCATTTTCTATCTCCATTGAGGATAGAATGAAAGGAAATGGGTATAAGGATAAAGAATTTAAACTTGGCAAGTGGAAAATTTTCCTAATAGAAACCAATGGCAAACACAGTAATGAGTTATCCAGTGTTGTAGGCAGAATGTCTCCCCCAAAAATGTCCATGTCCTAATCCCCAGAACCTGTGAATGTTAGGGTACATGGCAAAGGGGGATTAAGGTGACAGATGGAATTAAGATTGCTTCTCAGGTGGCTCAGCAGTAAAGAATCCGCCTGCAATGCAGCAGATGAGAGAATTAAATCCCCAGATCAGGAAGATGCCCTGGAGAAGGAAAAAGCAAGCTCTTTCCAGTATTCTTGCTTGGGAAATTCCACAGACAGAGGAGCCTGGTGGGTTGCAGTCCATGGGGTCACAAAAGAGTTGGACATGACTTAGTAACTAAACAACAACAACATGGAATTAAGATCAGCACATCAGCTGATCTTAAAGTGAGGAGACTGTCCAGGGTTACATAGGTGGACTCAATGTTTTTGTTTTTTTAGCCATACCTCGGGGCATGTGGGATCTTAGTTCCCCAACCAGGGATTGAACCTGTGCCCCCTGCACTGAAAGCACAGAGTCTTAACCACTAGATGGCCAAGAAGTCCCCAGGTGGATTCAAAGTAATCACAGGTCCTTAAAAAGTAGAAGAGGGAGACACTTTGTTAGTGTGGTACATGAAAGGCAGAATGATATGAGAAGGACCCGACTTGCCACTGCTCACTTTGAAGACGTTTGAGTAAGGGGCCATCAGCCAAGGAATGAAGGTGGTCTCCAGAATATGGGAAAGGCTAGAAAAACAGATTCACCCCTAAAGACTCCTGAAGGGAATACATCCCTTTCAAAACCTTGATTGATTTTAGCACAGTAAGACTCTGTACCAGACTTCTGACATACAGAACAGTAAGTCTATATTGTTTTAAGTAAATCTATGTTGTTTTAAGCCACCAAATTTGTGGTGATTTGTTACAGCAACAATAGTAAATAACTACACCTTAAGACAGACATTGGAGAAGGCAATGGCACCCCACTCCAGTACTCTTGCCTGGAAAATCCCATGGATGGAGGAGCCTGGTGGGCTGCAGTCCATGGGGTGGCTAAGAATCAGACACATCTGAGCGACTTCACTTTCACTTCTCACTTTCATGCATTGGAGAAGGAAATGGCAACCCACTCCAGTGTTCTTGCCTGGAGAATCCCAGAGACGGGGGAGCCTGGTGGGCTGCCATCTATGGGGTCACACAGAGTCAGACATGACTGACGCGACTTAGCAGCAGCAAGACAGACATTCGACTTTCTGTAAACCTTTTAAATCAGGATATCCATCTTTCTAAGACAGTTGGTAGTTGAGAGGTCTGTATATTAACATTAAAACCAGAAAGAATTTCCATGAAGTCAGGAAGAATGATGAGTGGACAATGAAACTGGAAAATCTAGATCAGCTTCTCCAACTTTAATGTGCATATGAATCTCGATTAAATGAAGATTCTGATTCAGCACACCTGGGGTGGGAACAGACCCTCAGACAACACTGAAGTAGCAATCGGATAGGATGTTATCAGCCTCACAAGTTTAGCTCTCTCAGACCATTTAACCCCACTCTAACTATGCCACCCAAGCAGATAAACCCATCTTGAACACGCTTACCCTTTAGGCAGTCAACTTTTAGAGCAACAATATTCAAAGATAACTATCCACTGAAAAATGAATATTTCCTCTACTTAATTCTGCCCCCAAAGACCAGGATTTTGGAGCTTAGTAAATACTTATTTATAAAAAACTTGTTTTTTGTATAGTTAATTTGGCTTTTGGTAAAATGTCTCCAAACATGTTTTCCATCCAAAGGGAAGTAGTGTGATTGTGAACACAGATAGGCTTTAGAGTCACAAAATCTAAATGTGAATCCTAGCCTTCCATAAATATTATGAAAATCTGGACAAGTTACACCAGGCCTCTTAGCAGTTTTCTTCATATGTAAAACGGGGAAATACTGTATCATAATCTAAACAAGGACGTATACAATAGTAAGTGCTTCGCCTAATGTCCACTCTGTAGTAAGTGCCCGGTAACTTGCCTTCTCTAGCCTCTTCTTATACTGAAACCCCTTTTTTTGGTTCACCTCAATAAATCTTGCTTCCATCCTGTTGATTATTTTAATTGCCTTTATTTATCTGTTGTAAGGAGAACAGATGGAAGTTCCAATGTATTCCAAATACCGATTTGTCATGAGTGTGTATGAATTTTTTCCTCTTTTATCCTGTAATGGTTTAAGATGTTTTGACGACTTAAAGCAAAGCTCCTTATCAGCATTCTCAAACCCCCCGAGGTCAATACTGTACTATTTTATTTGGGGGCTACATTTTATTTTGGGGCTTCCCTGGTGGCTCAGTGGTAAAGAATCAGCCTGCCAATGCAGGAGATGCGAGTTTGATCCCTAGGTTGAAAAGATCTCCTGGAGAAGGAAATGGCAACTCGTTCCATTTTTTTTTCCCTGGGAAATCCCATTGACAGAAGAACCTGGTAGGCTACAGTCCATAGGGTCGCAAAAGAGATGGACACAACTTACTGACCAAACAGTAACATCTTATATTACTTGCCTTATAGCCTCCAGTTCCTGATTTCAAGATTCCTTTCATCTGTGGTCTAACCCAGTGCCTGTGCAATGTAACTTTCTGCAATAAAGGAGCTAGCCACGACAGTGGCCACTAGCCACAGGTGCCTACTGAGCACTTAAAATATAGCTAATGTTGGGCTTCCTTTGTACCTACTCCAGTATTCTTGCCTGGAGAATCCCATGGACAGAGGACCCTGGCAGGCTACAGTCCGTTGGGTTGCAAGTCAGACATGACTTAGCGACAAAACCACCACCACCAATGTGACTAAGGAACAGAATTTTTAAATTTAAACTAATTGAAATAGCCACTTACAGCTCATGGCCACGACAGAGGGACAGCACAGGTATAACCGATTACAAGTTCACTGTTTCAATCTTAGGTCAAATCAGTAACTGGAAATTCTCTCAATTCACCTTTATTTAATGCCCATTCCCTGGTTACAATGACTGGTCCCAAATATTCCAAGCAATTATGATACTTTCCCTGATTAACAATACAAGGTCTTGTTTAAATTGAAAAGCATTTAGTAACAACCCTAAGTAAACACACTAGTAAACAGCTACAACCCTAATGCTTACTGAGGTGCCAAGTACTGGGCAGACTACTTTAATGTGTGGCAAGAAACATTTTCATTAGCTAGGTCAACCAGCTAATCCTCAGAAAACTTCTGGTGGCCAATGATAAGGTTTCACGTTGATATTTAAAGATGTGTGGAGAAAAACTATGTGTTTCTTTTGAATAGGGGCTAGAGGAGGTACGTTAAAAAGAGTTGGTAACAGGCATGGGAAAAACCAATGGTGATTACTGTAGCCGAATCACATAACCAGTTACACCTGTCAGGATTTAGCTTCTGTAAATTAAAAAAGTTTTTCCCAATGTCTTCATCAGCAGGTCCTTTAGCGTCATTCACGCAGGTATCAAAGTATTTCAAAACTATTAGCATTTACTATTTGAATGGAAAACTTCGGCGAAGAAAGGTCAAACAAATTGCGCCCGAGGTCATCAGGTAAACTGAGATTAATAATGAGAAATTCATCCACCTAGTGAAAACCAGGGTCTGGCCACGCGTCAGGTGTTGAGAAAGTTGATGCTGCTGCTGCTGCTGCTGCTGCTGCTGCTAGGTCGCTTCAGTCGTGTCCGACTCTGTGCGACCCCATAGACGGCAGCTCACTAGGCTCCTCCGTCCCTGGGATTCTCCAGGCAAGAACACTGGAGTGGGTTGCCATTTCCTTCTCCAATGCATGAAAGTGAAAAGTCAAAGTGAAGTCGCTCAGTCGTGTCCGACTCTTAGCGACCCCATGGACTGCAGCCCAGCAGGCGCCCCCGTCCATGGAATTTTCCAGGCAAGAATATTGGAGTGGGGTGCCATTGCGTTCTCCAGAACGTTTATAACACCCCTCTAAAGAAACAACAGCGAGAGAGAAAATTTTCACAGCCCCAGGGAAGGCGAAGGGGTCGGTCACATTTGGGCTTTTGAGGGGCAGCAAAAAGACCACCACCCGAACACATAAACGCGGAAATCATCCGCAGAAGTTCTCATACCAGAACTTGCTCTGCTCTTCACACCTCTGGATAAGAAAACACTATTTTAGGGAGGGAGATGGGTCAGAGACCTTATCTCCCCTTTCTGTGCTACCAAACACCTCCAGTGGTTTCTTCTTTCCTTAGAAGTCCATTACTCCTTTTACTCAAGGAACAGAGTTCTCAGGCGACCTAAAGAAGCAGCCCCAAGAAAGAAGCAGACACCAACCTGCCAGAGAGAGCTGAGGCAGCAACACATTCCGCGCCAGGAGGATCGCGCGCCGCACCATGGGGGCCGCCATCTTGGAGCATGCCAAAAGGAATGCTGGTCCGGGGGAGGCGGGCAGAGGAAGGGGCGGAGTCACGGTGCACGCTCCGCCCCCTCCCCTGTTCCCACAGATGGTGCGGCCCGGAACAGCATGGCGGCTACCTTGCGGCCCCCGAAGCAAGTCCTTCTGCTGCATGCGCTGCGAAGTTTGGTGTATCACTGGGTGGGAGGCTCTGGTTCTACCTGCTGCCTCTGCCCTCTCGGAGGTATTCGCGGCCTCGGGCCTTGAAGTAGGGGTTGGGTGAGACAGAATGGAGCTTTACACCTCAGTGGGCATCTCTTTGGAGAAATAACAGCGCTCCAGTCACTCCCTGGCCGACAGTAACCGAGCATGCCTTCCCCCTCTGCTCCTGGGTGCAGTGGTGGTCTCTGCCTGTCGTGGACGCCCCTGTGGCGGGGAATCAAAGGACAGCTGGGCTGGAGTCTTGACCTTGGGGCTGTAGTATTTCCTTGGATGGAGTTGTGCTGCTTCCCCGGAACACCCCGCTCCGCCTTGGGCCTACTGTTCTGTAGAGTCTGGGAGGGGAGGAGGTCTAAGACTATAGAGTCCAGCTCTAAATAACAATCTGAAAGACTCTGAGCAGCTTCATTTCCTTCCAGAATTATCCCTTAATATCTTTGTGGAAATGGTTAAATTTGACAATGCTGGCAAATGATAATAAAAGATTTAACAGTTTGTGTCAGGCTTTACTACATTTTACATACATTCTTTCCTTTTGTCATACCACCTAGTGATAGAACTACTGTTCTCTTCATTAAGGAAAGAGAGAAAGAAAGTGAAGTCGCTCAGTCGTGTCCGACCCTTTGTGACCCCATGGACTGTAGCCTACCAGGCTTCTCCGTCCATGGGATTTTCCAGGCAAGAGTACTGGAGCGGGTTGCCATTTCCTTTTCCAGAGGATCTTCCCGACCAAGGGATCGAACCCCGGTCTCCCGCATTGCGGGCAGCTGCTTTACCCTCTGAGCCACCAGGGAAGCCCTCATTAACAAAGGAGGATGCTAAGTAATTGCTGTAACCACTGCTCACCTTTATAGAAATAAGCAGCAATTTTTGTTGTTACACTGTTATTGTTGTACACAGAGTTCGTATAGTGGACGATTCTTTGGCCATGCTCCAGTTCATGCATAACCCAGCATTTTAAAGAAATAATGTTTCCCAAACTCTTCATTTCTGCTAAGTTGTGGTGAGTGAATCCTGATGTATCTAGTGGATACTGAAAGTTCAAATCTGAGAGATCACAGCTCCTCATTTCGAAAATGACAATACCGGGAATTCCAGTGGTCACACTATAGCTACTACTTCTATCCTATATGCTTCTACCTGTTTAAACCAAATCTAGATATACCTGTTTTGTTATCTGTCTTTTGGAGTCCAGATTCTTGTCCCCATACACAATCACTAGCTCCTTTCACACACACAGATAAGACTTGTGGAGGATTTGCATTCTCTGGTAGTTTGGAAATTTTTTTTCCCTATGAGGGTGACTGTTACAATTGTACCAGTCTAGTGAGGATCAGATCAGTTATTAGAAAGAGACGGTCAAACTCTACACATGTTATTTGCTAAGTATAAAATAGTCAAAATGATTTTACTTTCTCTGATTTTTAGCTAAAAGATACCTACTTACAGACAGTATTGTGAAATTAAAGGAGTTTCAACGTAAGAAGGTGGCTGTTGCATGTAATCTTCCTGGCACCAAAGGTAATCAAATCTATTTAATTCTTTCACTGATCTGTCATTCAGCTTTCCTCTGTCTTTATCCCTATGCAGTCTCTCTTTCAATGGCTTTGGATCTCAAAAGAAATTGAGATGATTTATTCTTAGTTCCTAGTCTGCCCCTGTGTGCACCTTTTATTTCACCATTCTCCTCTTAACCCTTCTCCCAGGACCCCAGAGAAATACTGAAACTAGCTCTGCATCCAGTCCTCTAGATCAGTGCCTCTCAGTTAGGCTCAAGGATGAGCAGCAAGTAAGGGAGGGATAGGAATGCCAAACCTGGGCCCCAAACGATTCGTCTGCACAGTAAAGTCGGAGCACTGCTCCACGACTGGCCTTCAGACTTTTGACGCCACCCTCAGTAAAAAATACAATTTGCCTTGCATCTCTAGTGCACACATACATATCTATAGATAAATCAAATGAAACAAAAATGTATGATGTATTTTCATGTTTTCCAGTCTGTGCTGAAAGAATCAGTAGTCTAAAACAGGTTTCTTTAAAAAAATTAGCAAAATACTGATAATTGCTGTGGCTGGGTGATGGACACATGGGAGGTGATTTCTCTCTACTTTTAGGTATGTTTGAAACTTTCTATGTAAAGAGCTAAAAACACTACCATCACCCCGGTCCTGTTCCCTTTCAGCATCTGAGAAATCTTGTTGCATTCATTTCCTCTTGTCCTGCACGTTGAGTTTTCCCCAGTAATTCGAATTCTTTTATAAACAGAGTAAGACCCCTCTCTTTTTAAATAACTCTTTTGTATGTTCTATTGACTTCTTCAGCTTTCCTCCTTCTCACTGTTGGATGTTGTGAGCACCTAATGAACACTTGCTTCCCATCTCTACAGTCCAGCCCTCCAGAAACCAGTCTTCCTTTACACCTCTGCTAACCATACTGTTATACAAAATCACCTACAGAACAAGAAGATAAAGAGTGACAGAGAATTGAGTCTCCACTTTAGGTAGACTCAACCTAGATTTGACTTTAGCCTTTTCTGCTTACCCCAAGTCGCCTGGAGCTCTGTAAAGTTTGCAGTTAGGGTTTCATGTCACAGTCTAGTTGTTACTCAGTTGTCATAGTCTTTCTAAGGCTGTGCTGTTCATATGTATGTTCTGAAAGGCAATTAGCATCATGAGTGCCACGCTACTCCACTCTCAAGTATTTACATATAAAATCCTGTCCACATTTCCTCATTATGAGGACCCACGGTGGTACTTTCTGTCTTACAGACCACATCATATACAAACATCCCCCTTCCCCCCAGGTTCCTAGCTCTTCCATAGTCGATCTCACCCTTTGTAGAATTCAGTGTAATTTCCTGTTAATCTAGTCACGTTCTCCCCTCACCACCTTTCCCCCGCAGTTCCATGCTGTGTCTCGTGCTGATTCCCACACCAGCGATGCCAAACTCCGTCAGCTCTGCCAACCCGACCCAGCCCCGTCCCTCCTCTGCCGCTTCTCTGCGTCCACCACACCTGGTCTCTTTCTGCTGCTTGATTTCTCTCTTCTTTCCTATTATGTTTATACTGTCACGTGTCACCTACTCTGTCAGTGTTTTCAGATACCTTTATGTAAATGTATCTTGTCTTTTCAGATAGATTCTAAGCTCTTTCACGGCAGGAACCATACCTTATCCTTCCCTGTGTCTCTCACACAAAGAAGGATACCTCTGAATATGAATATACAATAAGCACCTAAATCTTATTGTTTGTTTTAAAATACAAATTACATTTGCTGAAATTTTGGACATATTGAGAAGTACAAGATGTAAAGTCATCCTATTAAAATCTTTTTAGGTTGGAAATTTTTAGAAATATTTAATAGAATAAATCTTCGTGACGGAAGAATGAAGTAAGAATAATAACCTCTGTGATTTCTGGGTAGTTACTACATGCTGGGCTGTGTGCTAAGGGCTTTACTTTACTCGCATTATCTCAGGGTGACCCCATGAGGTCAGTATCATGATCTTCACTTTACACATGAATCAAGTCTCACTCACAAGCCTCCCCAAACCTCCCTATAGCATGCAAATGGCAAAGCCTAGATTTCAGCCCACACATGCGTACATGCTAAGTCACCTCAGTTGTGTCCGACTATTTGCGACCCCATGCACCCCACCAGCCTCCTCTGTCCATGGGATCCTCCAGGCAAGAATACTGGAGTGGCTTGCCATGCTCTCTTCCAGGGGATCTTCCCAACCCAGAGATCAAACCCATGTCTCTTATGTCTCCTGCATTGGCAGGTGGGTTATTTACCACTGGCGCTACCTGGGAGATTTCAGCCCATGTCTTCCCAGTTCTAAAACCTTTAGCCATTACAAGATCCTGCAAATAAAGATTGGAGAGTCTACTGCATTAACCCAAACCTAGGAGGCCTTTTTTTTCTAGTAAATCGAGAACAGTATCTACTTCAGCTTCCCAATTTTGTGTTTTAATGTATATCCCGCCATTCCTTCAGGCGGCATTCCTTCAGAGCTCTGCACCTTGGAGCAAATCCTGTAGACTTTTCTTGGCAGCTTCTGATAGTGAGAACAGCCCTGCCTTCTGGAAAGCAGATGCTTGCTTGGTGCCTGCCTCTCACCCCACTTTCTGCCAAGAATACAGTGCCTCCTAATGCCAAGAGACAGTGCTTCCTGTTGGTGTTTGTCTCCACAGTAGGTTCAGATACAGGACAAGGGACCACCTTGAAATGATTCGGTCACTAGAAGACGGTTTGCCGCTGTTAGAGGACAGGCTTGCCCTCTGCGTTATACAGTGCTGTGGCACACTTTCTAAGAACTGATGAGAGAGGGACCAGGAGGAATGAAACAGTGGTGAAGTTGAATCAAGAGGAAGAGATGCGAGGCATTCCTGAATCGTGAGTCCTCCACTGTGACTCCTCTTCACATTTTCCTTTCAGTTTTCCCGCTAGGTACCCTACCAACTGATGGTTTGGATATCTTGGTTCCTTTTTTTTTCCCCTCATGGGTCACTTTTGGATACAGCTTTCTGGACTAAGCCTCTTTGGACATTAGTTCTGAAACTGCATAAGCGTCACCCAGGTAGTGAAAAAGGCACATTCATGCACTCCTGCTCCCAAAGACTGTGCAGGGAGTCTGAGTGAGGCCTGGGCCTGTACCCTATGACACAGATGCGCTGCTTCACACACCATCTCTGATGCTCAAGACCAGCCAGTGATGGAGCTGCGTGGCCGTGAGCCCCGCTCAGTGGCCTCTGCAAGGTTCTGGGTTCCAGCCTCCCCTTCTCCCTGAGGTCAGACTCCTGAACAGTCCAAGTCAGCCCGAGTGATAGCCACCTCCACACTGTGCTCTCTTCCAGAAACCTATTTGAGAAACCTGGAAGAGAAACTGACCCAGAATAAGCTCATCCTGAAAGAGGAGTTGAGAACCCTGCTTCATTTGTGTACATCCCGGGACGACGTGGAGCTGGCTAAACATGTCATTTACAGGTGAGGCACTTCCTTAGAATACTGCCAGCCTTTTCTCTTCCCACTGTCTCCCTTTCCTGAGCAATCGTATACACCTGGAAGATTTCAGCTATCACCTCTACGCTGGCGACTTCCAGGTCTCTTGTCCAGGTGCCTGCCCTGAGCACCACATGTTTAAACTCATTCATTTAACAAAAACTTTTTAGGTTCCTACTACATGCCAGGTGCTGAAGATGGGAAAGCAGATAATTCACGCCCCAGGAGATCACCAGCCTCACTACTCACTGAGTCCACTCACATGTTCTCTAGTCTTCACGTTCCGTGTACACAGACCTCTTCTTGCTCTGTTTGTTCTTATACTGACCAGTCTTTCTTTCCCCTGATCTCATCTGCTCTCCTGGGTCCACTGCCTGGTGTCTCGCATCCCAGCCTTCCTCTCTCTGTCCCTATTACCTGTGTCTTAGTTCAGGCCTCACTCCTCTCACTTGGACACTTCAGTGGACTCCTGACTAGCCTCGCTACTCTGGGCTTGTGTTTCTTTACTGTCTCTGAGCTGTTATCAGACTTTCCCATGTCAGAAGGAACTCATGTGTAATCACAATCTGCTCTTAGGAAACCCAGCAAAGGTGTCTCCTGGGACCAGGATGTCACCAAACCAACAGGCTTTATTTCTAAAAATGATTCATTGCTTCTTTTCACCATTCTTTAAAGATACATTTCTATACATGGACCTGCACTTGTACTGTACAGAGAAAAATACGAGTTACTCGTATAGAGAATATGGAAGAATATACACCCTAAGTTAACCACAGTTCTTTGGAAATTATACACTATATATATTTTTTGTTTGTTTAAATGTGTACTTTTCTGATTTCTCAAACTTGTCTATAAGAGACATGAATTACACAAATTTCATTGAAAATTTGAAAAACACAAGAAATATACTACACATTCTGCGGTTTTGATTGTCTCATGCTGCATAACCAACCCCAACAGAACTTAATAACTTAAAATGACCACTTATTATTTCTCACAATCGAGTGAATGAGAAACTGCGCTGGCCTCAGCTGGGCGGCTCTCACAGTGTCGGCTGAAGTCCCCTGTGCACTGCAGTCAGCTGTAGTGGGCCGAGCTGGGAGGTCCAAGAAGCCTTCCTTGGCCCTTCTGACGCATCAGTGTCCCTACGCCTGCCCCCGCCCCGCCCTGGTAGTACCCGAGTCCAGCGGAGAGGCACTGGCACACAGCTGCAGGCCCGCAGAGCGGCCCAGCACTGGCACGTACTTTCGTTCCACCCCGTTCTCCTGCTCAGGGCAAGTTAGCCACCCCTGATTCATGCGGAAAGGGAAACAATTCTACCTGCGGATGGATGGAGCAGTATGCATGAGGAGTTGATGGCAGCCATCCTTGGGGCCTAACACATCCAAGAAACCACTGTTAATATTTTGATATGTCTTCCCACCAATTTTTTTTTTCATGCAAAGATTTTGCAGTTTTGGTAGGGTTTATTTTACATAGTTGTGGCTATTACTGTGTATATAACATGATATTTTGTTTTCTAGTTGGCATTGTAGCATAAATGTTTTTGCTTGTTAACACTCTAGGAATCATATTTTCATGACTATACACTAGTCCATTATAGATTAGCTATTTTAATTAACTGTGCCCCTACTGTTGAATGTCTAAATCATTTCTGATTTTTCACCAGGATAAATAGTGCTATGATGAGCAAACTCTATGTGCAAAACTTTGTTTTGGGGACCAGAAGACATGAACCTTTTAAAGCTTGTCGATACAAACTGCCAGATTATTTTCCAAAAGGGATTATGCTAATTCATAGTCACAGTGTATCTGCAAACCTACATCTGCTATTTCAGTTTCGTAAAGTTGAATCATTTGAGACCCTCTGGCTCCGTTTACTCTCAGTTTTCTTTTTACTAGCCAAAGCTATCAGATGTTTACAAGAGCAACAAAATAGGGTAACATTGTCAACACTCTTTCCACTCTTGTTTTTGGCGTAGTGTGTGACTCATAATCCCTTTATTGACGCTAGTAACTCTCTGCCCAGTTGCTGTCCTTTCCCTCTGTCTGTGGACAGCTGGATGAGTTGGGGGGTGTGGGGGTCCACGACCTCACCAACCTCTTTTCTTTCTTTCTGAGACAGGCTGCCCCTCGTTGGGGAAGAAGAGCAATGAGCTGGAACATGAGCTCCTTATTGAGCCAAAAACAAGGAGCCACTGAATCTCCTCCTGGTTTTGACCACGTGCTGTTTGGTTTATAGGGGATATTAGATCCTTGAACTTGAACCTCTCTTGTCAAGAGGAGGTGACATATTACCTCTGTGACTTTCTAGCACTTTCATTAGTGTGAATGCCATTTAAGTTGGGAAACTTTTCATTTTAGTTTTTTTTTTTTAATTTTATTTTATTTTTAAACTTTACAATATTGTATTAGTTTTGCCAAATATTGAAATGAATCCACCACAGGTATACCCGCGTTCCCCATCCTGAACCCTCCACCCTCCTTCCTCCCCTCCCCTTCATTTTAGTTTTGTTATTAATCTGATACACATCTCTCTTGAGACTATTTACTGAAATACATTGATTATTTAAAGATATTTTCTTCAGCATGCCTTAACATTTTATAAGAGGTAACGTATGTGGAAGACTTACTGTATGCCAGGCATATCATCTCATTTGAACCTCACAAAAACTCTTTGAGTCCTTTTCTTATCTCCATTTTACAGATGAGGAAATTGAGGTACAATGTGGTTAATTTGCTCATAGTGACACAGTAGGTAGAACAGCTGGGATGTGAAATGTTATTTTGGAATCAAGAGTCTAAAAGTCCTTAATCACTAACTATACTGCCTTTTGGGAGAAGGCAATGGCAACCCACTGCAGTACTCTTGCCTAGAAAATCTCACAGGCAGAGGAGCCTGGTAGGCTGCAGTCCATGGGGTCACTAAGAGTCGGACATGACTGAGCTACTTCACTTTCACTTTCCACTTTCATGCATTGGAGAAGGAAATGGCAACCCACTCCAGTGTTCTTGCCTGGAGAATCCCAGGGATGGGGGAGCCTGGTGGGCTGCCATCTATGGGGTCGTACAGAGTCGGACACGACTGAAGCGACTTAGCAGCAGTAGCAGCATACTGCCTTTTAATATTTATTTCTTCCTTCCTCTAGCTTTATTGAGGTTCAGATGACATATATGAATTACACATTTTTAAGGTATACAGCTTGATGTTTTAGTGTGCATTGGTGCTTAGTCGCTCAGTTGTGTCAGGCTCTTTGTGGCCCTGTAGATTGTAGCTTATCAGGCTCCTCTGTCCATGGGATTTTCCAGGTGAGAATACTGGAGTGGGTTGCCATTTCCTCCTCGAGGGGATCTTCCTGACCCAGGGATTGAACCCACATTTCCTGTGTCTCCTGCATTGCAGGTGGATTCTTTACCTGCTAAGCCATTGGGGAAGCCCCTGATGTTTTGATATGATAAGTTAATACATAACAACTGTACATGAAACAATGAGTATTTTTATAACTTATAATTGGATTATGAAATGTATCTTTAAAGGTACAGTCATCATTCTCTTTGGTAGCATATATGTTTAGAATGGACTATCCATAATGCTGTTATGACTTTCCTCAGTGATTTCAGCAGAAGGTTAAAAAATATCCTGTTTGTTAAAAATCAGAGCTTTTCCCCATGGTATCTGGGATTCAGTCACATAATGAATGAATCTTCCTAAAATCTGATTTACGTGTAATCATGAGTTACTTGTTTCGTCACCAGATTGTCTTCCCGGTGTCTAAAGCAGAAAGAGTTGGTTCTTGAAAGGAGAGCTATGTGAGCAACTTTCAGTTCTGCAGTTCTAACTGGCAGACTGGCTACTTGTAGAAATCCCAGGCCACATACATATAAAACATCACTGTCTTTGAAATTAGCCATTTTCTAAAACTAAAATTTCAAAGCTGCATTTAATTTGTTTGGCTAGGTGATTATAGTTCACATATAACTTTCCCTGAGTCAAGAAAAAAGGAGAGATAGGTCTAGATTTAAAATTGCATCTATTGGTTACTGCCGTCCTATATGGGGGTAAAGCCAGATGTGAGGGGGATGGAGCATCACCCCACTCCTTTCCTTGTTCCTCTCCAGGAGCACAGAAAGAGACGGTGCCATCCTGATGGGTTTACAGATGTAAGACCCCTGCTAGTCCCTGACATACGCTCACACTCAGTCCTAGCAGGTTGCTGGTAAATTTGGGAGGATGATTACAATCTGTATTTTACTTCTTTTAACTTCGAGTATGTGGTGGGACTCTAACGAACCTTGTCTGATTATTTAAATGCCTAATATGCTTTCCAGGATTTTCTGGTCATCTTTAATTCTGCGCTTTCCCCTCCAGACTGTGAGAGCACTGCATTCTTTGCTGTGTCCCCAGCACCTAGCAGAGTGCGTGCCGTAGTTTGGCCTTTTCTCCAGTCCCACCATTTGGCTCACTGAATTATTTTGATTACCAGGTACCATGCAGAGAACAGGAACATCACTTTGGGAGAGTACAAGTTTGGACCGCTTTTCGTGAGGTTGTGCTATGAGCTGGATCTTGAGGACTCTGCAGTGGAGCTCATCAAAGACCAGGTTACTGTCTCCCAGTGGCTGTCCCTGCCACCGTGATTTCCTTGTGCTGAGGAGGGGGTGTTTTCAGTGATGTTAGGAAGGGCAGCTCTTCTGTACACATTATTCCTGGGTTAGATTTTCAGAGAAAGGCTACTAGGTTGAGGGAACGAGCTCTTCCCTGCGTTTTTAAGGTGTCCTTGGAGTCACTGCCTATGGAGAGGCATAGGTTTCTTTGTCCAGAGGTGAGAACAGGTGTGGAAGAGGTGCAGGTACAGATTACAAGGTATCTCCCTCCTTGGATGTATGTCCACTGGGGACCAACATTCCCTCCTTTGAGGAGCGTTCAGTTGGGACAGTTTGAGGCGGCTGCCTTTTCCATTCTTCCCCTGTGCTTCTCTCCTGTTTTTGTATTTTCACTTCTGGCTGAAGGCTATGTTGACAAGTGGTTTTCTGTTTTCAGAATTTCTGCTTTCACATAATCTGATTTTCTTTTCCTAAAAGCAAAAGTAACAGTAATTATTTTTGTAATTATGCACTGAATATTTACCCTGTCCTCATTATGGTGCTTAAGCAATCTACATATTTCATTTCGTCTTCCACAATTACCCTGACCAGGTCAGTTCAGTTCAGTTTAGTCGCTCAGTCGTGTCCGACTCTTTGTGACCCCATGAATCGCAGCACGCCAGGCCTCCCTATCCATCACCAACTCCCGGAGTTCACTCAGACTCACGTCCATCGAGTCAGTGATGCCATTCAGCCATCTCATCCTCTGTCATCCCCTTCTCCTCCTGCCCCCAATCCCTCCCAGCATCAGAGTCTTTTCCAATGAGTCAGCTCTTTGCATGAGGTGGCCAAAGTTCTGGAGTTTCAGCTTTAGCATCATTCCTTCCAAAGAAATCCCAGGGCTGATCTCCTTCAGAAGGGACTGGTTGGATCTCCTTGCAGTCCAAGGGACTCTCAAGAGTCTTCTCCAAACCACAGTTCAAAAGCATCAATTCTTCAGCACTCAGCCTTCTTCACAGTCCAACTCTCACATCATGACCACAGGAAAAACCATAGCCTTGACTAGACGGACCTTTGTTGGCAAAGTAATGTCTCTGCTTTTGAATATGCTATCTAGGTTGGTCATAACTTTCCTTCCAAGGATTAAGCGTCTTTTAATTTCATGGTTGCAGTCACCATCTGCAGTGATTTTGGAGCCCCCAAAAATAAAGTCTGACACTGTTTCCACTGTTTCCCCATCTATTTCCCATGAAGTGATGGCACTGGATGCCATGATCTTCGTTTTCTGAATGTTGAGCTTTAAGCCAACTTTTTCACTCTCCATTTCCACTTTCATCAAGAGGCTTTTTAGTTCCTCTTCACTTTCTGCCATAAGGGTGGTGTCATCTGCATATCTGAGGTTATTGATATTTCTCCCGGCAATCTTGATTCCAGCTTGTGTTTCTTCCAGCTCAGCGTTGCTCATGATGTACTCTGCATAGAAGTTAAATAAGCAGGGTGACAATATACAGCCTTGACTGTACTCCTTTTCCTATTTGGAACCAGTCTGTTGTTCCATGTCCAGTTCTAACTGTTGCTTCCTGACCTGCATCCAGATTTCTCAAGAGGCAGGTCAGGTGGTCTGGTATTCCCATCTCTTTCAGAATTTTCCACAGTTTATTGTAATCCACACAGTCAAAGGCTTTGGCATAGTCAATAAAGCAGAAATAGATGTTCTTCTGGAACTCTCTTGCTTTTTCCATGTTCCAGCGGATGTTGGCAATTTGATCTCTGATTCCTCTGCCTTTTCTAAAACCAGCTTGAACATCAGGAAGTTCACGGTTCACATATTGCTGAAGCCTGGCTTGGCTGTAGGAAGTATTATTATTTCTTTTTTATATGAACTCAGAGATATTATAAATGTATCCATGGTCAGAAACATTTATTAAATTAGGGGACTAGGGCTGGCCTCCTGGGACATTTTAATAATTTTAGGAATCTCTATGACTAGGTTGTCCTTTTGCCTCTCACTTTTTTTCATATAAAGTTGCTATCCATGGAGGAATGTTAACTCTTAGCTTGTCTCTAAGGTATTAAAAGGTATTAAAAAGATGACCATAATATATTACTAAGCTGAGAAGAGGTGGCTTCAGAACAGTATGGATTAGTTTGAACCTATTTTTTCCTAAAAGGATAAATATACATACCATATTTACATTATAGTGTATATGTTTTAAAATTTTAGATGGATATACATTAAACTGTTTTCGGGGGAAGAATTAGATGAAATCCTCACTTTTTACTTTATATATTTTATATTATTTGACTTTTATAATAAGCATATGTTACTGTTGTTATTAAAATTAAAGCAAAGTTTCACTGTAATAAATCAGAGCCATGAGTATAACAATGAAACCAAAAGAAAATGGGAGTAAAGTGTTTTTTTTTTTAACCTACCTGCTGCTGCTGCTAAGTCGCTTCAGTCATGTCTGATTCTGTGTGACCCCATAGACGGCAGCCCACCAGGCTCCCCCGTCCCTGGGATTCTCCAGGCAAGAACACCAGAGTGGGTTGCCATTTCCTTCTCCAGCGCACAAAAGCGAAAAGTGAAAGTGAAGTCGCTCAGTCGTGTCTGGCTCTTAGAGACCCCATGGACTGCAGCCCACCAGGCTCCTCTGCCCATGGGATTTTCCAGGCAAGAGTATTGGAGTGGGGTGCCATTGCCTTCTCCTAAGCTTCCTAGAGCAGTAGAATTAACTGAATCTGAGTCACATGCCATAAAGCCTAATCCTGCTTCCACCTGCCTTATGTTCTCCGCCCAGAACCCTGCAGTGCTGCCAGGGAGGTAGCCACGACCCACAGGTACCCATGTACACAGAGCCCTTGGACTGTGGGTAGTTCAGACATACATGTGCTGCAGTATAAAGTACATGTTGGATTTTAAATCCATTATGACATAAAATGGAGAATGACATAAAAAGGAGAATGGAAAGTATCTCACTAATAATGTTTTGTATTGATTACATGTTGCAGTTTTGGATTTAGTGGGTTAAATAACATTATTAAATCTGATTTCATATCTTTATTTTTACTTTTTTAAATGAAAGTACTTGAAAATTTAGAGTCACATACATGGCTCACACTTGAGACTTGCTTTCTCCGTATGGACAGGGCTGCTCTGGTGACTTCCCACCCCACTTATCATAGAACTCAGAGCCCTGACCATGTCCTCAGGGGCCCTTCGTGGTATTTCAGGTCCTGCCCCTCTCCGCCTTGCTCACTGCACTCTGGACCTTCTGTTCTTTCTCAGACATGTCAGGCCCATGGCCTCAGCCTGGAATGCTCTATATAGCATCACTTCATTGAGGTCTCCTTGTCTCAGAGAGCCTTCCCTGACCACTTCTCATCTTTTCTGTCCCTTATCCTGTTCCATTGTTCTTCATGGCCTCTACTGATAACCTGGAATTTTATTTTTAATTTTTTGCTTGTTTTATTCACTTGTTCATTGTCTCCTCTCCCAGGATGTAAGCCCCCGTAGACAATAAGCCCTCCTAGAGTTTAGGGCAGGGTCTTTTTCTTGTCCATCATTTCTTTAGTCTCAGTGCCTAGAATAGGGTCTGGCTAATTGGTTCTCAAAAAATAACAGACTGGCACAGGACATTTAATGGTGTATTTGAATAGCATGTGTCACATTATCATGGCATTAAAAATGCTGAGAACCACTGTCTCAGTGAAGTATTTCATAAAGTAAATAATCAACTCTGTACTGTTTGCCAAAAGAGGATGATAGTTGTGCAAGCCTGTCCTGCCTCTGTCCTCAAGCACACTTCCAGCTGCCATTTCACGTTAATATGCTGCCACCCAGGTTCCAGGACCATCCCCACCAGGGTTGATCAGCCTGGTTCTTTTCCTCTAAGCTTGGCAGAGCCACGCTACATAAAGACGTTCTTCACTGCATTTCTGAAACCTGGAGATCTCTTGCCATGTCTCTTGCCTCTTGTTCACTGTGCCCACTGCCAAAGGCATGATGCCCAAAGAGTGGGCAGTACTTAAATTTTTTTGCTAAATGAAGTTTGTACAAAAGCAAGTCCTAGACAGAGAAGATGCAGTGTAAGTATTCTCTTAATAATTTTAACTTTTAACCAAACTGTATTGTTTTTCTTCAATAGCATTTACAAGGTTTCTTCTCAGACTCCACATCATTCAATATTTTGATGGATATGTTATTTATCAAAGGCAAATATAGAAGTAAGTATCACAATTTATGTTTGCTGAAAAATTCTGTCTTTGCAGGTAAAGCAATTAGGATAAACAATAGGCCATGTAAAAATGACCCTTATATTCCTGATAAGTGGCTGAATTATGGAGACCCCATTCTTTAAATGCGGCTACCATGCTGCATCATGTCATGACTTAAACACCCCGGTTTTTACTTATGCTGCAGTGAAAATAGGTTTAAAATAATAGTTCTTCCTGTATAATTTGATAATTTATTTTACAATTTAGTTAACTATTAAATGACTTTGAAAGTTTTTATTGTGCTGAAGCATACTTTTCAATACATGGGGCTAAACAGATTGAACTCTGGGAGTCAAAGTAGAGGACTCTGAACTTACTTAATGCATTTAACACTGGCGGTCCACTCCTGGCTCTTGGCAGGTGCATTGGAAGTACTGATTGAGATGAAAAACCAAGATCTGAAGTTCAACAAAGATACCTATGTCCTTGCTTTTGCAATTTGCTACAAACTGGTAAGACTGTCTTCCCTAAACTTTTAGAGCATTTTGGGTTGTGTTTGACAGAGGATTTAATTTTTTCTTCCCCCTCTACAAATAAAATTCAGTTCCTCTGAAGTCTGTTTTCCATCTGGTGCAGATATTTCCATTTTAAATATGTTCATTTTTAGAAAAACCAAGTTAGCCATGCCAGACAGTCCTATCATGGGAAAAGCAATTTTATCACCTTTCAGTCTTCTCTGGCATTTGTGTAGATAATGAGAGCAAGAAGCAGTGTGCTGGGTTCAAGCTCTGCTGGAGAGTCGGTCCTCTTGCTCACACTGGACATCACCAGGCCAGTCGTGTCTGGCCCTCTCCCCTGGAAGTCTTGGCATCCTTCAGGGATAACTCAAGGGCTGCTTCTTCCTCATCTGTGAATTCTTCTGTGATCACTAAGTTGGAAGTGACGTCTAGCTCTTGTGGTATCCCTTGATTGTGCTCTGTTTGTAGTCACAGACATGGCACTCGTAACACTGCCTGATACACCAAGTAGACGCACAGTTCATCCCCCTGTAGAGGGTAGACGCCCTGAAGCACCATATAGCCAGCACCGAACAGTGTCTGGTTCACAGCTGATCTTTAATAAATGTATGTGACATTAAAATAAATTCTTTGATAATAGAGAGCATGACATAGATCCCTATTCTCATCACTATATCAGGATTGTTTCTAGCACATAGACTATTTCTTTATTACTTATTGAATGCACAAATGGTAACTGAAATACTACAGTGACCCAGGTTCTGTGCATTATTGTACACATTCTTGCTGTTTTAAACAAAAACTCCTTATACTGAAAATGAAGGAACACTAAGCAAGGCAGAATATGGGTATTGAAAAATTCCCTGAAAAATAAAGCAGTATCAACTTTCCAAAGCAAGAGGGGCAGCTGGTTTCAGGGAAAAGAAACCAACCTGGAAACTGAACATCGTGAACTCTAGTCTCAACTTTAGCAAGAACTGGTTTTGAAATTACTTACCTCATTTGTGAAATGAAGTGTTTGGATTCAGGAGTCAGCAAGCTTTTTCTTTAAAAGGCCAGATAGTTAATATTTTAGACTTTGGGGCTCTGCCACTTAATGGTCTCTGTCACATCATCATCCTTAGTTTTACAAACCTTTTAAAAAAACGTAAGAGCCAGTCTTAGCCATAGCTGGCTTTGGCCCCAGGGTCATAGTTTGCTGACTGCCAGATTGTTAGACGATCCTTTCCAACTCCACAACTTTATGATCTGTGAATCAGAGGCCAGTGCAACACACACTTGAGCATCACTTCCTCAGCACTGTGACACCCAGCTTCCTGCCCTTCTCTGAGATGCCTCCCTGAGTATGTACTGAAGTGAAGAGAACTGAACTCTACTGCTTATGAAGGGCCAGAGGACTTTTCCAAGAATAACCTCATTTCATTCAGTGGGGAGACGAGTTGAAACACTGGTCAGCCATTGCAGACTGCAAGTCAATCCTGGGAGCTCTCCTCTCTCTTTAAATTCAGGTGTTCCTTTAGGGTTTGAGTTGTGAATCACATCATGGCACACACACGTCGGCACAGAGCTGACGCTGCTGTCGTAAGCCTCACCCACCCACAACACGAAGGAAGAGGATTGTCTCGCCGCTGCTGCCCGCTAGTTTGTGTATCGCTTATGTTGTTAGGTTGTTTGGGTTCTGTTTTCTTGGGATTCTTTCATGATTTACATTCAAAAAAGTTTTCATGTTTCCAAACATTTGACTTAAGATGGTTATTTTTGGATTGGAAACCTCCTCGGGAAAAGTTCTGTGTGATGCTGAGCTTTACTCTGTCCTCTAACGTGGCTGAAGCAGGCTGACTCTTCACGCTTGTCTGCTCTGGTACCTGTGTCTGAAAACCAGCCTGCCTGGATGAAAAGTAATCCGAATGTTTGCTGGGAGAGCAGCCCCCAATCAGAGAAACTGGCAAAGAGCTAAAAATGGAGTTCATTTAGATTTGAACTGCTAATGTGTAGCTAACTGAGCCTGTTTACAAATAGTAAACGGAGAGCTTGATATGGAGCTCAGTCTTTTAAGTGGCTTCAGAGGCTCCAGGAAGTTCTTCCAAAAGGAAATCGGGAACACTGAGCACCACTAATCAACTTACTAAACTTAAAGGTTTGCAACGTTTATTTATTGAACAATCCTGTCTTCCCAGAATAGCCCTGAATCTTTTCAAATCTGTACCACATTAAGAGAAGAAGCCCTAATCAAAGGAGAAATCCTCCCCAGGAGAGCATCCTGTTTTGCAGTGGCATTAGCTCTGAACCAGGTGAGGCTGTGGGGTACACACAAATGAACTGGGGGTAGGCAAGCTTGGCTACTCTCAGGTGTTCCTGCTTTTATTTCTTTATCCCTCTGACTCTCATAGAAAAAAGTCCCCATAAGGAGACCAGTGCCTTTGGTGCCATGGCAACCTGCATCCATACCTCTGCCTCCAGAGAGCATTTTCATTTACAGCTGAGGGCCTAACATGTGCTGCTGTTCACATGGGACTAGGGGGAATCCTGTGGAAAATCAGTGAGGGAGGCTGCACTCGGAGAACTTTCTCAAGTAATTAAAGTTTAAAATTCAGATGATTCATTTGCTATGTAATGTGCTCAGAGAACAGTTTTAAATCCAAGGCTGTCCATAGTGTGTCTTCTAATAAATTCTTCAGGGGAACACTATGCCTTGAGTTCCTGGTATTTAAAGTTATTTGTCTTTTTTTTTTTTTTTTGGTTTTTTTGTTGTACCTAAACTACAGTTTTGTCAGATATAAAATTGTGAAGTGATATTTCCTTTCCTGGAGGTTTTCTTTGGCATTGTTCTCTCTTCTAGAGTGGAATGTTGCCATGGAGAAATCTGAGGCCTGCCTGATTTTTTTTTTCCACTTCTGAGTGACCTGATCTTGTTCATTTTTCTCATTTTTGACCTTTATATCCATGGAAACATGTTTTCATTGGGATTTCTTCATCTGTTCTTTTCTTTTTCTTTTTGTTGCTGTAATCCTTTCTTTCTTTTCCCCCCTCATATTGTCTATAGATAGATCACATGCTGGTTCCTTTTTGGTTATTCATCATTGAAGAACAAACGTTTCTCTTAGATCAGACATCTTTGGAAGACTCATGTCAGAAGAAACCTGAGCCATGCTGCCGTGGTCTTGGGTAGCAGGCGTTTTCTTTATGTGTGGAGTTTTCTATACTGGCTTTGTTTCTATACTGGCTTTGTTTCTGCCTGGCCAATGGGAATAGGCATGGAGGTGACTCTGAATGGAAAGTCTCTTCCCTACTGCTGCTGGAAGTGACATGCCGTTTCCTGCTAATATGGGTGATCTGTGTAAATTCTTTTTCTTTTTTTTTTTTTACTTTATTTTTTAAAATTAGTCTATTTTTTATTGAAGGATAATTGCTTTACAGAATTTTGCTGTTTTCTGTGAAACCTCAACATGAATCAGCCGTAGATATACATAAATCCCCTCCCTTTTGAAGCTTCCTCCCATCTCCCGCCCCATCCCACCCCTCTAGGTTAATACAGAGCCCCCGTTTGAGTTTCCTGAGCCATACAGCAAATTCCCGTTGGTTACCTATTTTATATATGGTAGTGTAAGTTTCCATGTTACTCTTTCCCTGCATCTCACTCTCTCCTCCCCTCTCCCCATGTCCATAAGTCTATCTCTATGTCTGTTTCTCCATTGTTGCCCTGTAAGTAAATTCTTCAGTACCATTTTTCTAGATTCCATATATATGTGTTAGACTATGATATTTATCTTTCTGACTTACTCTGTATAATAGGTTCTAGGTTCATTCACCTCATTAGAACTGACTCAAATGGGTTCCTTTTTATGGCTGAGTAATATTCCATTGTGTATCTATACAACTTCTTTATCCGTTCATCTGTTGATGGACATCTAGGTTGCTTCCATGTTCTAGCTATTGCAAATAGTGCTGCAGTGAACAATGGGATACATGTGTCTCTTTCAATTTTGGTTTCCTCAGGGTATATCCCCAGGAGTGGGATTGCTGGGTCATATGGTGGTTTTATTGCTAGTTTTTTAAGGAATCTCCATACCATCTTCCATGGAGAAGGCAATGGCAACCCACTCCAGTACTCTTGTCTGGAAAATCCCACAGACTGAGGAGCCTGGTGGGCTGCAGTCCATGGGGTTGCTAAGAGTCGGACATGACTGAGCGACTTCACTTTGACTTTTCACTTTCATACATTGGAGAAGGAAATGGCAACCCACTCCAGTGTTCTTGCCTGGAGAAGCCCAGGGACGGGGGAGCCTGGTGGGCTGCCGTCTATGGGGTTGCACAGAGTCAGACACGACTGAAGCGACTTAGCAGTAGCAGTAGCATACCATCTTCCATAGTGGCTATATCAATTTAGATTCCCACCGACAGTGCAAGAGTGTTCCCTTTTCTCCACACCCTCTCCAGCATTTCTTATTTGTAAACTTTTTGATGAGGGCCATTGTGACCCATGTGAGGTGATATCTCATTGTAATTTTGATTTGCATTTCTCTAATAATGAGCGATGTTGAGCATCTTTTCATGTGTTTGTTAGCCATCTGTATGTCTTCTTTGGAGAAACATCTGTTTAAATCTTTTTCCCACTTTTTGATTGGGTTGTTTGTTTTTCTGGTATTGAGTTGTATGAGCTGCTTGTATATTTTGGAAATTAATCCTTTGTCAGTTGTTTCATTTGCTATTATTTTCTCCCATTCGGAGGGCTGTCTTTTCACCTTGCTTATAGTTTCCTTTGCTGTGCAAAAGCTTTCATGTTTAATCAGGTCCCACTTGTTTACTTTTGTTTTTATTTCCATTACTCTAGGAGGCGGGTCATAGAGGATCTTGCTGTGATTTATGTCATCGAGTGTCCTGCCTATGTTTTCCTCTAAGAGTTTTATAGTTTCTGGTCTTACATTTAGGTCTTTAATCCATTTTGAGTTTATCTTTGTGTATGGTGTCAGGAAGTGTTCTAATTTCATTCTTTTACACATAGCTGTCTAGTTTTCCCAGCACCATTTACTGAAGAGGCTGACTTTGCCCCATTGTATATTCTTGTCTCCTTTGTCAAAAATAAGGTACCTACAGGTGCATGGGTTTATTTCTGAGTTTTCTATCTTATTCCATTGATCTGTGTAAATTCTTAATTAGCCTCACATCTGCCATCAAAAGGATCCAGAGACGTCGTTACTAGTCCTAAACTCTCCTACCACCATTGTAAAGAGAAAGTGAGTACTTCCGGCTGTGCCCCCACTTTTGAGGACAACTCTGCACTTCTTCTGGGCAATGCAGCCATGTCCTCCTCTTACTGCTCCGTCCAGAGCTCACCCAAGCTCCAGCTCCAATGTTTTTGGCAATGCAAACTTCTTCTTTGGTTTGAGGTTTCTGCTATGTTCTAATTAGGCTAAAAATGGGTTTGCATTTCTATTTCTCAAAGTTGCTTTTTTTTTTTTTTGAGAGCTCATTCCAATGAGAGAGGGGACATGCCAACTTTATGCCTCCATCCTAAAAAGTGGAAGTCAAGCAGGTTGTTAAAACATTAAGAAATATGCCACAGTAGGAAACATTTTACAGAATGTTCATTTTTGATTACTAGAAAACATTCTTTTCTCTGTGGACTTCAGAACCCTGGGGCACCATGGATAGGACTATCTTGACATCTTTAAATCATCTTTATTACAGCAGAGTAATGTTTATATGACTTGAGGGTCTGACTTGTTTTTCTTCCTTCTAGAACCAGGTGGCAAAAGCTATATCCATTTTTTCTCAAATCATGAACCCAGAAAGCATAATCTGCACTAATTTAAATGTAAGTAACTTCTTTATGGTTAAAGTAAGGCTTGAAATGTAATAAAAGGGTTTTTTTTTTTTGGGCGGGGGGGGGGTCTGTGTACAACAAATGACTTTTGATCTCCCAAGGTCTTTATTCATTCTGTTCATTTGTCAATCACCGTGTGAAAGTTATAGTAGAGCCCTGTGAAAGGAGTCAGCACGAGCTTCCGGGGGTTTAGAAATAGGTGGGAAACACAGACATGCTCATCAGAAGAGCTGGCTAAATGCTTCAGGTGTAACACAGGACTACAGAAGGCTGTCGATTTAGAGAGACGGGGGATGGGCTCTGCGGTCTCTTCACTGAGACTCTAAGAAAAGCCTGCGTGCGACTACCTCCTATCCATGGTACCCGGCTCATGGAGCCAGCATATCCACAGTGCATAAAGTGGTGTCTAACATGGTAAACAATAAATGCTCGCTGTCCTCATTCTTACTTTGCCAGCCTGCCGTGGCCTGTCTACCCAGTGAGTCATCCTCACCTTCTTGGGGCAATGAAAAGACTAAGAGACTCTCCTGCCGTTAAAGACACACACAGCACCCACTCAGCGAGGCCCTGCTGAGGCCCTGCTCATATGCTGACTACGTTTGTGTTGTGGGGAGTTGAAAAGAGAGCCCCTAGAACTTACAGTCTCCTGAAACATCAAGGGACCAAGATGAGGAAAACATTGTCAGAAGAGCAGAAATGTGTGAACACCAAGATGCCATGAGCTGGGATAGCAGGTCCTAGCCAGAGTGGTGTTCCAGGCTGGGGAAGGAAGGGCCAGCCAGCAGGAGCTAAAGCCTGGGGAGGAGAGAGGTGCTGAGTAGATTGGGAAGGAGGACAGGGCTGTGGGCTGGAGGGGTGGAGGGAAGGGCATTCTCTGTTGGGAGATTAATTTTGTTGAGGGTTCTAGTTTGCAAGTTAGTTAGTTCTCCTAGCTCTGATTCCTTAGTCAAAGGTACTTAACCTCTATGAATCCCATTTTTCCTTTTGTCTGAAATAACACTAGTAATAATACCTTCTTTCATTATGAGAATTGAATAAATAATGCATATAAAGTAATTAGCACAGCACAGTTAGTGCATGGCATGTAGTCAGTGTTCAGTGATGTTTGCTAATACCAGTAGTATTTGTTTAAAATGACATATGTTAAATAAAAAGGATTATTTATTTGCAATAAATCCTAGGACCTATGAATAGGAATTGGGCAGAACTCCAAGCTTCCATGCTTTTAGTTCTGCTCATAATTACCCTCAAATGTCACCCCCAGACCCATGCCCAGATGACTTTCAAGAAAAGGACTAGATAAGCCTTTATGGTAAATTTTGGGTAACAAGTTCCAGCAAGAAGTCTGAGATAAGAAGACCATATATCTGACCTCATATTTACTTTTCAGAATGCTTACACAGGAGGGAAAGATGAACCTAGGGAACCAGAAAGATGGAGACAGTGATAGCAGAGAACCTGCCTGGAAAAAAGAGAGAGGTGGGTTTAGAAGGGAAGAGACTAAATATTAGAAAAATACCCTAACAGAGATCTTGTGGTTGGCAAAGGGCATGAGCCCCGAGCAGGGATGAGTGTCAGTGCTCAGTTAAGAGCTCATCTGTAAAACCTGGTAATGGATCTGATATAAACTGATGAACGTCATAAGAAAGGGAGAAAGAGGTCCCAGAAATGAGTTTACAAGGCATCAGTGGTGAAGCAGAAGAAGCGTCAGGAAAAGGCAAGGAAGGAATAGCAGCAGGGTGTTGAAGCCTAAGGGTGCTGACAGCCCGACGTGCCGTCACCTCCTGCAGGCAGGCCCTGGCCCAAGACAGGGCACCGGAGCAGAAACTGTGGGCCAGACTGTGAAGCTCTCGGCTGAAGCAGATCTGGGAGTCCAAGATGGCAAGGTCCAGAGTCCAGAATCCCAGGTCATTTGAGCCAATAAGTGCAACAGACTAGGAAGCCAGATCTTTCAGCAGACATATATGTGATTTTTTTTTTCCTTCTCTGCTTACTACCAGATGTGAATGGCTCTCAGTCTCTAAGTAAATATCTGCTTCTGAGAGAGAGTGCCTGCGCTGCAGATGCACTCATCTCATGACTGGAGAGCCACAGAACTGCTAGGACTCCAGGTGGTTCACAGCATCAGGTGGGAAAGAAACCCAGGACAGTGTGAGAGAGAAGGTTTACGTGGATTGTTAGTAGCCTTTCCTAGAGTTGAAGTTAGTGTGGGGAGATCATTAAGGGTTGGTGAGAAATGGGAGTGAGCTTGGCAGAATTTTCGTTTATTTTAGCTAAGGTACCATGCTAGGTACTTACATCTATTGGTTTACTTTATAGAACGTTGTTAGAACAGTATTCCTCCATATTATACATGTGGAAAATGAAGATTCAAAGGGTAAGGACGTTACCTACGTTCTTCTTGCAGCTAATTAAACAAATCTGTTTGACTACAAAGCCTAGGGTTTCCCCACCACTCCAGACCTACAGAGATTAGCACTGTGTGCCTTTTATCTAGGATTGGAGCTAACTGCTCCTCCTGCATAAGGAAGGGAACACAGGACTGGATTTTAAAAAATGAAATCTGCTGTTGGTACATACATTCCATGTCCTTGAATTTACATTCCTCATCTGTTCAATCGTTGGCTCACTCTCACAGTTGCTAGGAGACTCTAGTAATGGTTTTTTTCCCCCAAATGAGAAAGGCGTGGTAGAAATAAAACACAAGTCTGCCAAGAGCTAAAGTGTCCATCTCAGTTGGAAGAGAAATCCAGAGCATGGTAGGGAGTGCGATCGTGAGCCAGGGCAGCCCAGCAGCTCCTCCTGGGGGAGCTAGCGGGCAGGGGAGACAGCCAATAAATGCGCCAAGAAACCTTGAATTGATCTTGAAAATGAATCATCCCCTCCATGAACTGGGTCATGGTATTATCCACTGTCCAGACACTTAGAGAGTTTTCTTGTTTAAAAATTGTCACTCAGGCAATTCTTCCAAATGTCCTTTGTAAATTTCTCCTATTTCAATATAAGCCTGCTTCCTCTTCTTGGGGATGGTGAAAAGAGATGGTTGCCATTCTCATGTTTAGGAATCTTTCAGATTTTGGGTCTCTGGTATTAGAGCACGGAGAAGGCAATGGCACCCCACTCCAGTGTTCTTGCCTGGAGAATCCCAGGGACGGGGGAGCCTGGTAGGCTGCCGTCTATTGGGTCGGACAGAGTCGGACACGACTGAAGTGACTTAGCAGCAGCAGCAGCGGCAGCTATTAGAACAGGTCTTTAAAAAATAATTTATTTGGCCCTAGCTTCTCCAAGGCTGAGTCATCTACTTAGAATCCATAAGGGCGATTTGTTAATTATTCAGAAATGGAAACCTGACAAGTAGGCTGAACAGAGAGTCTGTTCAGTGAGTATCAGCAGAAATAAATGATGTTGTTTTTTTTTTTTCCTGATCTTTAAAAATTCATGCCTTAGACTAAAATCTTTTCTTGCTGCCAGTTGGAATTTGAACTTACTTAATTCTTCCTCCTCAACCTAATTTTCTTTTCATTGAAATTGCTCCTGCTGCTGATGCAGCCCAGAGGACCTGGTTTCCCATTTCCCAGCTCGTGCTCGTTTCACACAGAACTGACGGAGCACGTGATCTCACCGAGGCACATGCGTGCTAACCCTGACCTTCCGTCTGAATTTAAACTCAACGATCCCAAAAGAACCATAGCCCCCTCTGGAGCGTTGCTGCTCAATGTCAGAGGACTGCTTTTCCCTTCCAAATATGTCTGAAAATAGCAGAGGCCAACAAAGGGGAGTTTTCCACCAATTTTATTTGAATTCTAATCATTTCTGTAGAAATCTACATCCATTTTGGAACTGAATTACTCTGCAGGGGAATTTCCAAGGGGTCAGTTTCACTGCTTTTATCATTTATCTAACCCAAGTGAATGTTTTAATGTTTGTTTCTCTGCTCACGAAGGCCACCCTAAAGTCCTAGCTCAGGTGGGAAGTCTCCTAGGCTGCCCAAGTAGGAAAGGAGGCAGGACCTATTATAATTTCTTATAAAACCCTTTGTGGCATCATCTCACTTAATATGCTTAAGAATCACATTTGATTGGAAGCAAGGCAGACTCTAAAGGTAACAAAAGTCTATACAAATAAGAGGCTTTCCTTTTCTTCCAAGTAGAAAACCAGAGGTGGTCGCTGTCGGTCTGGTATGACATTCCATAATGTCATCAGGGACCTGGCCTCTTTGTGTATTTCCACACCACCATCCTAAGCACATGACTTCCATCCATTGCATCTATCCCAGCAAGAAGTAGGAGAATGCAGGAGGACAGGGAAGTTGGTCCCTTATTGTAAAGCAGTTATCCTCCAAAAAGAAAAAAGAATGCTTTCCCAAATGTCTCACCCAACAACTTGTACTAACATGTTACTAGCAGGAGCTTAATCCCATGGTCACATCTAGTCGCACACAAACCTGAGAGATACAGTTTTGAGTTCTATACATGACGGCATCAGTTACCAAAAAAAAGGAAAATGGATACTGGTTAGAAAATTAGCAATCTCTACCACACTATGCTGTTCTACTTCAAATATAGCAAACTTGAAAAAAGAAATGCAAATTTCTGCATGTTCAGGACTTCTGTTCCCTTTTTTGGTCAAAGGTGTCCAGTGTTAACATTGTTAAATGTTAAATGTTAAACTTGTTAACATTTCTTGAGGTCTCAGAAAATCAGAGGGGCGGGAACTGTTCTAGGAGTAGTTTTACTTAACCAAAATTCCCCCTGCTCCTTGCTAATTCAATTTTCCTAGCCCTTTGTTTGAAATCTATAAGATGAAAGCAAAGCACTGTACCCTGATTTAGCTTTTCTAATGGTACCCTGAGACTTCAGTTTGAGACAAGCTTCTAGCTCTAAATTTTCTCTCTGCCTTTCATCAGTAACTGCCTCATCTATGTTGCCCTTCATCAATACAGTTCAAGGTACTGAACCTCACTCTTGAAATCCCTGTTGAATCAGAGGTAGCTGCTGGAGGCAAGAGAGAACCTGGGAAAGAACAGCTGAAATCTTCCAGATGCATATCATTGATAAGTATCTAGCATGAGCTCCAGGAGGTTTACCCTTGCAAATTGCTCGGGGACCTACACTCCCTTTCTCATTTCTCATTGAGGGTTTGCTCGGTGCCAGGCACTGCAGATGTAGTATCAACAAGATAGACTTGTCTTTGCCTTTCACATGACAGACCACTGCTAACCAAATTGGGATTGGTTTTTATTAACAAAACTGTTTAAGAACTATTAAGACTTGGAGATTTTACTCCACTTCCAAGCTAGTAAGTCAACCTGCCACAGTTTCCCAGATGCTGGTAGAGAACACGAGACACCAAGAGATGAAGGATGGTTTACTACTCACAGCAAGAGCAGCGGCCAGAGGATGAGCATTTTTGCTGCAGTTTCTTGAGCCCAGTTCCCACAGAGCAACATGAAGAGGTCCATACGTCTCTTGCACACACAGGGGTTTATGTTTTAAGAGAGGAACCATGAACTTGGAAAACTCAAATCTTTTAAAATGGGCAGTAAGTGTACCTGCCCTCAGCTTTGCATTAAATACTGTCTGTCTTCCCACGCTGCTGGTTGTACAAAGATCCTTGAAAATACAGTCTGGACTAAAGGCAGTGCTTCCACCTGACTCTGAGAAACCCCTGGAGTGTTCTCTCCTGACGAAGAATTCTGCCTGTGTTCTGAACACTGAACTTAGATCAGGTCCTTTGGAGCTGGCTACTTGAGGTCATTTCATTCTGTTCCGTAGAACCAAAAATAACGCCTCATCCTGACTGTATGCTCCGCAAGCATACAATATTATAAAATGGACTAGTAAGAAAATAAAATGGACTAGTAAGAAAATTTAGCTAGTTTTGTATAAAAACGGAACATCTCTTCCAGAAAATCTCTTTCCTAAAGATAGAGAGCCTTAAAAATGTTTATACCTTTTGATTTTATAATGTCACTTATGGGAATCAAGTCTAAGAAAGTAACAATTTTTTTAAAATATCTGAACATTTATTGATAAAGATGGTATTGCTCTATTTGATGCATTATTTATATAATGGATTGCTATGCATTCATCATTAAAAAATGAGGTTTTATTTTTTTCTAAAACTTTCTGATGCTATGAGAAAGTATTCATTTCATAATAATTGATCAAAAAGCAGAATTGGAGAAATTAATAGATTTGGAGGATAATAGATGAGATTATAAACAATGGTTAACATTAGTTGGTGAATTCTGAATTATTCTCATTTTCTTTCAACTTTACTGTATTCTTCAAATTACACCAATGAACATTGGTAATGGGGTACAGCGGAAATGTGTTCTTTTTTTCCAGTATGTTAATTGTATATGATGGAAAGTAGTTAGTGGTATCATTTTGAAAGCCAAGCACAGTACCCAGTTTGATAACTATAATATAAATAGGAGGGCCTCATTAAGACTTTAATCAGCTTCCACTTTATGCTTGAACAATCGCTATGCTTGCAATTTCCTAACCAAAAAAATTAAAAAGGTAAAGGTATCTTTTGCCCCAGAGCCAGTCTTATGAGATTATCTGATTGTCATATTCTCTGACTCCAGAGGAAACAGGAGGAAGAAACTAATAGTAATGTTTACTGAGGACCTCCTGTGTGTTGATGTTTAATGTTCACAGTAACACAAAATGTGAGCTGTAAAGGGATTCTCCTCATTTTACAAAAAAAGGTATTGAAAGATCGAACACCTGGCAGGAGTCACTGAGCTGTAACTGCAGAGCCAGGTGTGGGTCCAACCCAAGTGTGTCAGACCCCAGGGTCCCTGTTCTCACCATTTCTGCCTTGTGACAAGTTCCAAAGCTGTGGTGTTCTCATTAGCTATTGGAAAACATGTTTTTTGGCTGGTGGCATTCATTCAAAGCACTTTTGAACCTGTGCACACAAATGATGTGGAAATAGCATGAAAAGCATAGGGTTTCATGCTGCTGCTGCTGCTGCTAAGTCACTTCAGTCATGTCCGACTCTGTGCGACCCCATAGACGGCAGCCCACCAGGCTCCCCGTCCCTGGGATTCTCCAGGCAAGAACACTGGAGTGGGCTGCCATTTCCTTCTCTCACAGGGTGCATTTCTCAGTGCTGATTACAGACTCAGTTTTGTTTCTCTTGTTTCTTCTTTTTATTCAGATTATGATCCATATCCAGTCAAATATGTTGAAAACTCTAATAGACATATTAAAGGATGCCACAGAGGGAAATCTATCAAGATTTGTGAAAAGACATGTATTCTCAGAAGAAGTGGTAAGTGTGCGGTTTCTGCAGGACTCAGGTGAAGGAGCAGGAGCACTCTCAGAGGCTCACTTGGTGCCTTAACCCTGCAGGCCGCCTCCTTACAGAGCCTGGGAAATCCGGCCACCTCTCTGTCGTTCCTGCTGTAAGACTTCCACATGTGCATGTAAAGACTTCCCCTCTAACACGACATGTCCTCTGAAATTCTAGGAAAACTCGTTTCTTCTGCATTGTTCGTTTCCCCACACTGTGTTCATGGGTGTCAGCTCTTTTTTTGGTTTTCTTTTTCCTTTCTCCTCAAGCATCCAGTTCCTTCTCCCTATTCCTTACTCTCAGCTGATGACCTTGCTTCCTGTCGCACAGAGGTAACAGAAGCAATCAGAGGAGACCTGCTGCCACAATGACACCTCCTTGCCCCTCTCCCACGCCCCTCTCAGGCTTCCCTCCTGAAGCTGTGGTGACTGCAGGCCCCGCTCCAGAGCCTGGGAGCCCAGCCCCTCTGACCCCGCCCAGGGCATGAGCCCAGAAGTGGTATCACCTTCTTCTGAGCATCATCTCTGTCGCTCGCCTTCACTGCGAATCATCCCACAGGCAAACAGTAGGCTCTAGTATCTCTCATCCTCAAAAAAAAACACCCCAAAATTCCCCTACTTAAACAAGTGAAAAGATATGGCAAGTGTTTAGATAGGAAGAGACAAGCTCACAAAGTCAGCCCTTCCCAAGTTAACGTGATAATGTAACATTCCAATAAAAATACTATTAGGTTTTTTCTGTAGTTAAGGTTTAGTATAAAGAGCAAACTGGCAAAAGAGCTGGGGACTGTGAAAGAAGAGGCGCTAGACCTGCCAGGTACGAAACCAGAGTAAAGCTTCTCTCAGCTCCTGAGCAAACCAACTGAGGGAACATACAACTTTTTGCAAGATTATACAATAAAATTAAAGAAAAAGAAGCAGTTTCTAAACACTGAGAGCAAAATGAAACAAATGTCATACTTTTGTTTTAAAGTATGGCTTAAGTACAGAAAGAGGAATTATCATAAGTCATTTGAAACTAGTAGTTTATACATTGCTACTCTTGCCTGGAAAATCCCACAGACGGAGGAGCCTGGTAGGCTGCAGTCCATGGGGTCGCAGAATCGGACTCGACTGAGCGACTTCACTTTCGCTTTTCACTTTCATTGGAGAAGGAAATGGCAACCCACTCCAGTGTTCTTGCCTGGAGAATCCCAGGGACGGGGGAGCCTGGTGGGCTGCCGTCTATGGGGTCGCACAGAGTCGGACACGACTGAAGTGACTTAGCACCAACAGCAGCAGCAGTCATACAACCTAAAAGGGGGAAAGAGACGGTAAAGAAATCATAAATTATTGGCAGGGATCACTTTGTTGGTAATGATACTGGTGATGTCATTTTGACTAATCCAGGGGCCTGTTGGTTGGTCCTCCCCCCGTTTTTCTCCCTCTTCCCCGGCCTTGTACAGCTGGGTCCTGGCTGGGTCCCAGCTGGCACCCAAGATGGCAGGTTGGCAGCAGAGCACAGTGGCAGCGGCCTCCCCTCCGCCACACGGCGGCCGTCCCAGCCCTGTCCCCGCCCTCACCCCCAGCTGCAGGCTGGCAGAGGGAGCCTGTGGAGAAGCTAACTGGTCATGATTAAGTGTAAAGATCTATCTGAGATCTTCACTCTTCGTGGGTTGTGACTTACCTAAGCCTTTTTGGAATATGTTTAGAAAAGCAGGGAAACTAGAGAGGTAAGCTGGTCTTAACGTACACAATCGTGTGCATGTGTGTGCAGCACTGACACGACTTCAGCATTCTCACTAGCACTCACGTTAATCAGTCGTTCCCTTAGACCTGGCCCATCAATATGCTGCCCAGATTACAATCCCATGGACCATAGAGTCCATGGGGTTACAGAGAGTCGGACACGACTGAGCAACTTTCACTCCACTTTACTTCAAAGCATCTAGACAAACTTCACACTGGAAAATACTGATGGTTTTTCTCTGATTTTCCCCCTCTAAGCCTGATTTACTTAGAAAGCTCACCCTCTGGTTCAGTGTGTCCCCTGGTTGCTATGAGGCCACGTGGGGATCTGCTTGAGAAGTGAATTGATCCCTAAAACTCCAGCAGCTTTTGAGCTAGTTCTAAATATCAAGAATGTTGTTATATCATTAAAAAGAACTAAAGTACATAAAATGGTGATTTTGTTCAGAAGGTAGTTTCACATTCTAATTCTGAGTTCACCCATTTCTACAGACTTAAATCCCATTCATATACTTACGATGCTAATATTCACACCCCGGTCTAGACCTTGCCCCCATGCCTCAGACCCTGGATGTCTCACAGACACCTCAGTCTTGCCTGAAACACAGCTTTAGGTCTTCCCTCCCTAAATCTCACCCTCCTGTCTTCCCCATATCAGACAGTGACCACCCCCATCACCAGGTTACTAAAGCCCAAACTGGAAAGCTATCTCTGATGCCTCCCTCTCCCCTTCAACAATAAATCCTTTCAGTTTAATCTCCAAAATAGATTTCTAATATTTACATCTACTTCTCCATCTTTTCTATACATTTCTCAGTCTAAACCATCACCTGCCTGATGCCAGCCACCCCTGGATTAGTCTCCACATCCTTGTACCTCTAGTTCTCCATATAGCCTTTTAAAATCTACATCAGATATGTCCTCGTTTGGACCCTCTGATGGCTTTTAGAATAATTCCAAAAAACTTACCATGAGCTAGAAAGCCCTACATCATCTGGCCCTGCCTCCCACTCTGACCGTTAAACTGGACACATTTGACTCCACGCTCTTGACCTCCTTTCCCTGGTATGTTTCACTGTGTAGTATGTGCCACTTGAACCCCCACCTCCACCTTTTATAAAATATCAGGGATGGTTTTTGAGTACTAATCCAAACGTTGTCTGAAGCTTGTGGGATCCTTTATTGTCATTCCTGCCTCTGCCCCAGGATCCTCATTTTTACCACTTAAGTGCACACTCTACTTTTTTTTGGCATGTATATCTCTGCTGCTTGGAGGATAAAAAGAACAAGGAAGAAGTCTTGCAGGGATGTAACTATACGCTCTTCTTGCCTTTTTTTCAGCTGGTCAAAGTGAGGGAAAAAGTGAAGGACGTGCCCGCTCTCCTGGCCGAGTTTGATGAGCTTAACAAGAAACTGCACAGAAGTGGCCAGGTCACCGCATACACTTTGGATGCCCTGCTCTGCCACACCCCCAGCGACAGGCAGTCCTACACGGTGCTGCTGAACAAGAGGACAGTCAGCCGTCGGACCTTCCAGCCGCTCAGCCAGTCCCTGTGGGCTGAGTGACCCTGGGTTCAAACTTCCTGTGGGTCTGAGTTGGAGGGGGTCTGCCTTCAGTGACTCACTGGCTTCCTAGGAAATCAGGCATTGTATTCCAGTGGACACTATACAAGTCAACACTTGGTCTCCTCCTTGAATTTCCAAGTTCACTGGGTGCTGGCATGCTGCCTTGAGACATTGATGTTTTGTGCCGCCATGAAGATCTAGACACAGGAAGTGGAAAGCTCGGCTCCTGAAGGAAGGAGGCTTCTCTGTGAAAAGGGCCGAGGATCCTTGAAGGAACATGGCAACGGGCTCTAGTCCAGCTCCCAGAACCAGCGTGGAACCCAGTAAGCGCTAGCAGGAAGGAATTTCACTGTAAGTGGCCATCTGACTAATTTTCAGGGGAGTAATTACTTGCAGATTATAGCCTTACTGAATTAAGGAGGTCTGAAACCCTACGCTACCATCCTGGAAAACAGTCCAGGATTTTCTCACTGCTTCTGTCATTGTTACCTGGGACCCTGGACAAGACACCAGAGCCCTCATTTTTCCAGCTGTAAAATAATAGTGCCTATGTGACTCTACATACTGTTTTCAAATTTTCACTTCAAGGTTCAGTAGGGTCAAGTTGTTTTCAAAAATGAATTAAGAAATTGAAAGTGTCCTGAGAAAACATTTTGTTTTCTCAGCAGGACAAACAAAACCAGAATTTAACTCTCAGAACTGATGATAAGCCAAAATTTAGATGATTATTACTTTGGTCATTGGCAATCTACATGCTTTTCAAAATAAAACTCAATATAGCCTCATATCGCTCTCTGTATTCTTCAGTTTTCTATGTAGGTCATAATACTTGGTCCTATAGTTTGTCTCATTTGTTATTGATTTTCTCTTTTCTCTCCTTGGATGCTTTATTTTTATTTTTTAAATAGATATGACAGCAGGTCAGAGCTTCCTTGTAGAGACCTGTCTCTTGAAGGTTTGTAGCCCACCCCCTGAGGGGCCTGAGGGCCCCACGGTGCTGCAACCTCCCAGCCATCTTCCTGGAGCACTGCAGACTCCCTATTCAGTGCTGCCTCTAAAACCAGGGCTGACTCTCACTTGATGTTATTCTGAGGCGAGAACTGTTCACAGAACCAGAAGTTCTAGAGTAGGAGGAATCTTCTAAGTTTCCCCTTCAGGTTGAGGAAATGACTCGTCCAAATTGGCATAAGTAGTCTCAGGTAGGGAGAAGGCAATGGCACCCCACTCCAGTACTCTTGCCTGGAAAATCCCATGGACGGAGGAGCCTGGTGGGCTGCAATCCATGGGGTCGCAAAGAGTCAGGCACGACTGAGCAACTTCACTCTCACTTTTCACTTTCATGCATTGGAGAAGAAAATGGCAACCCACTCCAGTGTTCTTGCCTGGAGAATCCCAGGGACAGAGGAGCCTAGTGGGCTGCTGTCTATGGGGTCTCACAGAATCGGACACGACTGAAGCGACTTAGCAGAAGCAGCAGCAGTCTCAGGTAGAGCCGAGATTAAAATCCAGATTCCTAGTCTCCTGCCCACCGCCCTGCGCCACACTGTGTCTCCTCAGAGGAGAAAGAAGGGGCGCAACAGAGACAGGGCATTGGGGGCTCCCTGACTCACCATGTGGCCAGGGTTTCCCTTCACTCTCTTTGTGTGTTAAACAGGGATAATAGTAGCGCCACCCCGTAGACTTGCTGTGAGGATGGAATGAGGTAATAAACGCAAAGCAAACAATTTTGCCTGCACAAAGTAAGTGCTGTATAACTGTTAACTGTTATTACTACATTCAGAGTTTTGCATCTAGCTGAAGAATTATATAAACACACGAGTTCCTCCTCCTGTTTAGAAATATCAAAAGAATTTCTTTAGCCTATGCTCTATGAAGCATAAGCGTCATTTAAAGAAAATTCTCTGCCTTCATAGAATCTTAATTACCTCTTACATGAGTCTGGTATTTTGTAAAAGAGAAAAGCATTTGAATTTCTCCGTCTTCAAAGTCTTGGGAAATAATAGGGCATGCTTCCTGTCCCTCAACTTATCTTTTATCTTCTCCAGCATCCATGGAGAACATTAAAATGCCCTGGGTGAATGTGGCCTTGGTTGTTAGCTAACAACTATTCATTAGCCAAAAAAAAAAGAATTTTGTGAACAATGAATAGGAGCCATGACCTCCCCGAGCCTTGTTGCTTTGAGTCGCTGGTGGCTGTGGTTTTTTGCGGACTCTGAAACCGGACTCTTTGACCTCTTCCCAGAAGTCTTACTGAGGGGCAACTCAATATGAGGTAACCGGTGTGTATAATGTTCTACCTCAAAATAATTGAGGACTCTGAAGACTTTTAAAAAAAAGTATGCTCAGTATACAGTGACCATTTCTTTAAAACGGTAGTTTCTTTGAAAAACCGTGTTTCTCTGTGATCAATAGTTTACCTAAAGCATCCACGTACTCTCCAGTATTCAGCGCCAACTGAGAAGCTCAATCTGCCTAAAGCATGTACTTATTCTATTAATGAGAATATTTGATGGACAGAAATCTTCTCCCCCAACTCTGTTACGTGCCTTTGTAGATTATTTTCACTCAGGACAGGTGAGGAAGAGGCCTCATTTAATTAGGCTCTGAGAGGAGGATGCACGGGGACCTGAATGAGGCCTAGAAGGCATCCAGGAATCCTGTGTGTCACCTGTAGGCCCGCCTGGGCAAAGGCACGGCCAGATTAATGATGCGTATATCTTATTTCCTCCCATGCGCTTTTCCCTGCCCCAAGTCAGGCAAGAGGCTCACTCAGAACAGCCCAGCATCACCACATTACTCAATCCCCCAAACCTCCCTCACTCCCAGGCAGCAAGATCATCCCATCAAATTACAAGTGACATCACAAAGAAGGAAGGTGGAGCCCCTCACCAGGTGACTGTAGCCCCATTCAACCTGAATCCATGAATGTGGGTCGCACACCTGGCCCCACGCAGCAGAACCTCCTGGTGCGTCCTGCTCCACCCCAGGGGGCGTATTATGTAGCCCTTTGTGTTCAAGAGGATTAAGGTGACCTTCAGTTTCACGACTGGAAATTACTGGGTTGATAGTGGGTAGTTTAAGGAGTCTGTTCTGGTTGTAGCAGGTGGCAGAATGGCCTATCCTTGGGAAGGCCAAAGACAATTCCACACAAACGCTGCTCACTGAGAAGCCAGGAGAGCACCAGGCAACTCCACGGGAGGCTTTGGGGCTGTAGGGTTTGTACGCCCCCCATGGAAAACTGTAGAGAGCAGAGGAAATGTCGTTTCCAATTTACATTCGTACAGTGGCTTCTTTGACCCTTTGCTGCTCCAGTGACAAGAAATTCACAACTACAACAAAAGGGTTTTGTATGCTAAAGTTCAGAAAAGAAGAACAACTAACATATGACTTGCCGTTTGTTAGATCCTGCGCAAAGCACTTTGCATACAGCGTCTCACTTAACCGTCATGTAAACTCCACTTGGGACTGTTAGCCCATTTCACAGATGAGGAGCCGGAAGCTCAGAGATGGAACAGCAGAGAGTGGGCGAGCAGATAGCCTGGCGCTCGGGCTCAAGTTTTAACTCCGTCTGTGTTCTCTCGAGCACAAGGTGGCTGTGCGTTCCCGTGTGCGTGCGTGAGTTTGCACATGCGCATGTGGGCCGTCTTCAGACGTGGTTTATATTGATACAGCAGAACCCTGTAGGGCCTCTGAGCGAAAAAGGTTGAAATATACATGCTTACACATATATACATAGATATGCATGTTATATATGTATTTTTACACACACATACATTAATGTGTCTGTGTATGTCCGTTTTTTTTTTTTTCCCCCAGTGATCCCTGGCCCGCTTCGAGCTTTGCTCTATAGCTAGTACACAGCTGAAGAACTTAGAGTAGCCAGCAGAGGGCGCCCAGAGTCACTATTTTAAAAGGTTTTTAGCAGCCTCTTCCATTTCAGGAATTCAGAGAGAATAGAATCCACATTGCAAGTCAGACAGGAAAGGTAACTGCAGATCGACTTTAGAGAAGATACAGAATATGGCCTTCCCTCAGATTAAGAACTATCCAGTGTTGGGACTTGCCCGGGGGTGCAGTGTAAGACTCCGCGCTCCCAGTGCAGGGGGCACCAGCTGATCCTTGGTGGGAGAACTAAGATTCTGCCACGCGACAGGGAGGCTGGGGATAATCCAGTGTTGAAAGGATGTTTTTAGAAGAGAGAGAACAGTGAGGATGATGCTTTGCAGATAATGCAAGAATGTGTGTTGCATCAACTACATGTTTCATGAGAAAACTTGTATGCTTCTTATTGAAGGAAAAAAGATGGTCCTTGTCTCACTTGGGAAAGAGTTTCTCCCAAATTAAGAAGATAAACAATGAACTGTTTGCCTTCATTTACTAAAGTCACATGGTTATGTGAGAGAAGTGAAAAACAATTAGGCTCTTAATTATTTCTATTGTCTTTCCACCCTCCTCAAATCAATCAAATAAAAGTAACCTGACTAACTCTTCCTGCCACCATCAGGAAGGTCCTATGTGGGAACTTTGTCTATTAAGTGAGTGAGATTTTAATATTCTGCTATTTATCACTGCCCATTTCTAGAAATAGGATCAAGTTTGATCAAAATAGGATCAAACTTGATCAAAAAAGATCACAAATCTTTAAAAGTACATGGAGACTTCACAGAGTACTATTATAATGGGATTACAGTTGGGATTCTGATAAAAGATACCCCTGGTAGAGACCAGAGCCCAGGAGGGGAGAGAATGGAGAACCCACGCTCAAGTGTACTCAGTAGGTAACTCTCGGGAGCCACCAAAAGTACCTGGAAGAGATTCTGTGCAACTGGATATTTGACAACTGATAAGAGTGAAAGAAGCTGGCTGTTCATCACTCTAAATGTGCCCTCCCAAGTCAGTACAGCTTAGGCACAGTAGCTCAGGGATAGAGGTGCCAGAAAAAAAAAAAGGCCTGGGGGGAAACCCTATAATAGATGCTATTCCCCACATATTTTCCACAATTTATCGCACCTTTAAAATGAAAAAAATCCCCAAAGCCTGGTTAATAGCTATTTGGTCAAACTCCTCTAGAAGTGTGGAGTGGAACAGCCAGAGCTGAGTCTCTCTACACGCAGCGTCTGCAGGCTTTTATCCCACTCGGAGGCTGGGGGTGAAGAGAGGGCCGTGTGAAGGCAATGCTGTCCTGCACAGCACCCATGGAGGGGATGCTCCAGGACAAGGCCCTGCACTGAAAGCAGACAATCAGCAGCGTGAAGCTTGCTCGTGCCGGACGTGTGCTAACAACACTGAGAGCTGAGCAGTCAACCAGTGAGCAGTCGGTATGGACAGCAGTTTTGGACTCCTATACACCTAGCGGTTCACAGCCTTTGTTACTTCCCCAGAGTCAAAATGCTGAACTCAGTGGACCTTGGGTCAGGCCCAAATATATATTCATATGGACCACTTGGGTCTGTTTTTAACATCTTTTTTGTCCCCTGGACCATCTGAATCCCACATTTCACTTGGCATGAGTAGACATGACATATTATCAGTTCTTTCACTCTGCTAAGATCTTATGTGCAAAGCACCTATATATAGATACAGAGGGGGAGACACAGGTAGGTGACCAGCACACCATTGCTACCTCCAAAGAGCACGTCTCCTGAGTCCATTTTGAAGATTCTGAGACAAATAGGTAATGCGTGCCCCCATCTTTGAGTTAGTTTTGACAAACAAGCTGGGCTTGGAGGACGTTGGGTGCAATTTTGCCTTCTGTTCAGTTTTCAATAAACCAATGTCATAATTTTTTTTTCCTCCTGAATTTTGCTTCCTCTTTTTTCTCTCTCTGTTCTTCTATTTTGTGTGTTCCCCATCATTTTGTTAATGCTTCTCCTTTGAAAAAAAAGATATTTTAGGTCCCTTTTTGGGGCTGTTTGGTGACGGAGTTTGGCTTCCTGTGTCCTCACTCTCTCACTCACTGACTCAGAGTGGAGGCTGCTTTACTGGAATTTAGGAGAAACTTAGATGCTTGCTTTCAGTCCTGTTTTCTCCTTAGCAGAAACTAGTATTTCAAGGGAGAAGATCCGAACACGCCAAGTTGAGAAAAGCAAGTAACAAGCTAAAAACCGATTTTCCTCACCAGCCACCCTTGGGCTGTATTCTGTAGAAAGAGAACAATGCCATTTGGAGCTGCCCATTTGCCCCCCACATATGTCTCCTGAGCCCAGTGTCTTATGTAGCCTTTGACCTGAGTTAAACCCCTCAAGGTAGGACATAGGCAAGATGAACGAACTAACACTGTCTTTCATTGCAACCCCAAATAAACTTCAACCTTACTACTCTGTTCAATAGAGAATATTTAGCAAGCTCCATTTTGCCTGGAAGACGGAGAGCATAGGTTAAAAATAACAAAATGTGTTTGCCACGTTCAACATTTCCAGACCCGCTAATTCAGGTACCTCCTAATACTGATAAGCTTCAGATCTAAGTTTAAAGTTCAACACTAGGACTTCGTCTCTCATTCACCGTTACAGTTTGGAAGATGGTCATCACCACAAAATTCATACTATTATCCCATCACCTTTAGTTTTATTGTTTTAAGTGGAGGCAAACAAATTACCTTTGTCCATAGCAGCTAGTAGAGGAACATCTATTTTTAAATTCCTCCAATTTTTTCATTCTTAGACATTGATAAATGCATAGAAGATGCTCAGTCAAACCTCAGTAAGTAGTCAGACTGTGTGCATGGGTAATTAGGGAAAATCGTGCACCTAATGAAGACAACAGTGGGAAAAGAATGAACCACGAAGCTCATGATGACTCAGTTGACAGCGCTTTTCGGTAAAGTCCACACTGTCTGGAAAGCACATTTTCATCCTTAGTGTCAAAACCTCCAACAGCGCATAGAAAAGTAAAAGATGCTGGTCCATGATGAGTTTGTCTAGGGTTATTTTGGAAGCCCCTGACGTATTTGATGATGATGAAAAAGCCTTTCATTTCTTCTCCTTGTCTATCAGACTCCCTATCCAAAATAATAAGTAAAAAGGAAGCCCATGCCTGACTGGTTCCAGTCAGATCCAGTAGAACCACATCAAGTTGCTAAGGAAATTCTCCTGCTGCCAACACCAGCACAGCAGTGAGGCCCAGCCCTTGTTCCACACTCCCCACTGTTGCTAGGCTATTGTGGCCCAGATTTTGAGAAATTTCACCTGCATGCAAATGTGTGACACAGCTTTCCTGGCAACCTGTAGTTCAGCAAAGAATAGGAAATGAAAACCATCATTATCGCCACAAGGTTCCTTTTACACAGGTTTCCATAACTTAGAAAGGTACCTCTGCTAAGGACTTTCTGCCCTGTTTTCCTCATCTATACTGCTCTGTACTACCTCAAAATAAAGAAGGGGAAGTGCTTGTCCTAGGGGTGAAAGGTCTCATGAATCGGCTGAGACCCTTTTCAAGGGCCAAGGGGTGCCCCTCAGAGTGGGCACACTGCCTTTTGCCCAGTTGGGGCCCAGAAGCCAATGCCTCAATGACAGTAATTTGCACAGCAAATATAGCAAAGTGCTACAAAGTCTCAAGAATATCATCTGATTTGGAGTTTCTCAAGTAATCCCAGCAGCACATAAGAAGGAGGACCATGATGTACAACCATGTGAGCTGTTCCTCAACCAAGGACACTTGGAGGGCTGAGTGTCAGTGAAAATCCGAGGAAGCACCTTTTCCTAATTCACCCAGATCCACTGTGTGGACAAGTTGCACTGTGAAGAGCCACCCTGACCCCTTCTGCTGCTGCAAGTCGCTTCAGTCGTGTCCAACTCTGTGCAACCCCATAGACGGCAGCCCACCAGGCTCCCCCATCCGTGGGATTCTCCAGGCAAGAACACTGGAGTGTACTTGATGGTAAAAAACTCAGAAAATGTTCCTTTCTCTAAGTTCTTTGAGAACTTTGAGAATCAACTGAGAATTGCACTGAGAATCAACTTCAAGTCCACATGATAACATAACCTGGTGCTAAGACCTCTCCAATCTCAGCCCTCACACTCTTCCCTAACTTGCATTATTCTTGCCACATATGCCCTCTTCCCAGTCTCAGAAGACCCCGGGCATGGTCCTGCCTCGGGGCCTTGGCACTGGCTGTCCCCTCTCGTTTGCTCTTTCACTGCATTCAGCTGTCTGATCACATGTCATCTCCTTGGGGAGGCCTTCCTTGACCACCTTGTTGAAATTCCATCTCACCTCTTTTCTGTCCCTTATCCTGCCTTTTTTTAAGAAAAGCACTCACTACTTGAATTCTATTTATTATCTGGTTTCTCTCTAGACTCGAGGTTGACAAACTAGCCTGAGGGCTAAATCACATTTGCTGTCTACTTTTGTAAATAAAGTTTTATTGGGATACATTCACTCTCACTCATTTGCATATTGTCTCTGGCTGCTCTCGCCCCACAACTGTAGAGTTGAGTGGTTGCAATAGAAACTGCATGGCCAGCGAAGTGAAAAATATGTATCATCTTGCCCTTTACAGAAAAAGCTTGTCAATCTTGCTCTGGAATGTAAGCCCCAAGAAGACAGGCCTTTGTTTCTTTTGCTTACATCTGTTTCCCGAGTGCTCAGAATAGGGCCTGCTACTTAGTAGATACTTGGTAAATATTTATCAAATGATTGAACAGACCGATGAATGAGTACCTAAATGTATCTAGAAAATGCTTTTCTTAATTCAACAATTATTGAGCATCAACTTGGATTCTATGCAAAGAATCCCACAATGATGAAAAACCAACAAATTCAAGGCTCTATGAAGAATATCACATGACGGATAAATGCCCAGTGTCACAGAGGCATAAGGGAGATACATGACCAAAGCATCCAAGGATGATGATGGTTCCTTCCAGCAATTCCAGTTCTAGATATAAATCCAGAAAAAAAAATGAAAACACTAATTTGAAAAGACTCATGCACTCCAATATTCATAGCAGCACTATTTTTAATAGCCAAGACATGGAAGCAATCCAAGTGTCCATTAACAGATGAATAGATAAATAAGATGTGGTATACACACACAATGGAAAATTACCCATCCATAGAAAAGAATGCAATTCTGCCATCTGCAGCAATGTGGACAGACCTGGAAAACATTATGCTTAGTGAAACGTCAGACAAAGACAAATACTGTATGACATCACTTTTATGTAGAATCTGAAAAACACTACAAATGGTGTATGGGCAACATGGAAACAGATGTACAGATATAGAAAACAAACTAGAGGTAATTAGAGGGGAAGGGAGAGGGAACGGGGCAGGGGCAAGGTATGGGTATGGGATTAAGAGGTACAAGTTATGATGCATAAAATAGATAAGAAGCAAAGACATCTGTTGGAGAAGGCAATGGCTTCCCACTCCAGTACTCTTGCCTGGAAAATCCCATGGATGGAGGAGCCTGGTAGGCTGCAGTCCATGGGGTCGCTAGGAGTCGGACACGACTGAGCGGCTTCACTTTCACTTTCTACTTTCATGCATTGGAGAAGGAAATGGCAACCCACTCCAGTGTTCTTGCCTGGAGAATCCCAGGGACGGGGGAGCCTGGTGGGCTGCCGTCTATGGGGTCACACAGAGTCGGACACAACTGAAGTGACTTAGCAGCAAAGATATCTGTATAGCACAGGAATTATAGCCATTACCTTGTAATAACTTTTAATGGAGTATAATCTGTAAAAATATTGAATTCCTATGCTGTACACCTGAAACTAATATAATATTATAAGTCCACTATACTTCAATTTTTAAAAATATGATGATCCCTAAGGATCAGTTCTCCAAATAAAGAGAAGGATGAAGGAAGCTGCAGGCAGGGTAGAAAATGCACTGGTCCAGAGGCAGGCAAATGACCATGGGTTGCAACAGGTTGTTTGATGTGTGAGAGTTGTTTGAAGGGGGTTTGAACAATTCTTCGTGAATCTGAATAATCACTCTCTTCATCTTTCTGACTCTGATTCCCTTGGTTGTTATTTAAAGTTTGGAGGAAAATAACGATTCTTCTCAAAAAGGTTATGCCATTTCTGCTGATATTGTCAGTCAAACCCAAAACACCCTAAATGAGTTTTCTAAAGGGACATCTGGGATACAGTACATTCAGCTTTCTCAACGTTGGCACTAGTGACATGTTAGACCAGGTAATTCTCTGCTATGGGGGCTGTCCTAACATTATAGAATTTTAGCAGCACCCCTGACTTTTTCACGCTACCTGCCCCAGTGTGACAACTAAAAATGTCTCCAGACATCACTAGATGTCCCCTGAGGGCAATAATTCAGGTCAGTTGCTCAGTCATGTCTGACTCTTTGCAACCCCATGGACTGCAGCACACCAGGCTTCCCTGTCCATCACCAACCCCCAGAGCTTGCTCAAACTCATGCCCATCGAGTCGGTGATGCCATCCGACCATCTCGTCCTCTGTCGTCCCCTTCTCCTCGTGCCTTCAATTTTTTCCAGCATCAGGGTGTTTTCCAGTGAGTCAGTTCTTCACATCAAGTGGCCAAAGTACTGGAGTTTCAGCTTCAGAATCAGTCCTTCCAATCAATGTTCAGGACTGATTTCCTTTAGGATTGACTGGTTTGATCCCCTTGCAGTCAAAGGGACTCTCCAGGGTCTTCTCCAACATCACAGTTCAAAAGCATCAGTTCTTCAGCACTCAGCTTTCTTTATAGTCCAACTCCATACATGACTACTAGAAAAACAATAGCTTTGACTAGATGGACTTTTGTCAGAAAAGTAATGTCTCTGCTTTTTAATACACTGTCTAGGTTTGGCACAGCTTTTCTTCCAAGGAGCAAGTGTCTTCTAATCTCATGGCTGCAGTCACCATCTGCAGTGATTCTGGAGTCCAAGAAAATAAAGTCTGTCATTGTTTCCATTGTTTCCCCATCTATTTTCCATGAAGTGATGGGACCGGATGCCATGATCTTCATTCTTTGAATACTAAGCTTTAAGCCAGCTTTTTCACTCTCCTCTTGCACTTTCATCAAGAAGCTCTTTAGTTCCGCTTCACTTTCTGCCATAAGGGTGGTATCATCTGCCTATCTGAGGTTATTGATATTTCTCCCAGCAATCTTGATTCCAGCTTGTGCTTCATCCAGTCTGGCATTTTGCATGATGTGCATGTAAGTTAAATAAGCAGGGTGATAGTATACAGCCTTGACATACTCCTTTCCCCATTTGGAACCAGTCCGTTGTTCCTTGTCTGGTTCTAACTGTTGCTTCTTGACCTACATACAGATTTCTCAGGAGGCAGGTTAGGTGGTCCGGTATTTCTATGTCTTTAAGAATTTTCCACAGTTTGTTGTGATCCACACAGTCAAAGGCTTTAGTGTAATCAATGAAGCAGATGTTTTTCAGGAAATTTGTTGCTTTTTCTATGATCCAGTGGATGTTGGCAATTTGATCTCTGGTTCCTCTGCCTTTTCTAAATCCAGCTTGAACATTTAGAAGTTCTCAGTTCATGTACTGTTGAAGCCTGGCTTGGAGAATTTTGAGCATTACTTTGCTAGCGTGTGAGATGTGTGCAATTGTGCGGTAGTTTGAGCATTCTTTGGCATTGCCTTTCTTTGGGATTGGAATGAAAACTGACCTTTTCCAGTCCTGTGGCCACTGCTGAGTTTTCCAAATTTGCCGGCACATGGTGTGCAGCCTTTCACAGCATCATCTTTTAGGATTTGAAATAGCTCAGCTGGAATTCCATCACCTCCACTAGCTTTGTTTGTGGTGTTGCTTCCTAAGGCCTTCCACTTGACTTCACACTCCAGGATATCTGGCTCTAGGTGAGTGATTATACTATCATGGTTATCTGGGTCATGAAGATCTTTTTTGTCTAGCTCTTCTGTGTATTCTTGCCACCTCTTCTTAATATCTTCTGCTTCTGTTAGGTCCATACCATTTCTGTCCTTTATTGTGCCCATCTTTGCATGAAATGTTCCCTTGGTATCTCTACTTTTCTTGAAGAGATCTCTAGTCTTTCCCATTCTACTATTTTGCTCTATTTCTTTGCATTGATCACTAAGAAAGGTTTTCTTATCTCTCCTTGCTATTCTTTGGAATTCAGATGAATATATCTTTACTTTTCTCCTTTGCCTTTCGCTTCTTCTCTCTTCTCAGCTATTTGTAAGACCTCCTCAGATAACCATGTTGCCATTTTTCATTTCTTCTTCTTGGGGATGGTTTTGATCACCACCTCCTGTACAATGTTACAAACCTCTGTCCATAGATCTTCAGGCACTCTATCTATCAGATCTAGTCCCTTGAATCTATTTGTCACTTCCACTGTATAATTGTAAGGGATTTGATTTAGGTCATACCTGAATGGTCTAGTGGTTTTCCCTACATTCTTCAATTTAAGTCTGAGTTTTGCAATAAGGAGTTTATGATCTGAGCCACTGTCAGCTCCTGGTCTTGGTTTTGCTGACTGTATAGAGCTTCTCCATCTTTAGCTGCAAATAATATAATCAATCTGATTTTGGTATTGACCACCTGGTGATGTTCTTATGTCGAGTTGTCTCTTGTGTTGTTGGAAGAGGGTGTTTGCTATGACCAGTGTGTTCTCTTGGCAAAACTCTGTTAACCTTTGCTGTGCTTCATTTTGTACTCCAAGGCCAAACTTGCCTGTTACTCCAGGTATCTCTTGACTTCCTATTTTTGCATTCTAATCCCCTGTGATGAAAAGCATATCTTTTTTGGTGTTAGTTCTAGAAGGTCTTGTAGGTCTTCATAGAACTGTTCAACTTCAGCTTCTTCAACATTGGTAGTTGGGGCATACACTTGGATTACTGTGATATTGAATGGTTTGCCTTGGAAACGAATAGAGATCATTCTGTCGTTTTTGAGACTGCATCCAAGTACAGCATTTCGGACTCTTTTGTTGACCATGATGGCTACTCCATTTCTTCTAAGGGATTCTTGCACGTAGTAGTAGATGTAACGGTCGTCTGAATTAAATGTGCCCATTCTGGTCCATTTTAGTTCACTGATTTCTAAAATGTCAATGATCATTCTTGTCATCTCCTGTTTGACCACTTCCAATTCACCCTGATTCATGGACCCAATATTCCAGGTTCCTATGCAATATTGTTCTTTACAGCATCAGACTATTTCCATCACCAGTCACATACACAACTGGGCGTTTGTTTTTGCTTTGGCTCAGGCTCTTCATTCTTTCTGGAGCTATTTCTCCACTCTTTTCCAGTAGCATATTGGGCACCTGCCGACCTGGGGAGTTCATTTATCAGTGTCATATCTTTTTGCCTTTTCATACTGCTCATGGGGTTCTCAGGCAAGAATACTGAAGTGGTTTGCCATCCAGTGGACCACATTTAGTCAGTGCCAGTGAAACATACCAGGCAACATGCAGATGAAATATGCTAATAATATGCAAATGCAGAGTAGAGGAGGCTTTTGAAAGCCTGAGGGACTTGGTCTCTGGAGTGAAAACCTCCTGTCCCTTTTCATCTCCAGAAGATGCCCCCCGCCCCCATCATGGTCATGACAAGTAACCATAGTTACAGAGTTAGAACAAGTAGCCACAGAACTCAAACAGCAAACGTTAGCTATTTCTTCACTTGGTTACCCAAATGCCATTTTTTTCGAGGGACTCGTGGGGCCTGTGCTATCCTGAAAAGTGCTAAGTTTAACATACACTAGGACAATGGAGCCCTACTCAGCAATGAAAGGAATAAGCTGTTGATAAAGGCAACATCATCAATGTATCTCCAAGGCATGATGCTGATGGAAAAGAGACAGTTTCAGAAGCTTCTATACCATCTGATTCTATGTGACTTTCTGGAAAAGGCGCAATAGATTAGTGGCTACAAGAGGCTGGAGTTGGGTAGAGTTTGACTACAGAGGGACAGAGTGGGAGTTTGAGGGGTGATGGATTGTTTTGTCTCCTGATTGTAAGTGGTGGCAGTTACATGAGTTCATATATGCATTAAAACTGCACACTCCAGAAGTCCCTTAATTTTACTACATGTTGTTTAAAAAAAACAGAAACAAAAAGCTAGTTTCTAAAGAATGTGAGGGGCTTTTAATATTGACATGTCTTCTTCTAACCACAGTGAAGCATTTAAAGCCACATTTCTAAAAGCGTATCAGGCAACAAGGACTTGACCACTGGTGATGGCAGAGCTCAAGGGGGAGAGGAGAAAGTGGAGGTTCTGGGACCAAAGGAAGAGCGTTAGCTTCTCTGCTTCAATTCCTCTTTCACTTTCCACAGAACAAGGTGATCTTCACTTCCCAATCCCAGGCTGCCAAATCTCACCCCAGAGCTGCTTGAGCCTCCCTGAGCAGAAGAGAGAAAATGTTTTCAGTATTTGACACACGTGAGAGCAGATTTACCTGCACGCTTCAAAGTGTGTGCACAGTCAGAAAATTGTATTGATATTGCATTTTTGGGAAGGTTGCAAAGACTCATCTACGGGGGAAAAGAGTCTAAAAGAGTGTGGGGTTAGCTTTCCAAGGCTCCAGGCGAGAGGAGAAACAGAGAGCATAAGGGAACGACTTCATTCTGAAAGGGAACGACATCCTGTGCTGTTATTCATATGAATAACATCACCAGATTCGTGTGTATATGGAATAATCAGTATTTCTGGGAGACCTTTAACTCACTTGAAGTATCTAGTCTGTTGGTCTGTAATGATGGTGATGGGCCCAGGTTACATCATACATGGGAAGGCGGTGGTGACATTTCACTAGGGTCTGACTCCGTAAGCGTCCAGTTCAGGGTAAGAATATTTAGCATTCCCCCTGGTTTTTGGGGGGTGGGGTGGGGGGAGACTGCACATTGTGGTTTACACAGACATGAAAGGCATACTCGCAGGAAAATCTTGCTCATTTGCTTATGCAAAGATGCTAGAGAAGCACAGAATTTTCATAGCAGAGAAGAATGTGCTTGTGTGCTCAGAGAATGAGATGCATGGCAACAGTGAGGCTCAGAAAGTGTCTTCTGCCTGACTCGTCCTGAAAGAGCTAGGCAAAGCTCAGTGTCACAGCTGTGGAGATAGTACTGCTTTCTCTTCATCCCCCATCATCCAACATTTTAAACAACATGATTTCTGATGGACAATTGAAGTGTTTTTTCCATTGTTTCAGAGGTAGCTTAGTATAGCCAACATCCTCAGGGCCCATTGATTCTTTTCCCTCTTGACTAAATGTACACTGTGAAAACGAAGTGAAATCCACAGCCCTCTGTGACTGTGGAGTGGGGAATAGGGCACTATAGCAGAGGCGCGACATATGCTGCGGAAGGACTAGCTCATGATTTCAGATCATTTTGAAAGTAGAGCTTTGGACTTTTCAGTAGCATTTTACATCTTTTATCTTAATTGATCCTCACATAACCCTCCCCTCATGATGTAAGGAATTATTACTCTATACCCATTCAACAGAAGCTAAAACCAAGGCATGTGTATGTTGAGAATTTATCAGTGGTAACGCAGGGAGTTAGTGGAAAAACAAGGTATAAACTCTGAGTCTCCTGATTCCAGACCTCATTGTAAAGTGTTATCTGGATACACCAAACTTAGACCAAAAGCTAGAAGGTGAAGATGGTTACCTTCTGTAGGAATTGTTGAACTTGGATTCCTATTCCCAGGCCTAAAGGGAAGGATGCATTCCCAGTAAAGAATATGCCTGATCCCTTTTATCTCAAGCAGCAAGCTGACCCATCCTACTCACAAAGAATTGCCTCCCCGCTTGGTTGAGCCCCACCACACCTTAAATACAGTGCTATCTTAGTACCTGCCACATTTTTACATGCCTCAGGGCCGGAGTCTTGCTGTCCTTGGATTCCCAGACCTTGGCACGTAGTAGGCACTCAAAACTTGTGTGCTAAATGAACAGCACGGCATCAACTTGATTCTTTATCAGGGCAAGTCAAAGGCAATTTGGGCACGGAAAACACTTGAGAATGTCATTTACCACCTCAAAGCCTTAGTTTCTGCATCTGTGAATGGGGATAAAGAAAACAAGAACCCTGTTCCTGTTCCAGTATGTAAAATGCTTAGCAAGGTGTTTGTCTCACAGTAAGCTCTCAGTGGATGGTAGCTCTTGGTGGTAGCCAGCCTCCAAGACAGTCCCCCAGTGACTCTCATCTGGGTACCCACGCCTTTGTGTGGTCCCCTCACACTGAACAGAGTGGACTATGTAACAGCAGGATCACAGAGTGTGACTTACGAGAACCACTCACAAAAATGACTGAGGTTTCTGCTTGCTCTCCCTGGGGTCACTTGCTCTGGGGGCCACTGGACATCCTATCATGAAGAAGTCCACGTTGGTAGGATCTGGGCTTCCTGCCATCAGCCAACATCAAGTGACCTTCTGCATGACTGAGCCATCTTGGACATGGATCCTCCAGCCCCTGTAAAGCCTTCAGATGACTGCAAATCTGGTGGCCACCTTGACTGCAGCCTCACAGAGACCTGAGGCAGTTAAGCCACTCCTAGATTCCTGACCTACAGAAATTGTGTAGACAGATGCTTATTGTTTTAAACTGCTGAGTTTGGGGTGATTTATAAGGATACAATATACTCATTGTAGATAGTTGTACAGGTTATCAATAAAGACGCACCTCCCACATGGTCAGTGCCGATTCTTGCCTGATCTCAGTTCTCAAGAGCAGTGCGGGGAGGAAGGTTGGTTTTGACCAAATCAGGACTCTCCTCTCCCCTGGAGGTAGGGAACTAAGGTAGACCTTGTCAGGAACTGACCTGAGGACGGTGAGAAAGTCCTCGTGGGACTGTTTGCTATACTGACAAACTGATGTCAGAATGTCACTGGACCCTGAACCGGACATTCTAATATTATTTAATGGTGGCAGGCATGTACATCATCTTCCAAACAGTGGGACGATTCTGACCCTGAGAGCTAATCTTGAACCCCCTTCTCTGTCGCCCACCCCCAGCAGCTAGCATACCACCCACACCAGTGTCTTGCTTAGGTTCCCCTTCCCAAGTCCTTCAAACCACACAACTTTGATGAAAATGGTGGCATTTTTAAAGTGGCCAGTGTTTGACTGAATACTGAGAATTACTTAGTTTTTTCAGGGTACACAGGCCTTGGTGAGAGTCAAAGCTTGGGTGATGGGCGTGAGGTATTTGGCTCTGAGCTCCCACGAGGTTGTGTTACGAAACTCTAAACCCCAAGTCCCTTCCCTTCCCCAGTGATCCCTGGTGTCTCCCCACAGTATTTGCCACTGCTTCAGGAGCGTTCCAACCCTCAACACATGCTGCCATTCTTTACCACCATCCCCAGTTCTCCTGCGGTCTCTGCCCCGCTCAGTTCCTCTCAAAACTAGAGGGTTTATACCCCAGGCCCCACCCCAAGAAAATGTAGTTCTTTCAGATAACCTTGAACTGTCTGACCTTTAAGGGACCACAGACTTTGAAGGCCACCTCTGTGTTGGAATTTACTAGCTCCCTGGGCAGGAAGACACAGCTCTTTGTTTGGTACTCAAAAGTGTCTTGACGATAAAAGACAAATGCCTCAGGATGGGAATAGGTCCCTCCTTCACCTCAAAGAGCTCTCGGCCTGCGTGCACTCCCTCTTCCTGCCGAGAGGTTGGCGCAGACACAGCCTCCTCTCTGTTCAAGAATCTGGAAGTTCCCACTGTGTCCGGAGAGCTTAAACACCGATCATCATCGGTTCTCCCGTGGCCAGTCTGCCTCTGGTCCCGGAATTTCCACAGATGCAAATACAGATGGGACCACCATGCCACCACTGATGCGAGCGAGATGCCAGCAGGACCATGCACAAAGCTGGCTTTGACCAATTCCTTCTGTTGGATATACAGTATTCCCCACAATTTTCACCCAAAACTCTGCAAACCCTTACTTCCCCCAAGTCCAGCTGTGATGGGAACAAGAGGAGGACATGGGGGTCCCAGCCACTGGACCACTCTACGGCACTGGCTTAAGGATCCTGACAGCCAGGTCCTGCTCTCACATCCACACAGCCCCCTGAAGATGTGATTCCTTTTTAGGAATCTGTGGGTGTTGTGTTGCCTGAAACATCCAATGGCCGATGCTTTCCGCACTGGAGAATGTCTCTGCCTGACTTTAGCACTCAGCCCAGAAACCAAAAGGCAAAGAGTGTGCCCTTGAGGTTGTTACATGGGATTTGAAATTGTAACAGCTCCCCTCTGCTTTGGTGCAGGCTGTTACATTGACAGTACACAAATCTCTGTCCCTAAACTTAAGGAAAAACCAGTGTTTGTGCTTAGCATGGTGTGTTATACATGGAGGGCAGCCAATCAAAGTTTTTGATTTGGCTTTATTAGTATTACATCACATTGAGAGAATCAGCAGTTTAGCGCTTGTACAGAGGACTTCTTCCTCTGTTTTGTCTAGGTTGTAATTTTATTTTATGACTTCGGCTATGTTAAGAAAGAGAGTCTCCAAGTTCAGCCTGGGGCAAAAGGAAAAGGCAGTTCAACCTCTCACCATTTTTATCCACTGGGTTTCCACCTCTATTATTATTGACCCCTCAGGGTCGAGGGATTAAAGCCCGCTCCTCACCCTCCTCTCACCAATAAAACTGACAAACTAACCTACCTCCAAATTTGATACTTAATCTCTACTGACAGAAAGACATGCTTCAGCACCAACTTTATTTGTGTTATTGGCTTGAATTATATAAATAGACTCAAGAGCTGTAAAACATAGGGAAGAAAATAAAATTACTGATTTTTCACTCTTCCCAAGGCAAATCCCACAAGTAGCTTAGCCCAGTTGCCCGAAACTTCTTACAAGTAATTTCATGGTAATTTTACTATGGAAAAGAAAAAGGAGAACTAGAAGGTAAAGCCTAGGAACTTCTCCTTTGTCTCAGCCGTCTATCTCTTCTCACACTTGGAGTGACAGGAACAGAGACCAAGCGTGGAAATGGTATGATTGATACACATACAAAATCTCACCCGTGGTTAAGACTTTCAGGGGAAATTTAGACCACAGCCTCAGCTTCCCGTGCTCACTACCCTTTGGATCAGTTCTGTTTTTAAAAATCAAAAAAGTGCAACATTTGGAAGCTTCAACTAAGATATACCATGAGAGATGAACAGTATTTCTCTCCAACAAAAGCCACGCTTTGTAGCAGAGCTCAGTTCCTGCAAGACTGACAATTCTGAGCTTGTGACTGTCACAGAGAAGACCAGGAGGCAGCAGGCTTGAAAAGGCGTCCTGCGCGAGTCCATGAAGCCAGCTGTGACTCGTTTCCTAGGATTACAGGGCCCCCTAGCTATGCGTGCCTAAATCACCTCGAGGCTTTTTCTAGTCCCATCCTTCTGACACCTGTCTCCAGGCTAATCCTTCTAGTCTAAACAGCTGCCTCGGTCACGTCATGCCCACCTTTAATGATTCCCCCATGCCTCCAAAAATGTCAGTTACACCCTAGACTGGCCTTTGTATTGTGCAAGAATCTGGCTGCCTCTGACATTTAATCTCCTCCATCTCCAGCAGGAATCTGCTGCCCCGCTCAGCAGTCTCGGCACCACTTTGTATTCGCCCATCTACATTCACACCTTTCCTTGCGAACATCTCCATCCTCCCCACTCAGAATATGCTCCTCCCCCCACCCTCCTCCTCACCCACAGACTCCAAGGCATGATACCAAGAGTGGGATTTGGATTTAGGTAGATTTGGGTTACAGAGAAGGCAATGGCACCCCACTCCAGTACTCTTGCCTGGAAAATCCCATGGATGGAGGAGCCTGGTAGGCTGCAGTCCATGGGGTCGCTAAGAGTCGGGCACGACTGAGCGACTTCACTTTCACTTTTCACTTTCATGCATTGGAGAAGGAAATGGCAACTCACTCCAGTGTTCTTGCCTGGAGAATCCCAGGGACGGAGGAGCCTGGTGGGCTGCCGTCTATGGGGTCGCACAGAGTCGGACACGACTGAAGCGACTTAGCAGCAGCAGCAGCAGCAGATTTGGGTTAAATTCTAGTTCTACTGCTTGCTTGCTGTGTCTCACTGGGAGACTGTCTTACCTTCTCTGAATCTCAGTTTACTCATCTATAAAATGAGAATGTTCACACCAGGTTCATGGTAGATGCTCAGGAAAGGATAATTGCTTTTTTTCTGCATGTCTGTCCAATTCCATGCAGCACCCCAACCTCCTAAATCAACTAATTACTATCAGTGGTACACAAAACACGGTTTACATATGAGAATGAGGTTTAGGTGCAGTAAAGTTGTTATCAAGGAATTGGGCAGTCAGGAATATAGAGATCACGAGACCCTCTCAGGACAGAGCTCAGAGGCCAAGGCGCATGTGTTCATTCTCTGTTAGTGACATGCTGAAATTTCAGTTTCGAGGGAGTGGAACCCAGTACAAATACTTGAAAAACAGCCAACCAGTCCATGGATTGGAAATTATAGTATTAAGCATGACTCACTGTTAGATATTGGAAAGAATTCCTAAATAACATATTTTTTTATCATTTACCCCCAAATTTTCAAAAGATGATGCCAATTAACAAATTCAGTTCCATGATACTTGAATCTTAATTTTTTAAAACGTAGATGCATTAGACGTGTTTATGATGCTTCAGCCCTCTTGAGAGAAATGGACCCACTCACAGACCTTGATTCACCCTTCTTTGGACACGTCTGATTGGTGTAGGGATAGCACCAGACCAAAGGACAGCCGATCCCAGAGTCTGGAGGACAACAATGACCCGAGGCTGAGTGCAGAAAGGCGATGGGGGCTGATCACATTCTCTGTCTTCCGAGAGCTGGAACTAGGAAACACGGAAGGAACGAGCCCATAGCGACAAGAGTAAAAAGTTTAAGGATGCCCTAAGGGAGGGTCAGGGACATGGCACATGGCAGGAGTCATGAGCAAGCCAGAGTTAAGAAAGCTGAGAAACGTCTAACAAGCCAAGACAGCCAGTTAGAAAAGAGGAGAACTGAGCAGAAGCATGAAGAGAAGCAGGAAGCCATGAGAAAGAGATGGCGAGGGTGGTGGGTCCCTGGAGCTGACCAGTTCCTCAGGTCGCCTCAATTTTTGGAGCTATCTCAGTTCCTATAAAAATCCCCTGTTTCAAGCTAACTTACATCAATATTCCTTATAAACAGAACCTAACCTAAGCAGTAGGAAAGCAGTGAGATATTTTATTACCAGGAATGCACATTTTATTCCACAAGTCGCAAACCAACAGGCCCCTGAGGATTATTTCTTTTCAGTGAGACACAAGGTGTGGGGTTAGATTACCTTAAAGGACGGAGCACGGTTTTCTCCGAGCACCAGCTGGAGGGAGCCTCTTATTACTCACTTCTGAGGGCAGCCACCACAGTCTGACACGTTCAGAATATTTCCATCAGCTTTGAGGACTCAGACCATCCATGGCAGGGGATGCCAGGGTGACCTGGGAGAGAGAACCTTCTTTGCTATAAGACACGCACCTGTGTTCTGTGATTCATGATACTGACTAGTCCTGTGACCCCAAGAAAATCACCTCATCTTTCTGAGACTCAGCTTTCTTCCTTGGGATAGATGATCACTAAATTGACTTTTGAAATTAATAATGTATGAATCTTCTAAGCAAATTTCTTCTTCCAGTTAGATCAGGAGAGGAGGCAGCCTAGAAGAAAAAGACCGTGGACCCGCATCAGGAAACCTGCATTTCAGCTCTACCACTCACTGCCTGGGCAAGCTGAGACAGCACCTCTCTGGGTATCACTCATAAAAGGAGGGAGTCGGTTTGTGTCTCAGGAAAAGGGCGTTTTCACTCCAAATTCAAAATTCTAAGAATTTTGAACATCCCAATGCATGATTCCAGTGACTCCTTACACCTGTATTTAAAATTCCTTGTTGTTCTTTTCCACCCTAGTGATCCAGAAAGCAATCTACCACAATTTCCAGGAGAACTTATCTCTCTCAGTTTGTCTAGCTAGAGACTAAGCATGACACCTGTTGGGGACAAGTCTAATGTGTTGCCGTCCAATGTCAGTTGGAACAGACACATGGACTAATTTGGACTCCTGGTGGCACAAGTTCCCCCAGTTGCTCATAGAGAACTGTGAAGTCTAAATTGGAAGACAGGCCTTATCCAAAAGAAAATCCATGTCTCTTTCCCAGAATACCATAAAGCCTTAAATAGAAAATGAAGATGTGGAGCCTAAAGCATTCCTCAAGGCCCTTTTAAGTGTCTCTTTTTAAAATGATGAAATTGAATGGTGGAAATTAGGAGTTTTAGGGTCCACGGATTAAGGAGGTACAGGCCAAGAGAAAAAGGGCAGGAGCAAATATGGCTTGCTACAAAAGAAAATTAATTCTCTAAGTCTTCCCTGTGGCTCAGACGGTAAAGAATCCACCTGCAATGCGGGAGACCCGAGCTCGATCCCTGGGTTGGGAAGATCCCCTGGAGAAGGGAATGGCAACCCACTCCAGCATTCTTGCCTGGAGAATCCCATGGAGAGAGGAACCTGGTGGACTACAGTCCATGGGGTCACAAAGAGTCGGACACGACTGAGCGACTGAAAGAAAACAGTGCCCTGCGATTTCAGTAAAAACTGAAAGGCACAAATGACCCCAAGGCACTAAAGGTCCTGGATTTTCAGTTTCACCAACACAGCAAATGCTCCCGTTAAATGAAGTCACAGAAGTCTACAGTAGCATGTTTATTAGTCCACAGGGGCAGGCGACTTAAAGTAACCAGAAACAAAAGGCAAAACCAGTAACTGACAGGATAAATACCTACAGGCAAGGAAGATATGAAAAGGAGCTCAACCTCAACGGTAATTAAAATAGAATGTGAAATGAGATATTTCTTTTTGCCCATTAGGTTGGCGAACAATAATTGACTAGCATTCAGTGCTGCTACAGATGTAGGGAAATAGCCAGTCTTGAAAACAGTAGGTCATGCAAAGTTTTAAATATGCATGGTCATTGACCTAGCAGTATCGTCCTTTGAAATTCTTCCATGGGTATTTCCTAAATGCTCATTTATGCTCTTAACAGCAAAATCTGGAAACTACTCACACCAATACTGATTTAGTTAAACAAATTTTGTACACCCAAAAAACAGAGTAGTACTCCATAGCTGTTTTTAAAACGATGAGCAACATCGAAATGTAGTGATGTGGGAAGATTTTCCCGTGAAAAAGCAAATACATAGTATGATCCAGTTTTTTTAAAGGTGCACAGATGCATGTGTGCATGGCTGCACACACACATACACAACACTCAAAACCCGTGCCTGCCTCCACCCCTCATGTCTCACCATGCCTACCTCACATGCTGTGTTTCAGCACCAAACTGAGTCTCTAGCTTCTGTAACATCTGTTAAGAACACAGGTCTCAGCCCTGGGCCCACTACCCAATGTCTGGCTAAACCCTAACCTTCATCCTATGTTAGTGAGGGAACCTGGAAGAATATACATTCAAGTGTTAACATGGATATTTCTGAGACGGAGATGACACGGTGTTTTCCCTTTCTGTACCAAACTTTTCTGTATTGTTTGCATTTCTAATAATGATAACAATGTTTTACTGTTTTGTAATTAAGAAAAAACAACACTGTAAATGTAAAGAATAAAACTGAAATATAGTGATCAGATTGTATTTCTTGTTCTGCACCTACTGCTACACTCTGCTCCCTATAGATTTTTCCAGTTCTAGTTAGATATCACGCATCTGTTCTATAAAAAGCTCCAAACAAAGCATCCCAGGATAGAGCGGGTAAGACAGAGATAAAGGAGACTTCCCAGTGACTTAGAGAGATGGTGCTTACTTCCAAATTTCAGGTTAGGAGACTGGAGGATTTTTAGCCCTATGGAATGAAAGTTGAAGCTTTGGTTTATGTTCGACTTCTCAGAAAACTTAAACCGAGAAATAACTTTAGTAGGAACTAGATATCATGTTTTAATTTTGTATTATCAGGCCCCCTAGGCACCCCCCCAAAAAAAAAATCAAAGAATTGTTAATTGTAAAATCAAACAAAAAAGCACCATCACTTAATAGATCTTATACAAATCAAGTATATTATATTTGAAAATTCTGAAGTATCAGAGCATCTGGGTTATAATTTGAGTTTGACAGTAGTGTGTGGTGCTTCTGTTAGTACATCCCACTCGAAACCTGGTGAGTTCATGTTTAACTTCTTTCTCTCCACCGCCTGCTGACTTTCCGTCCCCCACCAGGGGAGTGCCAAGGCTCTGTCAGCCCCTGGCCCTGGGGCCTCTCCAATCCACCCGCTGCCTCTGCTCTGCCCTAGTTCAGCACCCCGCCTCGTCTGGACCACAGCTGTGCGGCCAGTCTCCTTGGTCCTAGCAGTCTGTTCTCCACACTAGAGCTGGACTGATCTGTTACTGTTCAAATGTGACCACATCCTTTCTCTGCTTGAACCCCTTTGGTGCCCCCACTGCTCATAAGACAAAGGCCAGACTCTGAGTTAAGGGTGAGGCTTGAGGCAGCTTTCCTACTAGGCGCTGCCTTGGTTAAAGCAGTGATTCTCAACTCTATGAGACTTTATCCAAAAACTTTTTTAATCCTGATACATTTTGAAAATTCATCCCAGGTGACTCTATGGTCAGATGCCCACCCTTAGAGGAACACTGATGAGGGACAGGAGCAAGGACAGTCAGAAGTCCAAATGGGGGTGCAGCCTGGAGTTCAGCATTAACCTAAGGGGGCTTAAGTGTAGGTTAAGCCTCTGTCCTCGAATCTACACCAAAGAAGACTCATTTCATCTCATCCCCTCACCAGGAAGGAAGGTTCTGGTGACATGCTCCAGCCAGGGGCTCTTTAAAAAAAACAATATTGAATACTGAATCTTCCTTTAAATATTGAATCTTCCCATTTATAAATAATGTACCTATTTATTTATAAAAAGAGAATATTTAACAGCAGCAGTGTGGCAATTTTAATTCGGAATTTAATCTTTTTACAAAATCCAGGAGAGAATTCCACAAAAGCAAGACCAATTCATACAAATACTGACTCTCCTTCACCTTCCCAGGCATTCAGGTGTGCCACGTGCTCAAATACATGTTAGGTCAGGGGCAGGGGCAGGAAGGATGCTCCGTATGCTTGTTTAATCCCACAGTTCATCATTGAGTTTTATTATCTCTTTGCCTTCACGCAGGACTGAGAAATGACTCCAAGAAGGACATATCTACTGAATGCTTAAAAAAGAACTTGGGGGAAGTGTCTCTTTTAGACAACTGCATTCTAATTTCTAAGTCTTCTGAAAGAGATGGGAATACCAGACCACCTGACCTGCCTCTTGAGAAATCTGTATGCAGGTCAGGAAGCAACAGTTAGAACTGGACATGGAACAACAGACTGCTTCCAAATAGGAAAAGGAGTACATCAAGGCTGTATATTGTCACCCTGTTTATTTAACTTATATGCAGAGTACATCATGAGAAACGCTGGACTGGAAGAAACACAAGCTGGAATCAAGATTGCCGGGAGAAATATCAATAACCTCAGATATGCAGATGACACCACCCTTATGGCAGAAAGTGAAGAGGAACTAAAAAGCCTCTTGATGAAAGTGAAAGAGGAGAGTGAAAAAGTTGGCTTAAAGCTCAACATTCAGAAAACGAAGATCATGGCATCCAGTCCCATCACTTCATGGGAAATAGATGGGGAAACAGTGGAAACAGTGTCAGACTTTATTTTTCTGGGCTCCAAAATCACTGCAGATGGTGACTGCAGCCATGAAATTAAAAGACGCTTACTCATTGGAAGGAAAGTTATGACCAACCCAGACAGCATATTCAAAAGCAGAGACATTACTTTGCCAACAAAGGTTCGTCTAGTCAAGGCTATGGTTTTTCCTGTGGTCATGTATGGATGTGAGAGTTGGACTGTGAAGAAGGCTGAGTGCGGAAGAATTGATGCTTTTGAACTGTGGTGTTGGAGAAGACTCTTGAGAGTCCCTTGGACTGCAAGGAGATCCAACCAGTCCATTCTGAAGGAGATCAGCCCTGGGATTTCTTTGGAAGGAATGATGCTAAAGCTGAAACTCCAGTACTTTGGCCACCTCATGCAAAGAGTTGACTCATTGGAAAAGACTCTGATGCTGGGAGGGATTGGGGGCAAGAGGAGAAGGGGATGACAGAGGATGAGATGGCTGGATGGCATCACTGACTTGATGGACGTGAGTCTGAGTGAACTCCGGGAGTTGGTGATGGACAGGAAGGTCTGGCGTGCTGCGATTTATGGGGTTGCAAAGAGTCGGACACGACTGAGCGACTGATCTGATCTCATCTGATCTGATTATAAGGGCACTTTTATTCTTATTTTTATACCAATTATCTCCTCCTGTTATTGTGATTACTCTTCAAGCTAGCCTAGCCTCGGGTTGAATACCATTGCTCCGAGCTACTAGTTGGCTAACTCTGGTCAATTCACTTACACTCCTCAAGTGTGTTCTCTGGTTATTCTTCCTTACAGAAAGCATGCAAGATTGGTACAACAAGGTAGGTGTCCTATGAATGTTAATTCCCCTCCCTTTCCCTTCTCCCCATGCCCTCTCACACACCACAGCATTACAGTCATGTACTTGATAATCTCCTTTTAGCCTAGAACTGAAATGTATCTTCTTGCAGTCAGGCGCTCTGTAATAACGTCACTTCAAAGGAAACATTGGTCTCACGTGGTCCAGCATGGCATCCTCTAAGAAGGCTGCTGGTTGGTTGTCAAGGGAACTTTGAAGGTGGTGTTTATCCTATGGGGATTCACCATGATCCAGGGCCTCATCTTCAGCCTTCCAGACATGGGACTTGATTGGTCCAATGTGCTGGTGAAGGGAGGTGTCTCCTCTCTGGGACGCTGTGTGTTGGCCGGGGTCACAGAGACTGGGACATACAAACCAGAATGCTGATCCTTTATTTCACAGTGAAAAATCACCACTGGTGGTAATCGTGGTGGTGGTGAAGGAAGGACAGGTTATTAGAGGACTAAAACAAGAAAAACTGGCTCCATGATGTCACTGACAAGGAGACCCTGGCAGCTCTCTCTCCCTCTTTCAGAGACAGAGCTTGCTAAGGGAACCACATCCAGCTCCAGCTTCTCACGTTCTAGATCCCATTTTCTGTGTTCTAGTCTATGCTTTTCTGCTCACGCATCTTTCTCCAACTAAAGTACCAAACATCTCAGTCCCGCCACCTGGAGTTCTCTTGGGCTGGTGTCCTGGGTGCCCCATCTCTGGAGCTGCACTGTTACACTGCTGTGGCTTCCTCCTGCTGAGTGGGAATCCTTTCCCTCTGGCTGGCATTGCCCTCTCTGTGACAGAAGACTGATTAACACAATAGCCTGGACTCCCCTTTCACTCAGTCTCTCCTTCTTGATTCCCCAGGAAGATGGTGTGGCTTCTCTACTTCACAAACTGGGGGGAAATAAATGGGATGCTCAAGAGCAACTTCTTCCCCCACCCCACCTTTGACAGCAGACCTGCTCACAGAGAATGGGGTTTCTCCTCTGCTCCCCGAGTCACGCTTCCCATGAGAAGAGGTCCAGCACAGCCCAGGCCAGGAGGGAAAGGCTACCTTACTGTGGGGTTCAATATCAGGGGAGCCCCTTCAGTAGATAAAAGCCTTGTTCTGATCTGTCTGTATCAGTGAAAAGGGTGGCTATTTTGATCCCTATTTGAATTTCCTATCTCACTCCTCATTGTTTCAGGAGCTGAGCGGGGATAAATAACGCTCTGTTTTAGTCCTGGCAAGCGTCCTGCGGCTGGCAGATGTTCACCAAAGCCCTCTCCACTTCTTCTAGCACCAAGGGGAGCAGCCATCCTGGTTTGTCTGGGGCTGAGAGGTGTCCTGGAATGCAGTCCCTTCTTGAAGGCAGGGACCATATCTATCCCTCTGAAAAGCTGTGGTAGAAGCCCAATAAATGCATGTCAATTCAATCGATTAGTTATATGAGAGTCACAACAGGCCCCCGTCTTAAATAGCCTCCTATATTTTGTCAGTGGCAACAATCATGGCTGCTTTGCTTCAAAATCATGGAGCTATGTAGTCAATGTAAAATATGTCTTACAATAGCTTCGTGCTTAATTTTCTGTATTTTGAATCCAGTTCCCAGAACCAAACCATAATTCTTACCTGTGACTTTGACTAAATTTTCACAAATATATAAATTCCTTTCTTGTTAACAACAACAGAAATGAAAACTCTGGTTGTTTCAATACTTTGATTTGTGTGAAGACATACAGGAAATCATACTGACCAGGCACAGGAACGGAAGGAGGCGTCGATTGACACAGGGAGTTTTAAAATAGGGTTAAAATATTTTCCTCACTATTTTTGAGTACAGATGCAACCGAGGGTCCTGGAACTCCCATTGTTTCAAATAAAGTAATGAAGTCATTGTGAAAAGATTTTATTTGGGAAAGCTGAGTCATGCTTCTGTATTCTGTCTCATCAAAACTTCTCCCTAATCCTTACCTCATCATAAAACTTTTGTAGCACCCCCCACCCCCCAGTGATGAAAAGTGAACCTTTGCAACACTTTGCCTCAAAGCTGGCTGTCTTCTGTATCCTACTTCCTTTATGCTGTGGTGAAAGCTTTACTTATGTATTTTAACTGGAAAAGAGTTAACAGGTTAGACTAATGCTGACAAATTGTTCAATAAAATAAAATTGATGATGTTTAGCAAGAGCTTTAAGGCAAATTTCGCTAGTGATGACTCACGCTGATAATACGGTAGGAGTCTGTAAACTGTGCTCCCCTAATGGAAAAAAATTCAGACACTAACTAAAGATGGACAGACAGACTTTCTTCAGGACCAGCATGATAAGGTACAGGAGTCGCTGCATCAGGTCTTACAGTGGGGAAGACAGATTGGGCTCAACTCTGAATACAGCATAGGCAACTGGGAGTTTATAGCCAAAGAGCAGAGAGGAGGCCAGAACATGGAAGATTACTTAAGAGGAAACATTAGGAGTAAGGGGTCTTTGACTTAATCAACCTGATAGAATTTTTAACTGAAGACAGGCCAGGGTGATTAGGTATCACCTGAGAGCCAATGGAGGATGAAGAACCTGATTAGATGTTGAGGGTGGTCAGATTTTCAGGGTGGAAAGTTCTAATTAAATTTGACTTAGCAGGGTTCTTGTTAAACAGGATTTTACAGGGACATGAGCCTGCCTAAAGTCTGTGAGGCAGAGAATCTTTGTCAGCTCCCCAGAACTCTGTGGGCTTTGGCAGGTCCCTGAACATTGAGAATGCCAGCTCTAATGGTCCGTCTCCACAAGGAGTTTTCCATCCACTGAAGGAGGAAGACAATAAACAACTAAAAGGAACCGATAGGGGGCTTCCCTGGTGGCTCAGTGGTAAAGAACCCACCTGCCAATGCAGCAGACACAGGTGTGATTGCTAGTCCAGGAAGACCCCACATGCTGCAGAGCTACTGAGCCTGTGCTCCAGAGCCCGAGAACCCATGTGCCAGCCCAAGCAACTACGGAAACCCATGTGCCTAGAGCCGGTGCTCTGCAACGAGAAGCCTCTGCAATGAGAAGACCATGCACTGCAACCAGAGAAAAGTCTGCATAGGAACAAAGACCCAGCACAGCCAATCAATCAGTCAATCAATCAAGAGGACGGAAGTTCAGCTCCAGCATTGTTGTTCGACTCTTTGCAACCCCAAGGACTCTAGCCCGCCGGGCTCCTCTGTCCATGGGATTCTCCAGGCAAGAATACTGGAGTGGTTGCCAATTCTTCACCAGGGGATCTTCCAGACCCAGGGATCAAACCCAGGTCTCCCGCATTGCAGGCAGACTCTTTACTGTCTGAGCCACCTGAGAAGTCCAAAATAAACTGCTGCTGCTGCTGCTGCTGCTGCTGCTGCTGCTAAGTCGCTTCAGTCGTGTCCGACTCTGTGCGACCCCATAGACAGCTAGGAAGCTGTAAAGGAGAACTGGGAGAGGCCACTTTTGCAAGTCAGGGATGGTGCCTGGAGCAGTGCAGAGCACTCAGGCCTGGGGCTGGGGGGAAGCCTGGCGTACTCTCAGGAGGAGGCTGGAGTGCTGGGGGACAGTGTCCAAGGCCAGGGTGGAGAGGGAGTGGGGCCAGGACATGCAAAGGAGGGTGGGTTTCATCGGATGTACAGTGGTTATGTCAGTGAGGGGTTGGAAAACATGGTAGAGATTGGGCCTGACTTCCATTTTAAAACAACAGTTCTGCACTGTTTGGAGAGAAGGAGTGGTGGGGGGGGGTGTCGGCCAGAGGGAAGCAGGGAGCCCTGTCGGGAGGTGGTGCGGCAGGCAGAGAGAGATGACGTGGGCGGTGGGGCCCCGGGGAAGAAAGATGGTGTCAATCTGAAAATACATAAGTAGATACATACATAAAGCTATTTCAGAGTTAGTTTTTTAAAATAATGAGTGTTTTAATGCTGATGTTGTCCTCCAGAAATGCACTAACATGATGGAACACATCATCCCCAATTTCCACATAAATGCATAGGATTACCATGGAATTTTCACTGAACTTTTATGCCTAGCAGAAGAACCCTATATCAGCCATAAAGCATAAGAACTCGGAGAAGATGATTGATCCTCCTGCCAAAAAAACTCCTGTTCTCTGTGATTAGCAGAGGCTGAGTCATACAGGCAATGGGCCTGTTTATGTACAGCTGTCTTCAAATAGCCTGGATGGCAGAATGAGAGAAGGAGGAAATCACACTTCTAGATATTACTGATCTTCTCCCTGCGGCCTTGGGTGCAGGGAGGGATCTGCTACCAAAGATGTATCCTGGGAGGATATAGTGAATGAAGACTGTGTAGACACGTGTGTAACTCACTGTGTTAATCACCCGCGCATTGCTATAATGAGTTATAATCAAAACAAGTTCATAGGAATTCCATTATCAAAAAGGTTCGGAGAGAAATGACTTCATTTGGTGACATAAGAAAAAGTTCCGCCAAAATAAACTTCATGAGACATCTAAATTGTTTGACATGAAATATGACAAGTTTAAAATAAATAAGTCGGTAAAAATCACTGACTGAAGTGACTTAGCAGCAGCAGCAGCAGAAGCTACAGTCCATGATGCAGAAACTGGGCCTGTTTGCTGGGTAATGAATTTATCATACAAAACTGCATTCTTTGAGTTGAACCCGGGAAGGGAAAGGAAAACTCAGTACCTTTGTTTCACCTCAGCCTCTAGGCCCATTTCCTGTCTCAAGACAATCTTGCTGACTAGGGTGACTGAGATGTTTGGGGTGAGGAACAGTCAGAAGACTAGAAGGAGGGACCTAACAGTCAGCTCAGCTCTCACTCTCCACAGGCCAAAACAGTCAAATAATCTGTTCAGTTTTTTTTTTTTAAGAATAAATGACATTTGGTGAATGGGGATGAAAGGAAAATGCTATTATAATATTCATTTCATAAAGTTTTAAACATCAATAAATCTCTAATCCAGGATATAGAAGATGCTCACCCGCAATTATTCAAATTTGGTTTGTTGGAGAAACACTGGTAAACATTTCAAACACTTCAGAAGCATAGAGGGAAAAACTTAAAATTCTCCTCCCCACTTTCTGCACTTTCTCCTCCCCCGATAGCAACCACTGTTACATGTGGTCTAAATCCTTTCACATAGCATAGAACATATCAATAGGTTCTTTAAAAACAGGGATTCTACTAGATGCTTCTTCTACAAATTGCTTTCCTTACTCGCTAGACACTATACACAGTCACCTCATATTAAAATATAAATGCCTCATTATTTTACAAGTACCCTATTGGTGAACACTTAGAAAGTGAATTTCAAAGAAGTTTTCTTCATGTAACTGTAGGATTCTTTCAGAGTAAGGATAGAATGTACCTATGCTGTGACAGGATCTTTATCTCAATGGTTTAAACCAAGTATGGATATGAACTGAGAGCTATTTGAATTTACAGAAAACCGAGGCCCTGAGACACTGAGGAAACTCTCTGGGGTTGTAAGACCTTGAGATGTCTGCCTGCTTCTCAGCCTGGGGTCTTCCCTTTCGAGTTAGTGAATGTCACTGTCCCCTAGGGACTGGAAGGGTGCTAAGAGGGGAAAGAAGCTCTTAGTGGAGAAAATAATGCAAGGAAAGGAGACAGGAAAGTGACACAACAGGCAAGGGAAGAAGGAAGAACAAAGGGAGTTGGTGACCTTGCTGGGGGCCCCAGAGGAGAAGAGGGAGGCCCGGGCAGGGGCTGAGAAACTGTGGAGATCCTTGGAATGCAGGAGATCCTGGAGCCATTTTTTTCAAAGGATATTTTGATGCCAAAATAAAATTTAAGGGAGAAGCCAGAAACTATTCACATAGGAAGGACATTGTGAAACTTTGATTAAATTCTGGCAGATGACTCAAAGAACACTGCCATGACTCAGATTGAAATAAAAAGCATGATGCAAACTTTAGGAAGGGAGTGATTTTTCACGTAGTTCTTTTGGGGTTAAGCATGCCAAAGATGAAAGTTAGAGACAAAATTACAAAGGAGATCCACCTTCTTCTGGGCTCCCGTTTCCCCATTCTCAGCCGTCTTCTACCTTGCAGGGTGTCCCTCCCTCTCTCCTGCCCTGAGTCACAGTGGCAGCTCCACAGTTCCTGTAGTGATGGAACTTAGGGGCAGCAATTTGAGTAGAAGGAGGAGGAAGAGGCCTTCTCTTAAGGTTGCAACCACAGAGCCAGCAAACCATTATTTGCTTAGAGTCTGTGATAAAGCAAGACAAATAGCAAAGTTTCTAAAACATGCTCTTATTCACATTTTTCATAATTATAACAGAAAGTTACTTATTCACCTCAAACAATGTTTCTCTTATTTCCTATTGGGTGGCTTGGGAGAATGGAGGAAAGGAACCCTTCCCCAGGTCAGACACTCATTCCTTTGCACTGCTGGCCTTGTTCTTGTGTTCCCTTTGCTTTCTTCTCATCAACATTTGCTCCCAGGACAGGTGAGGATGAGCTCAAACAAGGCACTTCTGGATCACAGGCTCAAGTATCACAATGACTGAGTTATCTGTATGCTGTTGGGAGCAAAACCTAAGCCTAAGAATTAGTCTCTTTGGGGTACAGTGTTGGTGGAGTGAGGATTCTGGAAGGGAAATTGCTCCTAAAGTTTTTCTACCTCTCTGCCTACTCCCAAGGCAAGGCCAAAAAAGAGTCAAGGGGTTTAGTTGTTGCCTTCAGGTAGGGGAAAAATTATACTGTCATCAGTCAAATAAATAAAACACTGGATATATCCTTGAGTATAAAAAGACACATAAATGAAGATATTATCTTCATTGTGAATGAAGTACTATTTGAAATACATTGGGCCCTTTTCATGTGATCAAGCATGATAAGGAGCTCTTGAGGAGGGCTCCACAGGACTCAACATTAGGACTGCCCTCAAGAGGTTTATATGGCTTCCTTTATGGCTCAGCTGGTAAAGAATCTGCCTGCAATGCAAGACCTGGGTTCTATCCCTGGGTTGGGAAGATCCCCTGGAAAAGGGAAAGACCACCCAACTCCAGTATTCCTGCCTGGAGAATTCCATGGACTGTGTAGCCTATGGGGTCGCAAAGAGTTGGACACGACTGAGTGACTTGCACTTCACTTTCACAGGAAGTTTATAAGAGGATTAAAATGGAAGTTTCCACCTGGTTGTTGATGTGCCAGTGAATTCCATTCCCGACACCCTTCCCAAGGGGAGGGATCAGTTGCAGGAAACAGAAACCACTCGAGATATTTTAATCAGAATGAGGTTGACTTCAAGGAATTTGGTACTCAGAACATTTTAGAAGGGCTGGAGGAATAGATTTCAGACCAGACTTACAGAAATGACTCTCAAAACAGGACCACTGAACGGGCCCCGGGGGAGCTGTCACTCTGGCACCATCCAGAGGTGAGGAGTCAAGAGGCCAATGTGAACCACTGACATCAGTGGAACCATTCTAGAACCACTGAGGTCAAGATCACACCACCAGAGCAGCAATCCAGAGATGAGGAAATCTCTGTCAACACTTCTTAGCTGCAACTACTTCTTAATGTCCATGAAGATAGTGGTTGACCCTGCAGCACAGATACAGATAAGTTCTGTCTCCATCTCCATGGCCTTGGGGGCACTGTAAGACCCCTTGCCCCTTCCCTTTCTCCATTCTGCCTTGAAAATCTTATTCAAGTGCCATCAATTTTCAGAATCTAATTTGCCTCCAGAACCATAACTGCAATAGGGTGAGAACAGAACAGAATCTGAAAACGATGGCCTTCAACTGTACAGTACAAGAAAGCACAGAAAAAATGAGACTAGACTTGATGCTAAGGACCAATGCACTACATTGGCTATAGAAGGGAGGACTTTGGGTATGTGTCGGGGGTGGTTCCCCTTTCCTTCAGGTCAAGAGAGAAGGGCTTCAGGGACACAACTCAGAAGGTGAGAGATGTGTCCTCTGCAGTTTAGGAGGGAGGAGGGGGATGCAATCTCACCCTGCCTGGGGGATCTAAAAATGAGAGATGCCCTGATCGCAGGAGCAAAGGTGATTTGGGGGCTGAACTATGTCTGGCCATCCTCCCAGAGTTTGGGATTCAAAACAAAGAAAGTAAAAGGAAACAGGAGGGTTTCCAATGGACCCCCCAGTGGCCCACGCTTGAGAGGGAGCTGGTGTGGAACTGATTCACGTCTGTGCAAGTGGGTCCTCTGATGGGGAGAAATGGACTTCGGGAGGAAGAGGCTGGAAGTCAGCCCTGGAATTCTTAGGGATTGAGAAAACAGCTGTGAGCAGGAGAGTGAGCCAACCATATCAAGAAGGCCTCCTAAGAAGTAAAAATATTCTTCCTAAGAGAAGGAGTCACTTTACACTCTACCAGGCCTGGGGAACATGATGAAGGCTCACACCAGCTTCAGACAAGTAGACATGGTCCTGCTTCCTTAAATCTCCTCTCCCCCCATACTCATGGACCAGAAACTAGGGATGAGAAGGGGGGGAGGAGGACAGGCCAGGGGATAAAAGGACTCCTATGGACTGAACTGTGCCCTTTCCCCCAGTTCATACATTGAAGTGTGAACACCTAGTGTAGCTGAATTTGAGATGGGGTCTTTAAGGAAGTAACTGAGGTTAAATGAGGCCTTAAACGTGGAGCCTGATCCAAGCAGATTAGTGCCTTTTAAGAAAAGACACCAGAGAGATCTCTCATTCCACTCTGTGAGGACATAATGAGAAAGTAATGGTCTGTCAGCCAGGAAGACAGTCCTCACCAGGAACTGAACCTTGATCATGGACTCCCCAGCCTCCAGAACTGTGAGATGTATTTCTGTTGTTCAAACCATCAAGTCTATGGTATTCCGTCCTGGTAGCCTGAGCAGACTCACACAGTGAGAAGCCAACCTAACCCCTTCTCTGACTCATTATAACTCACAAGCTGAAGGGAGGGCTGCACCCATCTGCTGACACGCATTTTCTGGATGACCTGACAATTTGCGGTAATTCACGGGCTCGTGCTTTAGTTGTGTGTATCGGTCCCTATGAGCTTGGTTAATGTGAGTCTGCCTCTGAGACAGAAGTCCATTCTCAGTGCCCGCCAAACATCAGTCAATCAGGTAAGCTATTGACTGAGTCCCAGTAAATGATCAAGGGAAATACTTCATTGTGTCTCCTGGCAACTAGCTGTTGGCTTGGGAAGCTACACTTCTGGAGACGTGCATAATCAGATGCCTTTCCATTTCCAAAAGTGCCAAAGGCCTATATAAGCACAGGCAGAATTCAAGCTTCTGAGCCCTTCAAGGAATCCATGCAGATCATGGCACTTAAGTTGGAGCTCTTTAATGAATCACAACCCAATTTCCTCCACTGTTCAAAGCTCTTTTGTTGTCGCTGAAAATGATTGCCAAGCAAAGGATCATACAGCTTCTTACTTCAACATGTTAAAACGTATTTGGTGTATGATGTCTCAGGCAGGCAGCGCAGAGCCCAGTTATAATCTATGTGGAAATAACAATTGTGTAAACAGTCCAACAAGGAAATGTAACTTCATTCCAGTGACTGGAAGCCAAAGCGAGGAGATTCTGTCTGTTAGCCCCGCCGGTTTGCTTTCTTCAGCCACTCTGGCCCTTTTCCCAAGCAAGATAAGTCTGAATAGCACAGCCTTAAAGCAGGCCACTCACACGATGTTTGAATGGATGAGGACACATGGCAAACATTCTTGACCTTCTACCAACACGAAACCAGAATAGGTTAATGCCCTCTTTGTAGGAAGAAGCCTAATCTAATAGGTAACAGACAACCCAGATTTTGGTGAAAAATTTGACCTTGATAAAGGCAAAATATGTTGCCTCTTTTTACCACTAGTCTTTAAAATTTTTAATTGACTGAGCAAAGTGAAATGATTCTTAGGTCTAAAAGTCAGCCTTTCAAATGTATCTGTTTATCCAATGTTGGGTTTTGAAGACATTGACTAACACTGTCAAAATCTGATAACTCAGTAAAAGAAATCAACGTGACTTTAAAGTTTACTGTAGTTTGTGTTGCTCAGAGGCCAAGCAAGGGCAATCGGTACCAAGGGGCAGAGTAATGTGTTTGGACCCTCCCTCCTCTGGAATGCTACAGTGTTCTCAGAAATGAAAAATGCCAAGCAAGGCAAGGTGGATTAACAGGTTGAAAAGTCAAGAAAGTTAAGAAACTTAGCAAAGTTCAAATAAAAAACCAGTCTCTAATTTATATACCACATACTTTACCTATTATAAATGTTTAATTATTTCTAAACAATTGGAAGTTATATGATCATCATTACACCCAGTTTTAGAACTTATCCACTGTTTCAAACAGTGTCTTATGTCTATGTCCACTCTACCCTCAGCTTCAGAAACTAATTTCTGACTCTATAGATTCAATATAAATGGAATACAGTGTGTACTTTCGTGTATATCTGGCTTCTTTCAGTGGGCCTAAATTTGGCTTTTATAAATAATACTGTGATGAACATTCTGTACAGGTGTTTGTGTGGATGTTTGATTTTATTTCTCTTAGCTGAGTACTTCAGAGTGACGTTGTTTGGTGACATAGTAAGTTTATGCTTAACTTTTTAAGAAACTATAAAATTATTTTCCAAAGTGGCTCTACCATTTTACATCCTCATCAGCAGTGTATGACAGCTCCTATTTCTCCACATCCTCTATCACTTGTTACTGCCTGTCATGAGTTTAGTCATTAAAATGAATGTGAAAAGGTAACTCATTGTTTTACTTTGCATTTCGCTGATGAGTAATGACATGAACACCTTTTCATATGCTTATTAAAATCTCTAGTTAAATCTTTTCCTCATTTTTAAATTGGGTTATCTTCTTATTATTGAGTTGTGCAGGTTCTTATATATTCTGGATATAAATCTTTCAATAGATTCATGATTTGCAAATATTTTCTCTCAGTCAAGAGACTTGGTTTTCTTCGTGGGGTCTTTTAAAGCACAAAAGGTTTAACTTTAATCAAGCCCAGTTTATCATATTTTTATTTTATGGATCATGTTTTGCTGTGACAGCGTTTTTTTGGAGGGTGTGGGGAGGGGGGCGGTTCTACCATAAACTGGTCCGTGGGAACATATATTCTCCTCTGTCCCCTTTGCTGTATCTTCAAAGCTGCCCCAAAGTATCCAAGTGTTCAGCGGAAGCAAACAGGGACAGGGGCAGAGTTTACAGATAGGCACGACTTCTAAGAGACTACTTTGAGAGTGGAGCAAACTGAGCTTGCAATGAATAAAGGTAGAAAATAACCTAAAACACAATCTGAAAGTTACTATTGGAGAAATGCTGCAGTAAGCCTAGCATTAAATTAATGTGAACAGGAGGGTGGAAGAGCAAGAAAGAGCAAGGGGTCCGAAATTAATGCTATTGATTCTTTCCAGGGATTATAAAAGAAAAAACAGAGGGTTTGGGGGGGGACCTCGAAGCTAGGTGGACCACGGGAGGGATGGTGGTGTTTTCCTCTCTGTCATTCTCTTATCTCTCTTCTGGTGACATGAACTGAGGCATGAGCAGAGAGGACATGAAAGAGAGGAGGAAAACAGAGCACTTAATCAGTAACACAGAGAAGAGCGCCGTGGGAGTGTTGGAGCCAGCACGCTGAAGTTTGTATCCTTGCTCTGTCCCCAGCTAGCTAAGCTGCCTCAGATGGGACATTTGATCACCAAGATTTGTTTCTTCCCCTTTAAAATGGGAACAGTAATTCTGCTTCACGATTCCATGTTGTGAGAACCAAGTGTGTGTGTGCTGGGTGGAAAGTGATTGTGAAGGTGCCCACTGTAGGAACCCCATCGACTCTACCACAGGATCCAGAAAAGTTCTGGAGCCAAGTGTGTCTAGGCGTGGCAGAAGTGTGCTAGCACCAGGTCCCGGAGCTGACGACTGAAACAACCACTCATAGCAAAACTCCACATCCCAACCAGAAAGCCTCCTAGACACTTAGAGAAGGAATTCCAATGTCATCAGTAACCTGATTCGTGGAGTGGAATATAGGAAAAGTTCTCTGGGAGAAAGAAACGCCATAGTTTTTATCTTAGGTTATTAGAGATGTAGGAGATCTTAGGGGCGTCCCTGGTGGCTCAGCAGTAAAACATTTGCCTGAAATGTAGGAAAGCATCTACAATGCAGGAGATGCAGGTTCGATCCCTGGGTCAGAAAGATCCTCTGGAGAAGGAAATGGCAACCCACCCCGGTGTTCTTGCCGGGAAAATCCCACAGACAGAGAAGACTGGCTGGCTACAGTCCATGGGGTCATGAGAGTCAGACACAGCTTAGAGACTAAACCACCACCACCACCAGGAGATCTTTGACCTTGGTTGAAAGATAAACGATAACGGAGAATAAATGAGAGACGGAGAGATGCGTTGAAATCTAAACACTGTCATTAAAAAAGGACAAAGCAGGAAGGACTTTTTCTCATCAGTCAGATGAAGGGGTTGATGTACACATCCTCAGAGACTATTGCTTATGATTCTACCACGAGGAAAAGTTTTTTGTAGAAGGAAGACTGTACTTGCCAGAGGATGGTTTCCAGAGAGATTTTAATGTAGTTGGTAACAGAGAATGTTGCTCAAAAACTTCCCTTAAGAGGGAAGGTATTTTAATGAAGTGAGAAGGCAGAAATAAACAATTCTTACCTTAAGACATATGCCAGTGGTTAAAACCTGATGCATGGAAAGCACTGAGGACATATCTAATTCGGTAGATACAATCCTCTTTATTTAGGAATTTAGAAAAAGTCAGTATTTTGGAGCATGATGCTGAGAGTGGTAACTTTCAGATTGCGGTATTAGAGTAAAGACATTGGGAAAGGCCTGGAGAGTTGCAAACAGATTATGAGAAGCAAAAAGGCAACTGAAACACAGATTATTTAAAGGGCCTGGACCTACACTGGAGCTTGAAGGAATCCTGCGACCTACAAATGTCACAATTAAATAGATTGTCATTGAAAAGAGTATTTCTAGAGGCTGGTAGTTCACTTCTAATTCTCCAGGCCTGCAACTCTGGCTGCCAGCACCCTGAGGCTTAACTCCACCAGGCAGGTTTATTTGAGGCATATGGCTGTGACTGGGTTTTAAAATACATTCTTTGATACCTGGATGTGATGTTCTATGAGAATCTTTCCACTTTTCCCTCTTCCTTCCACTCCCTTCTCCACCTGTCAGTGCTTTGTTCTGGGTCCTGCAGGCTGCCCTGTTTGGTTTGCATCAGCAGAGCTCTTTATCCTCTAAATACCTGCTGGAACTCTGCAAAATACCATAGCTAGTGCTGCTGCTGCTGCTAAGTCAATTCAGTCGTGTCCGACTCTGTGCGACCCCATAGACGGCAGCCCACGAGGCTCCTCTGTCCCTGGGGTTCTGGTATTAGGAAAAAACTTGATTAAATTTCTCCGTCTCAGGAGAATAGGAGCTTTTTGGGGTGTGAGTGTATGTGCATGTGTGTGTTTCATGACACAGCAACGTGTACTAATTTTGAAAAAATTCTATAAGACCATGTAGAGGAAAAATTAAGAGACACCTTGCCCTTTTGGATCAGAAGTTGATAACAGGACATTAGACTAACTTACATGGTTTTATTTCATAATTATCTGAACTCTCCCTGTGGTCAGCCTTCATAGTGCGATGCTCGCAGAACTTGGTCACGTGCCCTCAGCCGAAACACAAGTACAGGGAGGCTGACTCCGAACAAAGTTCTCTTCCCAAGGTTTATAGTCTCCCCCTGTCTCTGTTCACCTCTTCTTTTCAATGAATAACACTTCGGTCATGACAGTCTTGGTGATTACAATATTAGAGGAGCTTAAATACTTGAGGTAGAAATTCTTTCCCTTTCTGAACAATGTAAAGACATTTTTGAATAAAAGAAATTAGCTTTTGCAGCAAAGCAATACCATATTATCATAAAAACTTTTAAGTGAAAATAGTAAAAATCAAATGTAAAGTTGCCCCATTTCACTCCCAATCATTACCTCAAAACTGCTCCAATTTCACATTTGGGGGTAACCACTGCTTAAATGTATTTAAAAACTGAATAGAATGGTTACTGTTGGTGGGAATGTAAATTGGTACAGCCACTATGGAGAACAGTATGGAAGTTCCTTAAAAACTAAAAATAGAGTTACCATATGATTTAGCAATCCCACTCCTGAGCAGATATCTAGAAAAGACAAACTCTTTAATTCAAAACTATTTACAATAGCAAGAGTCAGACACGACTGAGCAACTAACACTTTTCACTTTTCATATATATATATAATATTGTTGAGTTGCTAAGTCATGTCCTACTTTTGGTAACACCATGGCCTGCAGCCCTCCAGGCTCCTCTGTCCATGGGATTTCCCAGGAAAGAATACTTGAGTGGGTTGCTATTTCCTTCTCCAGGGGATCTTCCCTACCTAGGCAGTGAACCCAGGTCTCCTGTATTGGCAGGTGGATTCTTTACTGCTGAGCCAGCATTGCTCAGCCATAAAAAAAAGAACGAAACATTGTCATTTGCAGCAACATAAATAGACCTAGAGATTATCATACTAAGTGAAGTAAGTAGAAGAGGACAAATACCATACGATATCACTTATATGTAGAATCTGAAAAGTAATACAAATGAATCTAGATATAAAACAGAAACAGACTCACAGGCATAGAAAATACACTTAAGGTTACCAAAGGGGAAAGGGAATCAGGGAGGGATAAATTAGGGGTATGGAATTAACAGTCACACTACTATATATAAAATAGATAAGCAATGAAGATTCACTATATAGCATAGGGAATTATATTCAATAACTTGTAATAACCTGTAGTGGAAAATAATCTGAAAAAAATATATATACAACTGAATCACTTCAATGTATACCTGAAACATACAGTATTGTAAATCTTACACTTAAATTTAAAAAAAAAAGAGGAATGAAATAAACAGAACACATTTTCTTCATATTTTTTTTAAGGTAAGAAAAAATCTTTTGGAGAAAGAGAATCAGCCTATATTCTGCCTGTTTATAAATGAGCAGAAAGGGATAACACCAACACAAAACTGATTCAAAGTGAGGAAGAGGCTTACGAAGCAGGCAGCAAAAAGTAAGAGATGAGGTTAAAAAAACCAGCAGAAGTTGTGCTGAGCAGAAGATCTATTTAAACCTCAGATTAAAGATAAAACACCTGAAAAATTGATGGTAATAAAACACAATGGAAATGTTCCAATGGAAATATGGAAATAAGATCACCTTTTAGAGTAGACTGGTGAAATTAGAGCCATGAGATACCACTACACACTTATCGGAAAGGTCAGATACAAAAATCTGAGAACACATTTACCAGCAAAGATGAGGGACAATAGGAACTCTCATTTGTTGTTAGCGGGATTACAAAACGGTAATCACTTTGGAAGCAATCTCTTACACAGCTAAATATTGTCATACCACATGAGCTAACCATTACACTCCTAGTTAGTTCCCCAAATGATGTGATAGCTAATGCCCACATAAAAACATGCACATGAATTTTATAACAGCTTAATTCATATTCTCTCTCTTTCTCTCTCTCACACACAAACACACACACAAATTAGAAGCAACCAAAGTGTCCTTTAATAAACATATGGATAAACAAACAACGGTACATCAACATAACGGAATATTATTCAAGAATAAAAAGAAACAAGCTATTAAAAAAAAAAAACATTCTGAGAGGAAAGTGTACCCCTAGAGAGGAATTCAATTTGTTGGGGGGAAATTAAGAAGAGATTCAATTTTAGCAAGTTTTCAGAATCGAAACTTCCAGAGAGAAGTAGAGATAGAGTGTGGTTCACACACCATGGGAAATGGCTCACTCAGGAGGTTGTGGAGGGCTTCAGCAGAGTGGTGACAGTCTCCCAGGGATGCCCATGAAACAAAGGGGAGGGCTGGCCATGCTTGATGGTTGCATGCTTAATTTCAAGCCCTCGGGCACAACCCATTTGGCATAAAGGCAAATGAACGCTGGGATGGACTGAAAACGGTAATAAGAATATACTAAGCAGACAATAGAAGCTTGATGTGAGAGAAGAGGAACATTAATGACCCCAATGGTACACTGCAGTTGTGTTGTTTTTTTTTAAACAGTTTAAGATGGTGGTTATAATTAGTATAAGAAAATAAAGACCAAGGATATTTATGAAGTAAGCAGAGGTAAAAATCTTTCTGATTTTGTTGGTGGCTATAACTGTTTGCAGGGCCTATTACTGATTTGTGACCAGACTTCTTGGAATTTATTTTTTTCTTTCAAAAATAACCACCGTATGTTTGGATCACTGTGTTGGGATTAGAGTCTTAAAATCATCTTGCAATGAGAAACCGTTTAGAAAGTAAGATGCTGCACAAGCTTTCATGGGACAAATTATGGGCTTGAGCCCATTTAGGAAAGAGAGAAAAATCTTCCTTAAGGGGAAGTGAGAAGGAAAATGAGGAACAAAACTGTAAGAAAGAGGTAAGTTAGAAATGTTTATGCTCAGTGACTTTGTGTTATCGGTTTCTGAGTGTGGTGTGAAAAAAAGTAATAGACGATGATTGAGTAGGAAGTGGTAAAATGGAGAGAAAAAGAATGAATCCTCCAAAATAGGGTTAAGCTATTTTTGTTATTATGGTTGTTAGATAGTTATTAGTCACTGAACTGGGTTTTTTTTTAAGTATAGGAATTTTGAAGTTAAAAGAATTGTATGGGGAGATAGAACACTTGTTATTTTTTAAGCTTCCTTTGTAGCACTTTTCCTACTAGAGTGTGTTGATCATTAAGTTGAAACTTGACTTTGAAAAGTTAGCAACCAGTATTTCCCCTAATTATTCCATCGATGGAAGCTCAGTGTGGAGCCTAAAGATTAGAAGAGGACTTCTGAGTAAGCATTTCTTCGAGTGGGCGGACAGAAGCCAGTAAGTAGCAGAAAGAGTGTTTAATAGAAAGTGGTATAAATAAAGTAGCAAAACCATTTCCACCTCCAGTCTTCGTGTTCTTTTATACATGCCTACTGGTCATATGCTAAACAAACAAACAAACAAATAACACCTACCTGCATTTCGGCCTGTTGGACATCAAGACCCCCTGCCATGGGTAGAATTCCTTTGATGTAAGAAACACTGCAGTCACATGCTAAAGCAGGAAAGAGACATTTGCCGATGCCCCTGGGAATCTGACTACCAGGCCAGGAACTGGGCTTGCAACTGACGTCCAGAATTTTATAATGCAAATCAGTACAGGTCCAGCACTAAGTAAAATTGTACCGAAACCGAACACAAAGGACCCTGAGCCAAGTCTTGGACTCCATGACTAAGAAATCCATCTGGGCAGAGAAGCAGCACACTGCAGGAAGCTGGCTCGAGATGAACGGCCCTGTCCACATCCATGAGACAAGGCCCCCTCTGGATACCACAGGACTGAACCAGTTGGTACTCCTCTTAAAAGCTTCCATTCCCAAATGCAGAAATGCCCAGTCTGTAAAGAAAATAATGGCTTGTGATTTACATTTTTGTGATCTTCAGAATATTTCCAGGAGGCAATTATGTGTTCATCCTCTCACCAGGCTCATAAACTCTTGTTCTGGGTCTTAAGCTAGATTGCAGAAATCGGTTTTAATGTTTCTGATTTGATATCATGATCGTCTGTGAACACTATAAATTAGCCATGTCTGTGATGTAAAAAATAGTCTATCCGATAATTACTGATTCTTCCAAGAATCCATTAGTACCCACTTAAATCTGGGCTCATGCTCACCTGTAAGAAGAGGGTAAAAAAGCGGGTTTGAATTCTAAAGAATTTCACAGTTCAGCATAGGTAACCCTACTCAAGCTCTTGTCCATAAGCACCAGATCTAATTGCTGAGTTACAGGTATCATATTCCCAGTGGGACTAACTGTGAATTCTTGGGATATCAACATCAAGAAAAATCATGTTCTGTTTCTAATTGGAGACAGAAGGATAAACTACATTTCTTTGATGAGAAAATGGGATTTTCCTCCAAAAACTCATGGGGAAATTTTTGGCTTATATGATGTTGCTGCCATAACCACAGAGATAGAATGTCCTTAACTATAAGAAATCAATTTCTAGTTGTCAGACTCTGTACCAACCCAGGGGTCACTTTCCTTTTTGGCTAGTTTTGCTGTTATTGTTTATTCACTAAGTCATGTCTGATTCTTTTGCAACCCCATAGACTATAGCCCACCAAGCTCCTCTGTCCATGGGAGTCTTCAGGCAAAAATACTGGAGTGGGTTGCCATTTCCTCCTGCAGGGGATCTTCCTGACCTAGGGATTGAACTTGTGTCTCCTGCATTGCAGGTAGATTCCTTACCACTGAGCCATATGGGAAACCCGGGCTTTGACAATAGATAATGTTTCTCTGTCAAGCATCCTTTATTCAAATAAGTAACAGAAAAATCTCCATGATAGCCTGAGGGGCATTCCTTACACTTGAGTACTAGAGGAGTTTCCAAAAAGCAAATGAAGTTCTGGGATGGGAAGGTCAGAGAAAATCAAGTCAATTTTTTTTTTGTTGTTTGGCAAGGAGGGGCCAGAAATAATGACTTTGTTTGGAAAGCCAGAAGATGGAGAAGATGGTGGACTAGTGTCCCAAAGAGCCGTCTCGCTCAGATTTGGATGCTAGTTTTTTTTTTTAATAGAACAGAGAGGGGGAGGTGAGGAGGTCAAGTAAAAAAGATATAAGTTGTTGCAGAAAATCAAGTCAATCTTGATTAAAAATGGCCACTTAAACAGTGGGGCTCTAATATAGATAACTGCATGGAATTTCACTTCTGTTATAAGAAGCCATGTGCTTGTCTACTAAATATTTTGTTTCATTAAGTTCAACTCTGACTTTTGGTTTCTGGGACATTTTGAACTAGGCAGAAGCTGAAAGGAGGTGGCTTACAAGGAAATCATTTCCTTTTGCAGTATAAATAACCTAACGGGTGGTGTGTTGGCTTATGGCCATACCCACTTGTAAAGGTCTAAGCCAAGATATGCTCTTTCCTGGACTAAAATTTTTCCAGAACCCCATTTAGGAGCAACTGTATCCTTCCCTTATTAAGGCTTGAGCTCTAGAAGGAGGAATGGAAGAGGAGGAAGCTTGTCTGTCAACAGGGTCACAAAGGCGCTTGGTCAGCCATTCAGAGTTGAAAGGCCGCGGGACACCTGCATCAGGAGCTTCCTGCCTTACCTTGATGGTACAGGAGCCACATACTTGGACAACACTGAATGTGAATTGACCATCCAGCCTTTCAGATTCCCTTGCAAGTCACATATCAGGCATCAGGTGATGCCAAAAATAGTTTTTTGAGGCAAAAATATTCACCCCACTTTTCAGTCTCTGGTGCCTAAAATACTACCAGGAAAGATTTTTATCTCTGTGTTGAAGAACTGAGTTCATAAGTCATAGGTTTGGGATTGTGTCATTGTGTTACTGTGGCAAGGCACTTAATTTCTTTGAATCTCATGTCTTATCTATAAAATCTGATAAATATATGTATTACATAATTTATCACTGAAAGGACTGAATTTTACAGTATGTAAAATTATTTTTAAAGTTTTTCTTTGTCAATGTATTAGGAGATTGATTATTTTCTATTTTATCATTTTATATAGATGACTGGTTATTTTAATTTGAACAGATTACCAGATGTTTCGGGTAACACTTGAACATGTTACCAGAAAAAAAAAGCATGCAACTCAATTCTGAAGCCCCTGTTTTGACCAGCTCAAGAAAAATCATGAGAAAATATTTACAGATAATCTGTTGTATGTCAGATGTTCTGCTAAGGTAGCTGACTTTATTTAACAGCTTATCAAGAACTTTAAACAATCCTGTTGGGTCTTTTTTCCAATTTTAGAGTAAAGAAAGTTAAGGCTCACAAAAGTCAAATAGGTTTTTAGCAGTGAGTTAATGTCCCTGTTCTTGTAAAATGAAGTGAATAATACATCTCAAGGCTTCACTAAGGATTATTCATTTAATAAAAGTTTTCTTCCAAAACAATCTGATAAAAAAATGTCACCTTGCAGGTTGATGTGAAGATTAATCAGGATATTAGCTGCTTTCCAACTTTGAAAATTATCATTGGTGTTTGTTAAAAATGCAGATTCTCAGAATTCCTTCAGAAGACAATGTGTATTAACTAATTTTGTAAATGTAAAGAGTTGTATAAATATAAATAATCACTCTTATCATCCTGGGCATTTGTGGAAGGGTTAACACTTCTAGTAGTTAATCTGCCTGTTACACATCAGAAAAGGGAGTGGGGTTAAAGAAATCGACGTTCATTGAGTATCTAATATGGTCTAGACTTATTAAATACTTTATATTATTTATTTATATGAGGTAGATATTAGTATTCCCACTTTACAGATGAGGAAATTGAGGTTGAGAAGTGAAAAGTCTGGTTCACTATTAAATACCAGGGTCTGTGAACCTCCCTTACTTGCCTCCAAAGACCAAACACTAGACTAGAATCACATTACTGATAGATAAGGATTCTTTCTAAGTAACTGTAAGTAGAGACGAGGCCTGTAGAAGAGAAAAGACACAAATATGAGGTCCTCACAATGTGGTTTCCAGGTCAGCAGCTTAGGATCGCCCTGAGAACTTGCCAGAAGTGCAAACTCCTGGGCCCAGCCCTAGCCTTTGGATCAGAAACTCTGGAAGCAGGCCCCAGAAACTTGGGTTTAACAGGTCCTGCAGGGATTCTGAGGCACGCTCACGTCTGACCACCTCTCTGGTAGACCCGGGCACTAAGTCTGAGTGTGCGTCTGTGTGTGTCGGTATTGTGGGGAAGACTCGGGAAGGTGGAGAGGAGGGGTGGCCTGAGGGAGGAGGTGCCCTGAGGAGGCGTAAGGGAATTGAAGCAGAGGCAGGCAGCCTGGCCACCCTCCCCTTCGCGCCCCACTTTCTTTCTCACTGTGAAGCCCCAGGTACACCACGTACCCCATGCCTCAGAATGAAACGGTGTCAGGAGAGTCTTCAATAAATCAAAGGATCTCCTGAAGATCTGAGCTAATCATTCATTCAGTTTACACAGGTGGCTAGAGATTTAGGGAAAGTTCAGCAGGAACATCTTCAACCGTATATCAGAAGGATCTCATAATGAATGGAAACAGAAAATGTGCATTAAAAACTGTTCCTCTTTTCTTTTTACTTTTACCTCACCTCCCTTCACCCGCCACCCCGAAAACACTATCTGGCCATCATTGGAACTGCCTTGCTCCTTTTCCAATTTAAAATAAAAAAATTCCCCTCAAAATTTTTGTTGAGATTTAAAACAGGAGAGAATAGAAATCAATAACTAAATAGCAGAAGGTTTAAAAGAGAATTAGAAAGTAAATATCCTTAAGAATGGAATTACTAAAATGCAAATTTTAACTGTGTTAGGTCATGGGCGTCAATCAACCATTGGAACATAAAAGACTTTAGAAAATTACTAAGTGTAGCAGAAATGGATTCTTTCCATTAATTGCTTAGTATTTTAAAAATATGATTTTTGAACAAGCAAATATACTCACATGGTTCAAAATTTAAAAGATTTGAAATGGCACACCATGCTTCATTCTATTTAACTTTGTCATCTATCAGTGGTTTCTTGCTGTTAAAGACAGACAGGGAAGAGGTGAACTGGTGTTTCTGGTGAATACATTTGGGCTGGGTGGCCTAAGAAGAAGGGCTACCCTGTGCCTTTGCAGGCCCAGAAACAGCTCTTTATTTCACCAGGAGTTGTTCTAGCTCAGCGGGACTCTCAGATAAAATTTATAAGTGCCCATTGTAAACAAGAAGCAAGTGCCCATTTTTAAACAAGAAGCAACAGTTAGAACCAGACATGGAACAACGAACTGGTTCAAAACTGGGAAAGGTGTATGTCAAGGCTGTATATTGTCACCCTGCTTATTTAACTTATATAGAGTATATCATGAGAAATGCCAGGCTGGATGAGGCACAAGCTGGAATCAAGATTGCTGGGAGAAATATCAATAACCTCAGATATGCAGATGATACTACCCTTATGGCAGAAAGCAAAGAGGAACTAAAGAGCTTCTTGATAAAGGTGGAAGAGGACAGTGAAAAAGCTGGCCTAAAACTCAACATTCAAAAAACTAAGATCATGGCATTTGGTCCCATCACTTCATGGCAAATAGATGGGGAAACAATGGAAACAGTGAAACTACTTTCTTGGGCTCCAAAATCACTGCAGATGGTAACTAAAGTCATGAAATTAAAAGATGCTTGCTCCTTGGAAGAAAAGCTATTACAAACCTAGACAGCATATTCAAAAGCAGAAATATTACTTTACCAACAAAGGTCTGTATAGTCAAAGCTATGGTTTTTCCAGTAGTCATGTATGGATGTGAGAGTTAGACCATAAAGAAGGCTGAGCACTGAAGAACCAATGGTTTTGAACTGTGGTGTTGGAGAAGACTCTTGAGAGTCCCTTGGACTGCAAGGAGATCAAACCAGTCAATCCTAAAGGAAATAAGTCCTGAATATTCATTAGAAAGACTGATGTTGAAGCAGAAACTCCAATACTTTGGCCACCTGATGTGAAGAACTGACTCATTGGAAAAGACCCTGATGCTGGGAAAGATTGAAGGCAGGAGGAGAAGGGGATGATAGAGGATGAGATGGTTGGATGGCATCACTGACTCAATGAACATGAGTTTGAGCAAGCTCCGGGAGTCAACAGGGAAGCTTAAGAGTTCTGCAGTCCATGGGGTTGCAAAGAGTCGAACACGATGACAGCAAATTTTAAACAAAACCTGAAAGAGTCCAGTGGGCTCCTGTTGGCTGATGAATTCCAGCTCTTTTCTAGATAAGTAAGTGGACATAGGAAACCAAATCACTATTAGAGGGCTGTTGTTGTTGTTCAGTCACTAAGTCATGTTTGACTCTTTGGGACCCCATGGACTGCAGCATACCAGGGTCCTCTGTCCTCCAGTATCTCCCAGAGTTTCCTCAGATTCATGTCCCCTGAGTTGGTGATGCTGTCTAACCATCTCATTCTCTGCTGCCCCTTTCTCTTTTTGCCTTCAATCTTCCCCAGCATTAGAGAGTACTTGGTAAAAATACAGCTGAAGGCATCAGGTGTTGGTATTATTGATTTTTGTCATTTAGCTACTCATAACTTCTGGTAGGGAAACTCTTAGTTTTATAGTTGTATTTTTGCTGTATAGTTATTACTTATGCTTGTCATCGGAGAAGGCAATGGCACCCCACACCAGTACTTTTGCCTGGAAAATCCCATGGACGGAGGAGCCTGGTGGGCTACAGTCCATGGGGTCGATAAGAGTCGGACACGACTGAGCGACTTCACTTTCACTTTTCACTTTCATGCACTGGAGAAGGAAATGGCAACCCACTCCAGTGTTCTTGCCTGGAGAATCCCGGGGACGGGGGGGTGGGGGGCCTGGTGGGCTGCCGTCTGTGGGGTCGCACAGAGTCGGACATGACTGAAGCAACTTAGCAGCAGCAGCAGCAGCATGCTTGTCATGTGCCGAGCACTTTACTCCTGTTACCACACTCAATTCTCACACAGTGCTGTGTGGTCTTATCCTTATGTGACAGATAAAGAAACTGGGGCTTAGAATGTTAAACAACTTGCCCAGGGTCACACAAAACTCCTAAATAGTCCTCTCTACTCGCTTTTTCTGATCTTTGGGCAAATCCTTCAATTAACAGACTCACTCTCCTCACAGGCTGAAGAAACTTGGGGTCACAGTTCTGTTGCATCCCAGCCTTAATAACATCCCCTGCTTTTTCAACACCTGCTCACACATGTATCCAGTATCACTGACTCCTTGGCTGGCAGAGACGCAGGTGTGAAGCGGCTCCCACCTGGTGCCCTCGTCTACGGGTGAAAAAGACTTAAAAACTAATATCTACAATGCAGGATGTTTTCACAGAGACTAGGAGTATCAAACTTAAAGGCTGCAGGAGATGGTTATGATGGTTAACACTTACTGAGTACTTACCACATGCCAGGAACCGGCCTGATTTATTACACTTATTTAATCATCTCAACAGTCCCCTGAGGGAGGGACTATTATTATGCCACTTACTGAGGAGAAAACACTCATAGATCAGTTATGCAACTGGCCCCAATGGCACTCAGTTATAATGGAAGCTAAACATTACCGTGATGTTTTTTAGTTCAATTCAGAGGACAACATAGCCAAGTTTTGTGGCGCCTTGCCACAAGGCTTAAGAGCTAACTTTGCTGTTACAGCGAATGCCTGATGATGTGGTACCTAGCGTAGTGTCTGTGAAGAAAGAATAATGTATGAAGGTACCCTAAGAAACTGCCTTGATTTTTAACCATGTGGCCAGATAAGCCTTGAGGGAGAAGCTGGGGAGCAGAGACTTGATGTGGTATAGATATGTCATTTTTCAAAACTGATATGCTTTCTATCAGTGTGCCTTGTGCCTGGATTCACTTTTCACTCCCTGCTCTGGCCACTCAGCCTTTCCACTGGGAAAAGCCCTGTTTTGCAGTTGTCCAAAGACTGTGCCTTCCAATCAGCCAGCTCGCTGTCCAACGTGCAAAGGACAAGGGAAACTAGTATGAATGACTCAGCTTGACCCACAACTGCCACTAGAAAAATAACCCACACCAAGACTCACAGGCTCTGATTTCCTGGTGTCTAAAGAGCAGTATCATCTCACCGATCCTAAAGGAATCCCCTCCCGGGAGGGGATTTCACAGAAGCTCCTAGATGTGCAAGATGAACAAAAACTCACTTTGCACATGGGTAGGACCTGTGGGGAAAGAGAACTCGGGGCATTTCAGAAGAGGGCTGGTCTGGACTGGAGTGTGGACTGGGAAGGGAAGACAGAAAAGGTCTCTCCTATGAGAAGTTTTATGATCTGTTCTCAGAGAGGGACTGAGGGCAGGGGTTGGGGAAGGGAGTCAGATGAGTAGCAGCCTCCTGAGATGGTGACCATGCTCTCATTTTCCTCCTGGGGGAACTGACACCTAATCACAGCTGCTGTGGATGGGCTCCCAGCTGCTGCATTCACTGGACTACAGTGAACAGTGTAGTCACTGTCCTTGACTACAGTGGATTGGTCCAGGGGACCCCTGACCTGTATACAGCCAATCAGATTTGTCTCTAGGAATTTGGGAGTTTGAACTGAGGAGCATAGATATGAGGATCCATGCTGCTGAGCTAGGGTGGTGGCCTGGAGCTGCTGCTCATGTGTGTGACTGATCTGCCTTTGACCCGACCACCTTCAAGCTGACTGTTCAACTCCTGCTGGGGTTTTCTGATTCATTCATTCAATCAATCATTCACTTATGTTTAAGTTATCTTGGGTTGATTTCTGTGATTTGGGATTGGAAGCACCTTCTGTAAGACCATCAGAAAGCCAGCAAACACCTCTTCAGGCTTCAGTGCTATCTGAAGGGAACCCATTTCTCCTAAGTAAGATTGACAAGTTAGTTAGCTACAAATTAAGGCTCCTTGAAGTCTGAGACTACCTGAGAGTGGAAACCAAGAAAAGCGGTCCCATCCCCCACTGCCAGTCTCTCCCACCCAAGTACTAACCAGGCCCAACCCTGTTTAGCTTCCAAGATCAGACGAGATCGGGCACGTACAGGGTGGTATGGCCATAGACCCACTGCCAGTCTCTTAAATCATTTAAATTATATCTCAGGAGACAAGATTAAGGTCCAACTGTGCCGACTCCAGCCTGGGGTGACTGAGAAAGCTACCATCTGATGATGGCTAAGATTTCTAGAACATTCTACTGTCTGCTAAGCCAGATTTATTACATCAGCATGGCTACAGAATATCTAGGATCCAGGAATGTGCATTTTAAATGAGCACTGTTATTAAATTTTCTGTTTCTTTTTTATATAGATTATATATACACACAAACACACACACACATATCAGTTATCTTGGGTAATTCCAATTTTTATATATATACATATATATATATATATACACACACACACACACATCAGTTATCTTGGGTAATTCCAATTTTTAAAAAACACTTACTAACCATTAGTTCACTATATTAGATTTTTGGGACTACCTAAACAAGTTATCACAAACCAGGTGGCATAAAATGACAGAAATGTATGCTCTCACTGTTCTGAAAGCTAGAAGTCCAAAATCCATATATTGGCAGGTCCATGCTTCCACTCAAGACTCCAGGGAAGAATCCTTTTTCTCTCTTCTGGCTTCTGATGGTGGCCAACCGTCCTTGGCTTGTGGCTGCATCACTCCAACCTCTGCCTCCACTGTTACACGACCTTCTCTCTTGAGTGTCTATACCTCTATTTCCCTTTTCTTAAAAAGACACCAGTCATTGGATTGGGACCCACTGTAAATGAGACTAATCTCAACTTGGTTACATCTGTAAGGTCCATATTTCCAAATATTGTCACAATTGTAGGCACTGGGAGTTGGAACTTGAACATATCTTCTTGGGGAACACAATTCAACCCACCACACTTCTTGTTGAATGTTTATTATATGTTGTTTCTATTTTTTTCCAAATGATAATGCTGCTATGGATTTCTTTTGTGTAAATCTTTGATGTCACCTTCTCTGATGGTTTCTCTATGACAGATAACTAGAAGTGAGTGATGGGTCAGTTAAAGTCTGATCAGGAAAAAAAAAAATCACTCAAGTTTTTCTAGCATTGTGGAATTCATGCAAAACACTGACTATGCAGACTCTAGAAGTGGCTACAGAGCCATCAGGGGATGTGAGGATATCTACAGTTTAAGAGTGGAGCCACTCTTAGCCTCTGTGAACATCCAATGGCGTCTAAAACCAGGACAGGACTGTTGGGCAGGAGCTGGATCACCAGCAATGGCTTTTAGAGGTGCTCCTGAAAGTGGGAGGGGACACATTTTCCCCTCTCCTCTCATCCCCCAGCTCCTCACTTGTGTGCCTATGACCAGGTGACTAGGGAGCTGGGAGTACATAATCCACAGGGATCAGCCCCCTGAAGTAAGAGCAGACCGGGGGCAGGCAGAGGAGCTAAGTAAGTTGAGAGCAGGTAGATCAAGATGGGAACAGGCATGCGGAATTTTAAGTGTTTGATGCATTGCTAAACGCTTTCTAGAAAGTGGCTCCCAAAGTACACTCTCACAGTAATAAATGAGGGCCTGTCTCATAAAGCTTTGGCTAGTTTTGAGTATTTAAATTTAATAAATAATATTTTCTCCTAATTTCCAGGGCAATACATATTCATTGTAAGAAATCTATAAAGTAGAAAAGCAAACAGAAAAATATTAAAATCCCGTCTAACCCTATCACTCAGTGATAACCACTGTTAAGAAGTGCCTCGTACGCACCTCAGTAAAACATGCTAGGAACTAAGTGGCCTTATGCGTTAACTGCCCCGTTACATGCAAAGTGAGAGGATGTGTGGGGGACATTCACATGAGTGTCCGTTTTGGGGGAAGATTTTTTTTGAACATTTGCTCTCCTGAATTCTTGAGCTTACCTCACTGTTAAAATATGCAGTATGATGCAACTTAAAAATCTAGCAAGGAATCCCACAGATTCTGCCTTCTGATCCTTGGCTTAGTGATTCTTCTTGCTGAATAGCAAACATTCAGACCTTTCCTTCTCAACTTCCTATCCCCAAGTCCAGCCCAGTGTGAGGCTCATAGTAGGTCTCCTATTTATAAATGTGTATGTGCGCGTGTTTAAATGATGAGAATGAGAACACCAGTACTTTCTTTAAAATTAACCGCATCAGCACAAACAGCCTTAAGATCAGATTAGATCAGTCACTCAGTCGTGTCCTACTCTTTTCGACCCCGTGAATCGCAGCACGCCAGGCCTCCCTGTCCATCACCAACACCCGGAGTTCACTGAGACTCACATCCATCGAGTCAGTGATGCCATCCAGCCATCTCATCCTCTGTCGTCCCCTTCTCCTCTTGTCCCCAATTCCTCCCAGCATCAGAGTCTTTTCCAATGAGTCAACTCTTCACATGAGGTGGCCAAAGTACTGGAGTTTCAGCTTTAGCATCATTCCTTCCAAAGAAATCCCAGGGCTGATCTCCTTCAAAATGGACTGGTTGGATCTCCTTGCAGTCCACGGGACTCTCAAGAGTCTTCTCCAACACCACAGTTCAAAAGTATCAATTCTTCGGCGCTCAGCCTTCTTCACAGCCTTCTCACATTCCAACAGCCTTACACGAACTCAAAAGTAAGACAGGGAATCACTTTCTCACAGAACAACCTAATATGGTTACCGCCTCTGGCCACGCTCTCAGAAATGAAGGGCCTCCGTCTGAGGCTATGAAACGTGCCACGGGTGCAGGAATTTACTCTTCCTAGGCTGAGGCAGCTCCCCTAGGTCTGTTTTCTAACCAGATTTCAAATCAAGCAGTCCATCAACACGTTCAAGACTGAGACCAAAGACAAGGCAGCCTTAAGTAAGTAGAAGCCCATCGGACCTGCAGAGAGAGAGGAAGCAGTGTGCTTACGATCACTCACGACCACTGAGGGAGACAGCGGCCTGTCCCCGGCCTCCAGCCCTCGGCTCACAGCATCAGAGGCTCAGGCAAATCAAAGGCAGAGCCTGCCTTTGAGCTCTCATTACTGGCCCCTGCTCTGTGTTTTACTTCCCTGCATTATTGAAGTGATGACAGAAAGGCCCCACGGGCCTCTTACAACATGGACATTTTGCAACTTTGTTGAGCCCTTGAAATAATTTCCAGATACTTTTTCCCAAAAGAGAGAGGCATCGTTCACCATGATGCTTTTTGTGTGTGTGTTATGCCAGCCGAGGCTGTGAGTCATGCAGGGAGGTGGGCGAGGGCGCCTGCTGGTGTGGTAGGTCTAAACCAGGTGTCTTGTGGGGGGCCCAGGGGAACACGGCTGGGCAGAGGGAACTAGAGTCTAGACACAGGGGTTGCGGAAGTGTAGCTTTCCCAATTGGAGAAGGCAATGGCACCCTACTCCAGTACTCTCGCCTGGAAAATCCCATGGATGGAGGAGCCTGGTAGGCTGCAGTCCATGGGGTCACTAAGAGTCGGACACGACTGAGCGACTTCACTTTCACTTTTCACTTTCATGCATTGGAGAAGGAAATGGCAACCCACTCCAGTGTTCTTGCCTGGGGAATCCCAGGGACGGGGGAGCCTGGTGGGCTGCCGTCTATGGGGTCGCACAGAGTCGGACACGACTGAAGCGACTTAGCAGCAGCAGCAGCAGCAGCTTTCCCAAAGTAGGAGTGGGGGAGCGAGGGCCATTGGTGCCTCAGACACCCTTGGGTCTTGTACAGAGTTGTCATGGGATTGCTCTCGTCTTCCTTAAGTGGTCTAGGGCTAACTGCTGCCCAAAGTTACTTTTTCCTTCCTTCCATTTTTAAGCCAAACTGCTCAATGGGAAGCAATAGTGATTGATGCCTAGTCTGAGAGGCCCCAACCAGACTGGAAGTTCCGGGACACGTCCCAGCTGTGGTCCGCTGCTGCGGCCCTCTTCAGGCCAGCATCTCCACAGTGGACTGACTCCCAGGGGGAGGGGTCCTTCCTCCTTGCTCTGCCTCTCTCAAGCATCATTTCATCCTGCCTCCCCAAAGATTTTTAAGAGTTAAGAAAATGTAAGAAGAGTTTGTGGTTTTTTTTTTTCTTTTTTACCAATTAAGTCTTAAACTAGGCAATTCATTCCTTCCTCAAATACTCATTATTTATCTTATCTAAAACAAATTCAGGTCCCAATATCCCATTTGGAAGAGTTAATACCAGCCCAACGTCAGTATCTCTGTCATGTTCCATAGTCTCGCTTTTCTTTGGTTTGCACCTGGACACTGGCTCCTTATAGGTGTGTCTCCAAAGATGTATGTGTTTGTGTGTTTGTGTGTGTGTGTGTGTGTAGGGGACAGGAATGGCACCTGGTTATCCGTTCACACCAGTCACCCTCAGCATCACTCCACCTCTTCTGCACACCACTGCTGCTCGCTGGCCACAGTTTCATCAGATCTCCACCTTCATTAGTGGTCTGGGTGTAAAGCCAGCAGAGTCATTCAGCACCTGGCCTCTGTAGGCATCACACAGGTCCTGCTGGTAGCCCCTGCCCGCAAGGAAGCTGAGCCCTACCTCTCTCCTAGTATCCGAGAACCAACGACCCAAATAAGAAACACTCTTCTCTTTTATCTTCAAAACACAAAAGGCTTTCTTCATGCAATTCCTAGGCCTTTGAAAGCAAAAAAAAAAAAAAAACCCAAACAGTAAGGCCTCTTTGGGGTCGCCTGGCAGCTTTCCTTCGGGGGTGTGTGTCCATGTGCACACGTAGCATCACATATGGAGTATCTGTTAACTGCTCCTTGGAGGTTAGAAAAAAGGGTAACCGCTTATCCTTTATTACTGGGGAGAAGTGGGTAAAATTCCCTTTGTTTTTTTCCAAATGTCTAGAGGAAGGAAGAGAAAAATGACAAAGAGGCAACAATTAATATTATAAGAACTCATCCTGCTACATATTAATTCATCCTAGACTGAAAATCAGGTCACATCTGGATTTCAAAGCTGAAATAAATGTGCGTCAAAAGAAAAGCGTGGAGTGGTGGGGGAGGGGACCATTTATGTCAATAGAACAAGGGGCCGAGGCAGCGCCTAGTACACGCTCAGCACTCAAAGCTTTAGATGCCTAGATTCTAAACAGTGGAAGCTATCATGAGATGCAGCTTCCCTCCCCGTTTAAAAGTCAATTTTATGATATTTCTTGTAAGTGATGACCTGGTCTCAGACTATCTGCACACAGTAGGAAAGGGCTGTTTTGTTTTGGAAGAGATTTATTTCACCAGTTTCTTCCTTGCCTTAAAACAAAACATTCTAAATTTCATCCCTTAGCCTTTGTTTCACTGTTTTAGGAGTAACGTGGAAGCAGGCAGCACAGTCTGAACATCAAAAGTCACTTGTCACACTCGCACACCTGGCTCCCTGAGCTCCCCGGTTTCCACAGCTGGAACTGCCTACTCCTCACTGCAGGCAGTCAGAGACCCAGGGAGAAGCAGCCTTGAACTTCAACCTCTGCCATTCCCATTGAGCAGTAAGACGGTTGGCTCTACTTCACCAATACCCTAGTTCTAATAACTCATAATAAAAAGCAACATTTGCAATGCTTAAATATGCCAGAGTCACTGGTCTAAGTGCTTTGCGTGTATGTTTGTGTATGTGTGTTTTTGTATTTGTGCAAAAGATTTAATTCTCACAACCACCCTATGCTGTTGCTGCTAAGTCACTTCAGTCGTGTCCGACTCTGTGCGACCCCATAGACAGCAGCCCACCAGGCTCCCCCGTCCCTGGGATTCTCCAGGCAAGAACACTGGAGTGGGTTGCCATTTCCTTCTCCAATGCATGAAAGTGAAAAGTGAAAGTGAAGTCGCTCAGTCGTGTCCAACCCTCAGTGACCCCAAGGACTGTAGCCTACCAGGCTCCTCCATCCATGGGATTTTCCAGGCAAGAGTACTGGAGTGGGGTGCCATTGCCTTCTCTGACCACCCTATGAGGTAGGTACTATTTTTACCCTCATTTTATAGATGAGGAAATTGAGATCACATAGCTGGTTACTAGCAGAGCCTGGATTTAAACTAGCTTTCTGGCTCTAGAGTTCCCTGCTTAACTGCTAAGCCAGAGGTTCTCAAGTTTGAGCACGCGTTAGAACCACAGAGGGCCTATTCAAACATAGATCGCAGGGTGTTTCTAATTCACCAGGCCCGGGGTGAGCCTGAGAATTTACATTTCTAACTAGTGTCTGGGTGATGCTGACGCTGCTGGCCTGAGAACCACATTTTGAGAACCACATGTTGGCGCTAATTGACTCCTCTCTTGACCCCCATTCTGATGCCTGCCTGTAATGCCAGCTCTAGCAACTGGACAACTTCCAGTACCAGGATACACGGGGTCTCCTCTTTCTGCTGGCAGATGCCCCTGATACTTGCTTTCCTGAACCTCTGCCTGTTGTCATCTGCAAGATGTTCCTGTTTTCCATCCCCCTTCCTGGGCTTTCAGGTGCTAGAAACTTCCCCAATCATAGTCACTCTGCGGTAGGTTTATCTGGTCTGTGGATTCTCCTCTGTCCTGTCCCACTGCTGACTGAGCTGTTACAACTGTCACATAACCTTTAACTCCTTTCCGACCTAGAACAATTAACCTAGGTCCTTTGGGCTTCCCTCATAGTTCAGTTGGTAAAGAATCTGCCTGCAGTGTAGGAGACCCCGGTTTGATTCCTGGGTCAGGAAGATCCCCTGGAGAAGGGATGGGCTACCCATTCCAGTGTTCTGGCCTGGAGAATTCCATGGACTATACAGTCCATGGGGCTGCAAAGAGTCGGACACGACTAAGCAACTTTCATTTTCACTTTCTTGTGTTCTCAAGTGCCTTGTTCTTCAAATCTGTCACTGCTCAGATGACCCTCCCCGAGCTTCCTCTAGGCCATCAATGCCCATCTTTAGCATGTGGAGCTCAGAACAGTGCCCCTATGGGATCTGCCAGAAGTCACTGGAACCATCAATTCCCTCCTCCCAGATTTCTATATTCTATCAATGCTATGATTGCATTCATCAACCCTTTTGGCACATATAGACTTTGAGCCAAAGACTTCCAAATATTTTCCAAATAAACTGTTCTCAGACCCATAATTTCCCCATTTTATGCTTACATAATTTTTTTTTCTACCTTAACACAAAGCTGTACAACAGTTATTCTTGTTAACTTTCATCTGGCTTGTTTTTATATTTTTCCAGACAACGGAATTTTTCTTATTGAAATAAGTCTATTTTTCTCATTATGAAATAAATACTTGTTCATTACCAAAAAATTAGGAAATACAGATAATCAAAAAAGAACATTAAAACTTTCATTGATGCTACTCACTGAGAGTTAATCATTATGAATACCTTGCTGTATATCTTTCCAGGTTCTTAATAAACATCTTTCTAAATTATCCATAAATAAACTTCTGTACATAAATGACTCATAGAGATCATTTTATATTTAGTATTTCTTCTAGCTCTGAGTCAGCCACAAAGTGACCTCTGTGTTTTGGTACAAGTTATGAAAAAATATTGTATAAGATGGACAAGAACAGACTGCTGCAGCATAGCCCAAGATCCTGCCCTCCAGAAGGCAGAATTCAAAATCGATTAGATAGTAGTTTTCAACCAGTTAGAAATCCACGTATTAGTACTTTTAATCCAGTTTTCCATCTTATTCTGATGGACCTAAGGTGTAAGAATCCCCATATAGTGATGTGATGTGATCTAAGTTTTGTAACCAAATAACCAGGCTTCATATTAAGTTGACTATTTGTAGATTCCAAACCCCAATATTATTTTACTATTCCACTCTTTTCAGGCACCTTTTTCATTCTATTTCCAATTTTCAGTCACCTTTTTTATTCTTCTTGATTTTCCCAAAATCACTGGCTATAATTCTGCAGTTACTTTGGTTAGTTCTCTCAGCCCCTTGGGATAGAACTCATTCAGGTCTGGAGCCGACAGTCTTTCACAGAGCAACACCTCGTTACCTATCCTGGCCCCTATCTTGGATGTCAGTGACCTCGTAACCATGTTTATTCCACACTGTCATGTTTCACTTTTATAGAGAAGATGGAAGTAAAGTAAGAGTAGTGAAGTCTGTTTCTCTCCTGTCATCCACTGGCCTTAGGACATCAGCCTTGGTACACAATCCTGGTCATTTGTGTTCTCGTCATATTCAACAAAAGACCTTTTGATGACTCCAGATTTTTCTGAAAGTTTTGATTCCTTTCTTTCCTTGGCTTCAGCCTTCTAGCTACAATTTTTACTCTTTTACACCAATCTGTCTTTCTCCCCTTAGTAATGCACTGTTCTCTGATCTCTGTGTGTGTTCTGATTTCATTGAAGTGGCCCATTTGCTTTTCCCTCACACCAAGATAATTTTTAAAAATCACTTTTTTAGATTTATTTTTTTATCGTCTTAAGCCAGTTCCCCCTTAATAGGCTCTAGCTATACCAACATGTCTATCTCTTCTTCGAGTTTTTGAAATATTAGATAGATGCCTCATTCATGTCCTCTGTTTTCCTCTGGGCTATCATAAGGATGACACAGAATATAATACTCTATGTATTATAGTGTAGGGGTGTCATACTCAATGTAGTTATTAGATCAGTAGCGGCAGAGACAGACTACGGCTGAGTTAAACAATGGAATTTGTTGGGAAGATTATCAGGAAATTCAGACTAATGAGAAGGTTTGGAACCAGGCTCTGAAACTGAAAGAACCAGGAGTTCACTTAGTGAAAATTATTCTCTCCTTATGTCAATTCACTTAAAATTAAAAGTCTTAGGAGAGACAGTGTATCTGATTGGCCTAGCTAGGTCTGATAGTCGTCCCTTGGCTAGGGCAAGGCAGGAAATGCTGACTGACAAGCTCCTTAAAACCGCATGACATGGAGGCAAGGAATCACTCCTCAGGGGGCTGGGATGCAATTACCTATGGGGGGGGCAGTGAATGGACTGCTGAAGAATATCAAATGTCAACTATCTATTGTCTCCCAAGGGTCACCTCACTTCCACTTTACCAACAGGATCTAGCTTTTTTCTCAAAGTTAAGCATTGATCATTCATCTGTTTCTGAAGAGATATTGTTACCAAGGAGCATTAAGAATTTATGAAATGCTCTGTCTTGAACAGGGAGAGATTTCCCACAGGTATCTGAATAGTGGAAGGAAGTCCTAGGAATACCAAAATCTCTGCCAATTTTAATAATGTGTCTAAGATTCTATTTACCTTGCACTCCCAAAACTTCTAGAAAAGAGGACCAATAAACAAATGCATTTACCTCATATTAAAATACTGAATTACTGTAACAACCATATTTTGGGCTTATTATTAGATATCGGAAAATCTTAAATGTAGTTCTTGAATCTTTCCCATTACTTCCTCCTGAAAATTACTAATCGTCCCTTTAATAACCTTAATAGCCCTTTCATGTAGATGCTGCTTACAGATCTCCTGATACTCTGTTTCCTCTTTCTTTCATTCCTGTACCTTTCATAATATTTGATGTTACTTCTTTTTCTTAGACTTTTTTTCCTTCATCATTGTTTCAGGAACATTATTTATGATCAACCTATTAAATGTGTTCCTTCCAGACTTTATAAGTGGCCCTCAACTTTTTCGAGGAACTTACTATGCCAGTCATGTGGGACTTCCCTGGTGGCTCAGCAGTGAAGAATCCGCCTGCAATGCAGGAGTGCAGGAGACATTGGTTCGATCCCTGGGCTAGGAGGATCCCCTGGAAGAGGGCATGGCAACCCACTCCAGTATTCCTGGAGAATCCCGTGGACAGAGGGGCCTGGCAGCCTACAGTCCGTGGGGTTGCCAAGAGTCAGACACGACTGAAGCAGCTGAGCACACGTGCCTGTCATGTAGCTAGCCGTTCATCTCTCATGACCACCTTTCTATAAAGAAAGAATAGTCAGTGTGAAGGAATAAAAAGTACTATGATGCCTATTTCTTCTCATTTCCTGCATAAACTCCTATCTAGATATGTAGATTTCTTCAAATTTTATCATTTGCTCCAATGTGGCAGGTGACTTACAGCAGGCGTTCCTTTAGAAACACTCTCCAAACAGACGGCTCAGTTCTAGACTGACCAGAACAGGTGAGCTTGCCCCTCACCATGGAAAAGCTCCCCAGGACATCTTCACCTGGAAAATGACTGAGCACACAGATACTGGAGGAGTCAACCACTCTCAGGATCGTTCATTCAGAGAAAAAAATCTTAGAAGATGACGACAGTGGGTGGAAGAATGAGTTTAAGGGAGTTAAAGGCGTAACAGAACACAGCAAAGTTTCTTGGTAAGGTTTTCTCCTATCATCCTGGAGTTCTCCCCTGCCTAACAAATCAGAATGACAGTAGAACTGGGGGATTATTTTTTAAAACTTCACACTTCCAGGGACTGTATTTGAAACTGAGGCAGGGTAGACAAATAGTCTAAATGTCAAATGCAGGTGTCATCAAGCCCAGGAAGGCTTGGACTTTGGAGGATAAGTTGGTCACCTGAGAAACCCCAGCAGCCCAGTCAGGCTGAGAGTCCCGTGAGGATTCTACGTTGGAACCTATCATCAGGATGCCCTTTTAGTTTCATAGACACACTAATCTGGAAATTTGAAATTTGTCCACAACTCAGTTTCCTTTCCTTTTAACCATCTTTAATGAAGTCACAAGATCTGAAAATGGCTGAACAGCCAGCCACGGATGGATCCTAGGCTCTGACACTTACTAGGCAAAGAAGCTTTTTGGGAGTACTTACACGTGAAGGCAGTTGAGAGTGAAACACATTTGTCTAAAAGAATGCTAAGCATCACATTGGGGACTTCAAGTTCATGCTCCAGGGATTCAAGAATTGCACAAGAAGAGAGGAGGAAAAGCAGGACTCAGGAAAGATAATTTTGTTCTGAGTGGGGCTAGGAGACTGGCACTCTTTTTGCATGACTGACCCTCTGGAGCGTGGACGGGGCAGCCTGTCTTAAAGGTACTGGGCAGACTCAATAAGAACCACTGTTTGTAAAGAAAGAAACACCATTCATTTTCTTAATCTGAGAGCAAAGTAAAAATCAAAAGACTTTCTCCTAGAATGCCGACCAGTCAGCTGATCCCCTTATCCGTAGAAGCTGAAACATCAAAGGCATGGTTTGGCACACAGTGTAACCAAGCCAGCAGCTGCTCCCGAACAGTGCAGGACAGTCTCAGGATGTAAACATCGTCGGGAGAGGGGGCTAGGAGGATTAACTGAAGCTAGACTGAGTTAGATTGCATATTTATTTGGAGCCAGCTCTAAAGTGATGGAAATGAGGGCTGATGGCTATGGAGAGGCCCAGTCCACAAACCACCTCTCCACACTGCTGCTGCTGCTAAGTTGCTTCAGTCGTGTCCGACTCTGTGCAACCCCATAGACGGCAGCCCACCAGGCTCCCCGTCCCTGGGATTCTCCAGGCAAGATCACTGGAGTGGGTTGCCATTTCCTTCTCCAATGCATGAAAGTGAAAAGTGAAAGTGAAGTCACTCAGTCGTGTCCGACTCTTAGTGACCCCATAGACTGCGGCCCACCAGGCTCCTCCACCCATGGGATTTTCCAGGCAAGAGTACTGGAGTGGGGTGCCATTGCCTTCTCCGCCTCTCCACACTACTTCCTTTCATAATTAAATTAGCTTGCTCTAAAATGATTAAGGCATGTGAAAGATGCAGAAAACTGTGGAAAAGATGTTCGTGGGGAGCAATAAGTGGTAGAGAACAGGACACACAAAGACATTGCATGACCCCAGTAATTTAACTAACCAATGATTGTAAGGGAATACAGTTTAGATTTTCAGTCTGTATTTCCATTTTCCCTCATGCAAATAGGAACATAATGAAGAAGATGGTGAAGGCAAAAGACATCATAAGAATGAGACTGTTTCACCATATCAAGGAAAAGGGAGAGGAAGCACTAATGAGCTAGTCAAAAAGGGATGTTGGGTAAATAATGTGTATGTACTCTCCAAGACGGAGAAGGCAATGGCACCCCACTCCAGTACTCTTGCATGGAAAATCCCATGGATGGAGGAGCCTGGTGGGCTGCAGTCCATGGGGTCGCTAAGAGTCGGACACGACTGAGCAACTTCACTTTCACTTTTCACTTTCATGCATTGGAGAAGGAAATGGCAACCCACTCCAGTGTTCTTGCCTGGAGAATCCCAGGGATGGGGGAGCCTGGTGGGCTGCCGTCTCTGGGGTCACACAGAGTTGGACATGACTGAAGCGACAGCAGCAGCAGCAGCACTCTCCAAGAGGTCAGCATACACAGACTGTAAGCAACAGGCTGCAGGCACAGCCAGGGCAGTCATTGGCCTGGGAGTAGAATTTTTTCCTTAGGAGGTCTTTAGAACAGAAGAGATGCTGTTGTTCTAACATGGCTACAGCTTAGCTGTGGTCCCCACCTCTCACTGCTTCAGGCACTGTAAGCTCAGTCACCTCAACCAAACATATGCAGCACCTGTCACCAGCCTCTGCCTGAATTCCTGACCCACAGGATAACAGTGGGTTTGAGCTGCTAAGTTTGGGGGTGATTCATGACACACTGAGAGCTGCTAAGTTTGGGGGTGATTCATGACACACAGAGAGAAAGGAAAAAACGGGAACCTGAGGGGCAGGAGGGAGGGAGCTGGATTTGGGCAGCAGGACAGTTGAGCTGGGAGCACCTCAGCCACCCCAGCACTTCTCAAGTGCCATGACCCTTTAGAATCACAAGTATTCTTCTTTTAAACTATAGCAATTTTATTTTTTCACCCTATTGGAGATCATTCTGTATCAATACATAAACAGCTTCCTAATTCTTTTCCACAGCTATAAAGCATTTCACTTTCTGCAAGTAGGTATCATCATTTATTTAGGTGATCCCCTATCTGTAGGCATTTGGAGTGTTCTGATAATTCAAAACATCCTTCACAGTACCTATGTACCCAGTCTTCCTCCTACACGAGCGCAGGTCAAAGTGCAGAACAAAACCCTTGAACTGGGATTGCGGATACACATGTTTCAAACTCACGCTCCAGCCCTGATCTGTAGGGAGCTGTGACCAGGGAACTGCCTAAAGACCCCAGTGTACCATCACACAAGGACCATTTCACGTGAGCTCAAGGCAAATGCGTGAAAACCTTATGGGAGCCTCTGACACAGACATTAAAATAGAGCTGCCTCAGCAAGTCCTCGCCTGTGTCCCGCACCGACCTTCAGGTCGATACAAAGTTCTCAAACACTTTCTGTGCCAGGACACTGTGAGAGAGCTCAAAGAAGGAAAAGACTTCAGGAGGTGAAGATCTAGTCTGCCCGATCACTGTGGGATCCAGAAGAGCTGAGTCCAGTCAGCTGGGTTTTCTCCATCAGGGAGACAGCTCCAGTCCCCAGGGAAGAGACTGCCCGAAAGGCACTGAGGATGCGAACACACTCTCTGGGGGGGTCTTTCCCTGTCCCCTCACCTCCTCTCTCTCTCACACATTTTATGATAAAGGAAAATTACACCATTATGGACAGAAGGATTTGTGCTTCCCGTTCAGTTCAGTTCAGTTGCTCAGTCGTGTCCGCCTCTTTGCGACCCCATGAACCACAGCACACCAGGCCTCCCTGTCTATCAACAACTCCCGGAATTCACTCAGACTCATGTCCATCGAGTCAGTGATGCCATCCAGCCATCTCATCCTCTGTCGTCCCCTTCTCCTCCTGCCCCCAATCCCTACCAGCATCAGAGTCTTTTACAATGAGTCAACTCTTCGAATGAGGTGGCCAAAGTACTGGAGTTTCAGCTTTAGCATCATTCCTTCCAAAGAAATCCCAGGGCTGATCTCCTTCAGAATGGACTGATTGGATCTTCTTGCAGTCCAAGGGACTCTCAAGAGTCTTCTCCAACACCACAGTTCAAAAGCATCAATTCTTCGGCACTCAGCTTTCTTCACAGTTCAACTCTCATATCCATACATGACCACTGGAAAAACCATAGCCTTGACTAGACAGACCTTTGTTGGCAGAGTAATGTCTCTGCTTTTGAATATGCTATCTAGGTTGGTCATAACTTTCCTTCCAAGGAATAAGCATCTTTTAATTTCATGGCTGCAATCATGATCTGCAGTGATTTTGGAGCCCAAAATAATAAAGTCTGACACTGTTTCCACTGTTTCCCCATCTATTTCCCACAAAGTGATGGGACCAGATGCCATAAGCTTAGTTTTCTGAATGTTGAGCTTTAAGCCAACTTTTTCACTCTCCTCTTTCACTTTCATCAAGAGGCTCTTTAGTTCCTCTTCACTTTCTGCCATAAGGGTGGTGTCATCTGCATATCTGAGGTTATTGATATTTCTCCCGGCAATCTCGATTCCAGCTTGTGCTTCTTCCAGCCCAGTGTTTCTCATGATGTACTCTGCATAGAAGTTAAATAAGCAGGGTGACAATATACAGCCTTGACGTACTCCTTTACCTGCATATAATTCTTTACTCTGGAGTGGGTGTTCCCTTTTGTTTCCATAAAATGCACAAATGTATTTCTGTACATCTAGTATTTCAGTGACTTTCAAACTACTTTGACGATGACCAACAGTAACCAAAACATTTATGATGCAATCCATCCACCTGTGTATATCTAAAAAAAGGGTCACCCAAAGCATTTTGCTTTATCGTGCGTAAAACTCTTGGATATTTTCTATTCTAGTCTATTCCATTTTGTAAAAATGCTGGTCTCAACCCACTTGATTTTATGACTCACTCATGGGTCAAGGTCTGTAGTTTGAAAAACACAGCATACCATAGGTCTGGGGTAAAATCCAGGTGTTTGTCTTGTGTAATAAGAACCTTAAAAGCCTGTGCTATCTGCTTGCTAAATTGTTCTTCCTTTAAAAGTTGAAAGTCATCCTGGTTAAATGTACCGGAAGCAACATAAATCTGACTTTCTCAGAAGCTGGCACTAATGCGCTGTAATTTGGTGCTGGTGCTGGGAATATCAGCAAGTGCACCTGGCTCTGTCACTCTGCTTGATGGTCTGTCACAGTTGGGGAGGTACTTTCCCTCTTTGCTGCCTTTGATGCAGCTCAAATGAAGAGAATGCAAATACTAGTTAGCCCAGGCCAAGAATCTGTCTCCCTGTAGCTGACTGCACTCCATGGCAGAAAGAGGGGTGTGTGTGTGTGTGTCTGAAACTCACAAGAGTGATTTCTTAGAGGGGAAGCAAGGGGAGTGGAGTAAAATGAGAAGGAAAGGGGTGCAGGTGTGGGAGAGTTCTCCCTAACCTCATGCCATCACCCCCGAAGCAACATCAGCGATGCCACATTTGTGTTCGGGTCTGTTCAGGAGGAGCGGGGAGAGACACCCTCATGGTTTGTAAGTCACCTGTAGGTCAGGTCCTGTTCCAGCACATCCCCCTGTGCTCACTGGGGTAAGTGTAATAGGAGTTAACCTGTACTGTGAAAATGAGTGAAAGTGAAAGTCGCTTTTAGTCGCGTTAGACTCTTTGCCACCCCATGGACTACACAGCTCATGGAGTTCTCCAGGCCAGAATACTGGAGTGGGGAGCCTTTCCCTTCTCCAGGGGATCTTCCCAACCCAGGGATCGAACCCAGGTCTCCTGCATTGCAGGTGTATTCTTTACCGGCTGAGCCATGAGGGAAGCCCAAGAATACTGGAGAGGGTAGCCTATCCTGAGTGCTTATTAAACCTGTACTGAGTGCTTATTAATCTCATGATTCTATGAGGCAGATGCTGTGTGATTCTTAACTTTGCAGATGAGAAAACTGAGGTGCAAAGAGGGAAAATCACTTCCTCCAGGTTACATCACTGGTGTAAGATGGAACCAGGACCAGATCCTAGGTCTGTTCAAGCCCAGAGCCTGTGCTTATCACCACTGATATGCAACATCTCTATTTAGCCGATAGGAAACTGGCTCAGAAAGGTTAAGTAGTCTGTCCAAGGTCACACAGCTGACAGGTGGCTCAGCCAGATTATGCCTTAATACCATGTTCTTTTACTAAAACCGCTCAGTACTACTGCATCCATAGCCCACAGTGACCTGGAGTAATCTAAGGGGAAATACAGCTCTTCCCGGAATGCAAGTGTGAATATGGCTTGGTGGAACAATTCCCAGGCTGCTACTGAGAAACACAGACTCCTCTGTTGATTCTCCATAAGGTGGCTGGGGGCAGCGGGTGGGGGGTGTGGGGGAGGGGCAAGTCTCAGATGAGCCTTCAGACAAACAGCAGTGCAAGCCCGCGGACGTTTCTGGGCTCCCCAAGTGTCAAACCTCAAATTGTGAGGGCTTTGACATTTTCTCAATTCAATCTAAAGCCTTGACTTAAAACCCCTTCTTAAACGAGGCACCTTATGAGAGGCCAGGAGAAATGTTATACTTCATTGCTTAAATAAACAGAAGCAGATCACCGGAGGGCAGGAAGCATGCTGCACGGTTCTTAGAATACTTAGCACTCAAGTCTTTCTTCACAGTTAGCTTCTAAAGCCCCAGAAAAGGAATCTCTAATGCCAGGGAAGACATTTAAACTGTGGGGGAGGGAGAGGTGTCTGGATAGGCCACCTCTACCAATTCCACTGAAGGCATCTGAGCAGCCGTTGCTAGTATTATACATAGCTAACCCACATGAGGGCTCCCAGATGACTCGGCAGTGAAGAGTCCACCTGCCAATGCAGGAGATGCAAGAGACTCGGGTCAGATACCTGGATTGGGCAGATCCCCTGGAGGAGGAAATGGCAACCTGCTCCAGTATTCTTGCCTGGAAAATTCCATGGACAAAGGGTCACAAGTCAGACACAACTGAGCAAATGAGCACACACACAGCACACAATTTACATGAGTAGAATTACAGAATCATCACCTCAATAGGAACTTAATAATTCTGCTTATAATCTGAGAACTTTCTATACAACCATTGATTGTTGTTTATTAGAACATGCATATCAATGCCCTCTTTATATAATGGCCTCTTGAGGTCATTGTGTGATGCTCATTCTGTATCTCCAGACCCTCCCAGTACAGGACTTGTCACATATCAGATGCTCAATAAACTTTCATTAAACAAGTAAATGAAGTTGCTGATGCCCTTTTTAAAATTTTCAAATGGGAAAATAATGGCTGGCTATACTACTGACAGATTTTTCATTTTAAGAGTAAGTATCAGGGTTTTGATGAATGGATATTGTTCCTCGTTTTAGAGACTAAATATAGACTTCAGTCACTAGATAATTCATAATTGTACTAAACTAGCCACCCATGTTCTTTCTCTCTAAACAAAGTTTCATAGAATGTTTTTGTTAATTTAAAAAAAAAAATTTTTAGCTTCAAATTGTAAGCTTGGACAAGGAGATAGTTCCCAGCAATTTGGATCCTGATTGGATATGTATTCCACTGCTTCCGGCTGTGTGCATGCCACTGTCCTCCATGCGTGTGTGCATATGTGCACGCTAAATCACTTCAGTTGTGTCCAACTCTGTGCGACCCCATGGACTGTAGCACACCAGACTCCTCTGTCCATGGGATTCTCCAGGCAACGCCCACCCAAATGGAAGGGGCAGCTCTACCCACTAGCTACAGACAAGTCCCAGCAAAGACTAACCCCGATCCTTCAGGTACAAGTTTTACAAGGGCCAACCTGAGTTACAGCCAGTTTGCTATAGTTATCAGCTCATCTGGTAATTCAGGGTCAAGGGAAAATAGCATCAAGGAACAAAAAATAAGATGGACTAGTAAAACAGACTACAGTAACTGAGAGAAAGACTTCTTTTCAAAACCCAAGTAGTGTCTTTGTCCTTTGAAGGACAGGAGATACCCCCAAACCGCAAGACAACAGGAATAAACCCCATATAAATCACTGGGGCATCTACTTTCTTTTTACAAGAAAAAGCTCTAGTCCATATTTTCTATTTTTATATTCATGAGAAAAAACAAGTAGATTATAAGATAAAATATGGATCTCAGCATTAACAGATGAACAGATAAAGGAATCTAAACATTTTGACTAAAAAATTATGATCACAAGAGATACCATTTCACCCCCATTAGGTTTCTGCTGCTGCTGCTAAGTCCCTTCCGTCGTGTCCAACTCTTAGCGACCCCATGGACTGTAGCCTACCAGGCTCCTCTGTCCATGGGATTCTCCAGGCAAGAGTACTGGAGTGGGGTGCCATTTTTGCTTTTATCCAAAAACTGCAAAATTAGAAGTGTTGGAGAGGATGTGGAGAAACTGGAACTTTGTGCACTGCTTATGGGAATGTAAAATGGTGCAGCCACTGTGGAAAAGAGCTGGGCAGTTCTTTCAAAAGTTATCCATAGAATTAGCACGCTGCTAAGTCCCTTCAGTCATGCCCAACTCTTAGCGACCCCATGGACTGCAGCCCACCAGGCTCCTCCGTCCATGGGATTGTCCAGGCAAGAGTACTGGAGTGGGGTGCCATCGCCTTCTCCGACAGAATTAGCATATGACCCAGCAATTCCACTGTTAGGTATACATCAAAACGAATTAAAAGTAAGGACTGATATAGTTATTCCTACACTAGTGTTCACAGCAGCATTATTCTCAACAGCCAAAAAAGTGGCAATAACCCCAAGTTCATTACAAATGAATGGATAAACAAAACATTTATCATACAATTCAATCTTAGAAGGGAATAAAAATTTGGTATGTGCTACAACATGGATGAACTTTGAAAAGGTTAAATAAAATAAGGCAAACACAAAGGACAAATATAAATATGATTACACTTACATGAAGTTATCTAGAGTAGTGAAATTTGTAGAGCCAGAAAAAAGAATATAGGTTACCAGAGGTGAAGGAAAAGGGACAGTTATTGTTTAGTGGGTACAAAGTTTCTGTTTGGGATGATGTAAAGGTTTTGGAAATGAATAGTGGTGAGGTTGTGCAACATATGAACGTACTTAATACCACTAAATTGCATACTTAAAAATGGTTAAAATGGCCATTTTTAGGCTACATATATCTTACCACAATAAAAAAGAATATATTGTGTGACCCGTGACTATATTATCTTCACCTTATTATACAAACGTCACCACTAAGCTGCTGCCACCTCGCTCAGAATAGGGGTCTCATAGCACAGAGACCGGGAAATGGGATCTGCTGATGTTCACAGGCTGCTTGGCTGGCCTAGGATAGTTTTCCTACCCCAGGAACTGCGGAGGAATCGAAGCTGCCCCTTGGCTTCTACATCCACTGCAATAGCTCTTGCACAACACAGGGCTGTGGAAAGAAGGAGAGACTGTGCTCATGGCCACTCCACCCAGGTTAGGTCTTCTGCCCGGAGCTGGGCAGATGGGAACTGCCACTTAGCTGTCAAGCCCATGGCGACAACATGGATCTCAGCAGGAGGGGTACGTGCAGCCATGCCTTCCACTGTTCCTACTCGGTTTCTGTAGATTTTGTTGAATAGACATTTCTTTTCTCTCTCTCTTTTTAAAAATGTTTTGGCTGCACCGTGCGGCATGTGGGGTCTTAGTTCCCTGACCAGGATTGAATTTGCACCCTCTGCAGGGGAAACTCGGGGTCTTAACCACTGGACTGCTAGAGAAGTCTATGGTTTCTTAAATTGTAAGGTTTTTGGCTAATTTCCAAAGTTTTTTGAATGGTTATTTTCGCTAATTTTTACCAGTTGAATAAATGTCTCTCTAGGAGTGAGATTTCACTGGGATACTCACACTGCTCTCCTGGGAGCCCCTTCCTACTCCACAGAGTTTTAAGCATAATGGAAAGATGCATGTTTTTGAATAGTAGCATTTTGTACAGATCCTCTTGAAGGATCTTCCTGGTAAGTTCAGGTGCTAATTTTATACCCTTCTTACAGTAGTCCAAGGAGAAGCAGAGATGGTGGACACATGCAGTCTCAAGTCTGTCTAAAAACCTGCTGGAGTTTGTGCAGGGGTGGCCAAGCCCTTGGCTCAGAGAGCAAACAGCCTGAATAAGGAGAGTGTTTGATTAGATAAGCCTGAGATCAAAGGTGTAGTGTCCCTGCAGGAAGGTAAAAGGATTAGCATCACGGAGGCACACACAGCTTCTGGAAATACAAGTCCTTTGAAATCCACAAAATCACCTGTGTTCTCCCGACAGGCACTCAGAGTGACTTCTTGCTTACAGTGCTTGCTTCCCAGATGCATCGTCATATTTGGTGAAGGTTTATCGCATGTCCCTGGGAGGATGACATTGTCAATTAAGGCTCCAAATAATCTTGTTTTGCTTTTTCTTCCTGTAAAGATGTGGTTATTGCTGGGGATTTCATATTTCTTTTATTTTCAGGTGGTTTTTAAGGAGTGAGAAGAGGTAGTTGACTCAAGCTTCAGTATATCCAGTTTTGCAAAACCACAGCTGAGGATCTTAAATGTTACTCTGACTTGGATAATCTGCCACTCCTAGTGACGCTGTTTTCCTCACTGGGCTTGCTACAGGTTGGAAGGGAAAACTGCCCTTCAACAATGCAAATGCACAGCCATTGTGTCTGCAAGTCCAGAATGATTGATAAGTTTTACCTCATCTATTCCCTCATCTGACACAGGCTGGAGACCAGCTTCATTACAACTACTTTCTAGAAGAAGAAACAAAATTGTTTGGCAGCATGCTCAAAGTGATGAATTGTGAAAATGAATGAAATATCCTTGTAACGTCTTTGGATGTCTCTTAATGTATCTCTCCATTTTTCTTCCAAAGGCCATTTGTTTGTTAAGATCTTCCCAGGGAAGAGACTTACAGTGCATACTTCAAACATCAATTTGAAATGATTCTTCAGGTGAGATGCCAGCAACTTTCATATGCCTCCTTCACGTGGCCTCTGTGATCTCTGGCATGTCCTCTTTTTCCCCTCCCTGCCCAAGTGCATTCTGAATAACAAGGACTTCTGGCTGGACTTACTGTTTGGGTCAAGTTCAGAGAGTGTTCTTGTGTTTCTTTCATCATCTAATAAAGATGGGAGGTGGAGGTCAGGGGAAGCACGTCTTGGAGATGAAGGGCAAATTGAGATCTTTGATTCAAAGAGCGTGGCTCCATCACTTTCTCTTGCACAGAAATTGTATTCATCCCACACTTCCTACTGCAAATCACTCTGGTACGACGTGACAATGCAGCAGATACACAAGGACGTTTCCCACATCGCACTACAAACATAGACACCCTCTCCGGGGAACCTAAGAGAAACCCTTGGGCTTCCACTTCCCCTCCATTTGTTTGAAGGATCAAGAGAACACAGTTCCATTTTCAACAAAAATGAAAAAGGAAAATCATGAAAAGAGCCAACCTCCTTTTTTTCTCTCTTAATATATTGTTGCATCCAGGGAAGAGGAAGCAGTGAGCGCCACTGATACTGGGTCCCTGGGGACCCTATAAGGGTCACTCCCCAGCTCTCAAATGAGCTCGTCTTCCTCCGCTTGCAGAGCAAGTTCATAATGGGACTGGAAGTTACTCTTGGCTCAGGTCTGCTCTGCAGAAAATGAAGTACCCTGGTGCTTCAGGGAACCAGGCTGTCTTCCCACCTGGGTTTTTACAGGGAGGACAGTTTTTAGCTTTAAAGCTTTGGAGGTTTGGAGTAAGGAGATTTGAAAGGCCCTGAGCTGTGTTCCTGCCAGGCTCCATAGGCCTGTAAGCACTGTGTGTTCCTTAAGGGTAGGGGCAGTCTCCTACTACATGTTTTTGTTTCTTATTTCTTCTTAAGGTGCTTTCTGTGGTGCCATGGACCAATTCACTTTGGGACTTAAAATGTGACAACATCTTATTTATTCTGTACTGTTGCAAAGTAATGTGTGCACTGGATAAAATTTTCCAGACAACTGGACTGTCAGCCTTTGAGAATTGAATAGTTTAAAATGAAAATGTGTTTGGAGTGCATTTAGTTAATAAATATGGTAGAGATGATGAACTGTTCTTTGACCGTGCAAGTCCATTATCAGGAACATGTACTATTTTACTGGCTGGATCAGAGATGGCCCCAGGGCCTGTGGAGATAAGAACTCCTTGAGCCTCCCCTTGGGATCCTGGGGCTCCCCCTCGTGCCCTCGGTTTGCTGGGTTCTAACTCTGTGCCCCTTTGTCTCCACTGGTACCGTTTCTTCCCAGGGTCCGTGTCTGAGAAGCTTCACTCAGTCTTGACTATTTCCTTCTTCACTGATCATAACCCAGAATAAAACTGAGAGAAACCAGATGGACTTACTTGTACATATACTATTTGGCAAGTAGGTTCTCTTGCTAATCAAGTAAAGAGCGTGGGTTTTATGATAGCTATGAAAATCTAATTCACCCTTTCCATCATTATGTGAGGAGATGAACTTTATATCAAGTGGCATTTTATTTTTTACTTGGAAAAATGTATGTTTATCTATTAAAATTAAAATCTGCTTTCGGTAGAACAAGCCAATTGGACCTCCAAACAGATACGTGTGTGTGTTAGTCACTCAGTCATGTCCGACTCTTTGCAACCCATGGACTGTAGCCCGCTAGGCTCCTCTGTCCGTGGGGCTTCTCCAGGCGAGAATACTGCAGTGGATTGCCATATCTTCCTCCAGGGGATCTTCCTGACTCAGGGATCGAACCCAAGTCTCTCACGTCTCCTACCCTGGCAGGCAGTGTCTTTACCCTAGCACCACCTGGGGAGCCTCCAGACAGACTTAGAACCATCCGTTCCTAACTTCCTTTTTGCTATCTTTTTAATCCAGGCCAGTATTATCTTGCACAGACTATTGAAACTGCCCCTTAATGGTCTCCCAGCATCATCCTGGCTTTCTTCCAACCCACTCTCCACCCAATAGTCAGAATGAGCTTTAGAAAACGCAGATCTCATTATTTCATCCCCATGCTCAGAGGCTCTCCACGCCAGCCTCACCTTGCAGCACGCTCCCTCTCCTGCTGTGCCCTCCATGCCGTCCTTTCCCTGGCCGTGTTCCCTTCAGTCAAAGACTTTTGCACATGCTGCCTGCTCTGCCTGAAATGCTCTTCCCCTGTCTTTTCCATGGCTGGCCCCTTCTACCCTTCAGTTCTCAAATTAGATGTCACTCTCTGACCACTCTAATTGAAGTAGATAATCACTATTATTGTCTTTTAGAGTAGAGTGGACAGATATATGGGAGTGAACACAGAGTATGAGAGTCTTTGTATCACATGCTAACGCCCATCAGATAGCATTCACCATGAAAGAATATTAAAGTCAGGCAGAGATTAAGTCAGGCAGACAACTGACTTGCGAGTTGACTTCAACCCTCTGTCAACAGCTAGTCCAGTGGTATAACAAAGCACATATGAAGTGGCCACAGTGGCACAGATGGAAGCTACACATGAGTGCAACAGCGTGAACTCCATTTACCAAGGCTAACCTATTGCTGAATATCCAACATGCCAGCCACAAAGAACGGTGCCGAGGCTCCAATATGGCAGGCAGCATTACTCAAGAAGCACAACTAGTCACTTGGTGAGAAGCTGACCTTATATTATTATTTATTATTTATTTATATTGAGTCCCTTTTGATTTGAAAGGACTTTTTCACAGGAATAGACACATACTTCATATGTAGGTCTGCCCTTCCGGCTGGTAGGACCTCAGCCAGCACGCTTATGCAAGTGGTATGGTTATGGAGTGTTTGTTTTATGGACACAGAATCTTAGTGTAACATCAGACCACAGCATTCACATTACAGCAAATGAGGTGAGGGATGGGCCCGTGACCACAGGATCTACAGGTCGTATCACACACACACCACCCAGAAGGGGCCAGCTGCCTGGAGCTCTTCTTGGAGGAAATACTCCACGAGGAGGGAGTGTCATCCTCCAGCATATGCACTGAATGAAAGACTTTTATATGGTCCTATACTCTCAGCAGAAAGAGTGCAGGGACCAAGGCTGGAAGCAGGAGTGGCCCTACTTGGTTTCACTTGTAGTGACATGGTGGGGGACTCAGTATTTCTTATTGCTGTGACTCTGGGCTCTGGAAGGTTAGAAGTGCTCCTACTCAAAGAGGGTACACTTCCACCTGTGGCATAGCAAGAGGACCATTTAATGATAAGCCATGAGAAGACAAGGGCACCCCACTCCAGTACTCTTGTCTGGAAAATCCCATGGGTGGAGGGGCCTGGTAGGCTGCAGTCCATGGGGTCGCTGAGAGTCAGACACGACTGAGCGACTTCACTTTCACTTTTCACTTTCATGCATTGGAGAAGGAAATGGCAACCCACTCCAGTGTTCTTGCCTGGAGAATCCCAGGGACGGGGGAGCCTGGTGGGCTGCCATCTATGGGGTCGCATAGAGTTGGACACAACTGAAGCGACTTAGCAGCAGCAGCATGTCTGTCACCTGGGCACTTTTTATTCCGTGTCTCCAGGGACCTGCAGACAAGCATAGGAGTCACCATCTTGGCAGAGGGAAAAGACCTGATCATCAGGAGAGAGAAGAGCTGTTGTCACGTAAGGGGTCAGGGAGGAATATGCATGGAACCCACCTGGGGTTCTCTTGGTGTTTCCTTCCCCACCAATGACTCTAAATGAACAAACCCAGTAACCCCATTCTGAGAAGAGCATCTATCTTAGTCCATTTGGGTTGCTGTAACAAAATATCACAGACTGACTGACAGACACAGCAAACATTGATTTCTCACAGTTCTGGAGGTTGGGAAGTCCAAGATCATGTGCCCACAGCTCCTGTGTCTGGTGAGGACCCTTCTCCTGGTTTGCAGACAGTCGCTTCCTTGCTGCATCCTTGCAGTGCAAAGAGAGAGAAGACTCTGGTCTTAGCACTAGTCTCATCATGAAGTTCTATCCTCATGCCTTTATCTAAACCCAATTATCTCCCAAGGGTCCTACTTCCAAATAGCATCACACTAGGGTTAAGGTTTCAATATATAAATTAGAAGGGAGACCAAAGCACTCAGTCTGCAGCAACACCTTGACCAAGGTCAGGCCCTTTGGAGACGAGCGTCTGGGCCATGCTACATGGAAAGCCCCTGACCCGGGGAAGAGGTGGTATCTGACAGTGAGATGGATCTAGACAGGTAATGGAGAAAGGAGGAAATGAGCATCAGTGTGTCTCTGAGACTGACTGCTGCAGCGGGGCTGAAGTTTATTCCACAAATCTCCCTTTTCTTAGTTTTTCCTCAGGCAGAGAGGCCCACTGGAATCCTAGAGGCGGTGTTCTGTGATTGCACAGGAGGAAGTGGACTGGAGTGATGCAAGCGGTAGGCTGTGGCAGACGCAGTCACCCAGTCTCTCTTCAGAGAGGGCCTCGTGCTGAGCTGTGGGGAGTGGGGCAGCAGACACCTCTAGCCACCAGCTCCCTGACTGTCTCAGAGTCTGCCCCTGTGCAGAGTCACACCTTCCTGAGGTCAGGCTCCTCCTGGGAGTGCAGCTTCTGTTGAAGGGCAAGGGGTGGGGGTGGAGGGCCCCGAGACCTGAATGTCTCTGCCCAGCGTGGTACCACTCGGATGAGTGGACCTTGCCCCCAGCTGCCCGCCACGTCGGATGAGAGCAGCACAGTCCTGCTTCTCTCTTACTCAGTGCCCTTTCCTCGTGCTTCTTTTAACTGGTGCTCGTCCCTAATAAACACCTCGCACCCAAATCTGTCTTAGCATGTGCTTCCAGAGAGGCTGCCACAGGCCATCCGCTTGGCGGGCAAAGGAAGAACTTGCTGATGAAGCTGTTTCGAGCAAGTTGTTTCCCTCTCCTGAACCTCCATTTCCTCATCAGTAAAGTGGAGACAACCACCTCTGCCTATCAGGGTTGTGTGAGGTTCAAATGAGGTTGAGCGTGCAGAGCACCTGGCACATCACTTGGCACATAACAGCAAGTAACGTTTAAAAGGGAAGCTTCCTCGGAGATGGACAACTTCCCATGCTGACATAGCTCTGGGTGCTCTGCTGAAGAGGGGGAGCTGAGTGTCCCATTTCCTGGCCGCTTCACTGATGTGAATAGTAACAGCTAAGTCTTATGAGGCATACGCTGCAAGCCATGCACACGAGTGTCTTCATGTACTACCTCGTTTAACCCACAAAATGACCTGGTGAGGACGGCGCTGTTCCTGGTTCCATTTTACAGATGAGGAGACTAAGGCACAGAGAGAAGTTCACAAACTGGCCTCAGGACCCAAAGACTAGAAGTGGGAGAGCTGGGCGCTGAGCCCAGGAACCTGGCACCAGAGTCTGTGCTCTTGCCCACTGCAGCGCACACTGCACAAAGCACCTGACACAGGACAACACAGTGCTGCCTCCAGCCTCCCACTTTCCCATGACACCCTTCCAGAACTAGTTCTTCTAAACAGGAGAGAAGAGGGTGCGGAATACGTCACCTGCCTGCTGATGGGCTGAGGTTCATTCATCTGTTTTTGGAAGCTTGGTGCGAGAATCCATCACCCACGTCTCCCTGGGGCCGAGACGCACCCTGGTGGGAACCGCTCTGCCGGGAGGTCTCAGGGCAGGGGGTGAGACACTGAGAAAGGAAGCTTTCTTGTAAAATTTCAGGTTTCGCAAATGATTAGCTCAGTTTTTTTCCAACATGTCTTTATTTGTTTAAATTAACAAAATATAGGTTACATGCTATTTTCAGGTAAACTGCTTTTTCACTGAGGCAGAAAGCAATATTCACAACTTGGGCTGTTACATACTTCAAGTTTTAGTTTTAAATAGCAAGCCAGAATTCTGTACAAAATCAACATTTGGTGTAATATTGTCCAAATATGTGAAGGATTTTAAATGTTAGCTCTGTTACATTTTGTTCCAGCAAAGCAGACAAAGATCATAATTCAAAACACGATGTTAATATTTTATTAAATGCCTTCAGGGCTTAATAAATACAGTGTGCACATTGGCTGTCTCACGCAACTTCTCATATACAAATATACCAGATACCCTTGTGAGATCATGGAAGGTCAGCCTCAGTCTCATGGCCAGTGAGAAGATAAATTTTTAAAAAGAGAGAATGAGTTGAAAGGCAACAAAAGGGGGTAATCATAGGCTGGAATAAAAAGATTAACAGAAAATATGCCACGTGGATGGGTCAGTTGGTCGGTTCAAAGACAGCGGTCAAAAGCCTGGAAAGCATCTGGTAGTGACCTATTCTCAAAGTGTCATAACGTGATAAATGTCATGCTGTCCTGGCCGGGGAAGTGCTGATGACCTTGGATGGTTTCATCCCTTAGTTCTCTGAGAAAGGCCTTATGGCTTCTCTTTCAGGCTTGCGTTCTGGCTCATTATTAACAGCTCTAGGCAAGGTTGGCCATCCCTTCCCTTAGCTCTGTACTCTGTACTTACGCATAGGGTGCCCATATAATTCATCACCCAAACTGGAACATTTTTGAGAGTTAAGGTGACACTCTTAGTGACTAAGTGGGAACAAGAGGTATAAACCTAGGTTGTCCCAGGCAAATCAGGATGTTGGTCACACACAAAACCAAGGTTTTAGACTTGGTTCTCAGAAGGTCAGAGCATATTAATCAGCAGGTTATAGCTAATTATATCTAAGTCTCTCATAGAGTCAAGAATGAAAAACAGGCTTTAGAATACATTCCATAACAATTTTTTTATTACTTTTCCTAGACCCTTTTTTCTTCCTCCAAACAAAATTTTACTTGGAAGTCTAACAAATAAAACAGATGGAATTGGAGCTGCTCTGAGTGAAGTGGGGATGAAGGCTGAGAATTTCTCCTCCTCTAGCAGCTCTAGAAGGCCTAAGAGGACCTCTTGCTTCTCAACACACAATGTGGAAACCACCATTCTGGACCATGCTCTTTCCATCTCAACATTAACTTGTTCCTCAAACACTCCCACCTGACTCTTTTTGTGTGGAAAAGTCTATAAACTTGCTATTCAAGATCTCCTAGTTCCTATTCCAGTTTGGCACACCCAGAACAAACTGAAATCTGCAGCCTTTATGGCAGGTGCTCAACACCTGGCTGCTGAAAGAATGAATATGTAACAGGCCCATGAGAGCTGGAGGCTTCAGAGACCACTCTGCCAGTCTCCGAGTGACGTCATTGGAGGCACTGACGAGCTATATTAAAAATGATGAATGGAAAGCAAATGGCCCCTCGGAAGGATAGGTTTGGATCCTTTGGGTCCTATCCTCTGGGTAGGTTCTTGACTCAGAGTTGTTCTGGTAACTGCAGAAACCCACGATCCTCCCTTTACCATCCCCTTTGCAAGTGCCCTGACCCTGAGACAAGCAAGGATGGCTGCAGGGAACTCAAGCGGCTTTGGCAAGCTGTGGTGGCAACGCTGGAGGAAGGAGCCTAACCAAAGTGGCAGGAGGAGTCGCATCAGGGGCTGACAAAGTGCGTGCGTGACTGACGAGGACTGGATGAGGCTGATGGGGAAGCACCTGACCAAGAGAAAAAGAAAAACAGCATCCCACAGTCAGAGACGGGTCAGACTGTCTAATGAAATGTACTGGGAATTTTGGGAGGAGAAGAAGCAAATAATAAACAGTACCTAGCTCTACAAATAAGAGTTGAAACTACCAAGAAGCAGTTTTTACATAAACTCAGACACAGTACCAGAGGGTCACTGCTTACGGGCAGTCACATGTATGTGACATCTGGTCAGCACTGCTTTATCTGTCAGAATCCAGTGCCTAAGGAAAGCCCACCTGCTGGGCTCAAATCACACTTCACAGCCACCACCACTCACTGGAATCATGATTCACGAATCTAGGAAGAAACAGTCACTGTAGGCTGACTATGTATTTTTAAACATATTAAGTGATCATAAATATCACAGGCATCATCTCCTATTAAAAAAAACTGTGTGTTTATACAGTGTGTGTGGGTGTGTGTGTGTGTGTGTGCCTCCTCTCGTGAGGCTCTGACAGAACAGGTAAGAAGGCCTAAGTCAGCAGAATGATCTCAAGGTCTCCTGCTTTCTATCTTAATGAGTAAAGCCAGAAGCAGAAATATTTATGGAATCCTTGTGAGGGGGTCGTGGGAGCCACTATTTTATCCTAGTCGATCTTTCTCAACTCTCGCTACACATAAGAGTCATCTGGGGCAATTTGGAAAATAACCAATCCCAGAGCTCCCCTCTAGACCAATTAAATCAGGGCCTCAGGGGCCCAGGCCCCAGCATTAGTATTTTTTTTTTAAGGCTCCCTGAGATGATTCTGGGACTTCCCTATAGCTCAGATGGTAAAGAATACACCTGCAACACAGGAGACCCGGGTTTGATTCCTGCATTGGGAAAATCCTCTGGAGAAGAAAATGGCAACCCACTCCAATATTCTTGCCTGGAGAATCCCAGGGACAGAGGAGCCTGGCAGGCTATAGTCTGTGAGGTCGCAAAGAGTTGGACACAACCGAGCAGCTAACACTACTACTACTGAGATGATTCTAATGTGCAGGCAGCACTGAGAACACAGCCCCGCAACTGCTTTCCTAGCAATGGTTATTCCAATACTCTAAACAAGTTAGAGCTTAATTTCAGGGAGAATTCCTCCCCCCAGCCACCCCCACCCCCAGCCCCGCAGCTCCAGCACTGACAAATCCACTGCTCACAGGCTGCCAACTCTTCCTGCAGCTGCTTCACAGGATGAGGCCTTGGAGCAAGGTCTCCAGGAGGGAGCCCTGCTCAGGACTCAGGGTTAGCCTGCAGACACTGAGCACTGCTGGGCCATCAGAAAATATGCTCCAATGCAATATCTGATGAAGGCAGCGGGAGCTGAACAAGGCAGACCCAGGCAGGAATCTAAGCACTGCTGGTTTTTCCTTAATCAAAATTAATCACATTCTCTTGAAATTTTATCTTATATCTGCAGCAACTACTCAAGAACATCCTCTTTAAAAACTCACCCTCCTCTGTCATTTCTGATATTTTTTTGATTATTGAATAAAGAGATTTTAGAAATATATACCACTACTACAATTTTCATCTATCTGGAAAAATATAACTTTCACAAATTCAACTAAAGAGTCATTAATAAAGTAACATGTCAAGCACCATATTTTTGCAACTAGAAAGAAATTTACCATGTTAGTCAATGGAAAATAGAATTTCTAAAAGCACCTCAGCATCAGCTTACAATTAGATGTCTAGAAGAGTATGTACAGTTAATTGTACTGGAGATCCATGAAACAACATTGAAGAAGGCCCTCCATGTGTGTTAAAAATCAAGGGCCCAAATGCAAGATCTGAGAAGCATTTCCTTCTCTACTCATTTAGTCTGCGCCCTTTGTCAAGATTCGTGCCCTTCTCCTCTCCAGCAAATGAGAGCTCATGCAGAAAGCTGTATCTGCACTGCCTAGCTCTCATTTTCCAAGTGTAATTCTTAAACCGTCCACTTAGATCCCCAAAAGCACTGCTTGTTTTTCCATTTTCCTCTCCAGTAATTCTTTTAAACTCTCATCTCTGTGCTTGAAGTACAAGTAATCAGAAAAGGCTGGGCCCCTCCGGGTGCTCGGCAGGACCCGGAGGCCAGGCCGCTCGTCTCTGCGGGCGAACTCTCGCTCGGGGCCGCCCTCAGGCCCCAGGCTGTCGCGGCTCTTCAGCGGGCGGGCCCCCGGAGGCGAGGCCTCCTCGGCGGGCGCCTCCTCCCCGGGGCCCGGCTCCGGCTTGGCAGACAGGTCCTGCGGCGCGCAGAGCGGCGGGCCGCGGGGCCCGAGGCCCGGGCTGTCCGGCTCCACCTCGTAGCAGTTGTCCTCGTCCTCCTCCTCGTGGCAGGAGCTGCCCCGGGCGCTCTCCCCGTCCGACTGGAAGGCTGGCCCCTTGGCCCGGCGCTTCTGGGACAGGTCGAAGGGCTCCTCCTGCTCCAGGCTCCGCAGGGCCCCCGCCGTCGGCGCCAGCGCAATCCTCCCCCTTCCAAAACCTGCCAGGAGCAAAGGCACGTTCAGGCCGCCGAAGGGGTCGCTGGGTGGAACCCAGGGCTGGTTAGCATAGCTTGATTTTGCATTTTAAAACTAGATAAATCCCCAGAAGGCTGTAGAGAGATGGGCCTTGTCACAGCTGGAATCTATATCCGTGTGACTCCTTTCAGGGGATTGTGGCAACATGCATGAAAAACTTTAAAAATAAGCACACCTTTGACTTAGCCGATCACACAACTGAAAACTTAAACTATGAAAATAGTCTGGCAGATGCACAAACTGTATAAGGATGGGTGAAAACAACGTATCCATCTAAGGACAGAGGTTTGCTTACATAAATAGTAGTACCTCCATGGGGCTTCCCTGGTGGCTCAGACCATAAAGAACAGTCAAGGTATTATGTGTATAGAAGGTACTTCTATGTGTATAATATGTCGATACCTCTTAGTGCTCATAAAAGGTATTCTCTATATACTTTAAGTAAAAATATATATACTTATAGTGTAGCCTCTATTTTATCTATCAAAAAATATCTGGAAGGATATATGTCAAAATCTCAAAAATGGGTAACTATGAGGTGATTTTTACATTTTTCTTTTCACTTCGAATATATTTCTTTTTACTTTTAACAGTGAACACATATTTTACCATAAGAAAAAAATAACAAAGATATTTTCATTGTGGGAAAAAACCAGATATTGCATTTGGGTCCAGGGCTCCCGAAGCACGGACAGAGCTGGCAGGGCAGAGGAAAGTCCGGTGAGACGTTCGAAGCCCCCTGCCCAACCACAAGTGTCCTCGCTGCTGGACACGGGGAGGTGGGCGGGCCTCACTTTCAGGGATGGGCTTTTCAGGAGGCAACAGACAAGTGGGAGGCGCGACCTGCCCCGTCCGTGGGGGGCCAGCGGTCAGGCCTGGAGGACAGGTGGGGATGACTGAGGAGGAGGAGGGCAGGGAGGGCCAGGGGGTGGCCAGACCCTGGTGCCCAGGGAGAAGCAGCTGGGGACACACTGAGGAAGCCGATGTCCAGGGTTGCCTACTTTACGGTGTTGTCAGGCGATGAAGCTATCTGTAGCTTTATTCTTGTCAGGGACACAGGGAGGATCTTTTTAATCTGGGTCATGATTCTTGAGCTATTTCAAAAACTAGAGTGAAGAAATGCCAAAACCTTTTGTAGATGAAAGCATTAACATTGTCGGAAGTCTGTTACAAACTTTCAAAGCAACTCTCTGATAATACAGTGATGCTCTTGATTTTTCCAGAAGAATGACAGTCTTTAGGTGCCTGTTAGGACGTGAGCATCCACATGGAGTAAGTTCTGGTGACCGAGTCAGACTGTCAGATGGAGCACTGTCTCCTCATTGCCTTCTATGTCTCCAGCCGTGGTGGCTGAGCAAACTTCACCTAATTCTGGAAAAATCCAGAATAGCTGCATGCAAAGAATAATTCAGGAAAAGAACATCCTCAAGGGGAAAAAATGCTTTTGTTTTTAACAAGCATTTTTTCAGGGCTTTTATACAAACTCCACGCCTTGTTTTAGGATGATCAATTTTCTGTCACCCAGGAGTCATCATAAACTCAGAGGGCGTTTCAGAAATCTGAAAGCTACAATCGTTTTGCTTCCTGCTGGGTATGCATGCATGCATTCTACTTATGAATATGGGTGCCTAGTTGACCACATCTTTTGTAAAGGGGGGAGGAGCAGCAAATATGAACAAACCACCCGTGTTTTTACCCAGTGCAGTGAGCACTGGCTTGAGCCAGAAAGTCCTGAGTTAGAATCTCAATTCTGCATTCAACTTGCTGTTTGACCTTGAGCAGTTTCTATAACACCTCTTGACCATGGTCTCCTCTTACATAAAATGAGAACAACACAGTCTACTTTGTGAAATACTGGGGACAAGCAATAACATCTAAGAGCATTGCCCTGTGCTTGGATCATCAGCCCAGTTAACGAGCTACTGCAAGTTACACATATGTGTGTCTTCTCTCCCCGCACACAGACCTCCCAGAGGGCAAACCAAGGCGATTCAGTTCCCCTGGCGTCTGCCAGGGCATGGAGCACACCACACTGGACAGAGAGCATTTACTGCCCGTTTACTGAAGGACAACCTACTGAGTTCAGTACTTCTGGAAATTAACTCTTTTCTGCAAAGAAAGGGACTGAGAAGATAACAGGAGGCAGGAACTTTCCATCAGTTCAGTTAGGACTCGGTGGGGGAGATAGAAGCCCCTGCTTGGCCTGTGGCCAACCGGCCCTTCCAAGCAGGAAAAGTGTCCTCGTGAGTTTCTGATTGTGAGCAGGTAGATGAGACCTAGCCTGCTATCCTGCCAGACCTACACCTAGACCAGACACGCTTCAGCTGCCAGCAGAGCTTGCAGGCCTGCCCCGTAACAGAGCTTGCAGGCCTGCCCCGTAACAGAGCTTGCAGGCCTGCCCTGTAACAGCAGTGCGATCAAGAGGATACAGTGTGGCTTTAGAGTCAGAAAGGTCTGCGTTCAAATTCTCGGTCAGCCACTTTTCAGTTGAGTCAGGTTAATATTTCAAAGCCTCAGCTTCCCCATCTGTAATATGGGGATAATAGAAGTTCCTCCAGCCTGGAGTTACTATAAATATTCACAGAGACAGAGCACTCGCTGCAGGGCCTGGAACACAGAATGAAGAATGGTGCCGACCGGCACCATTATGATGCTCTAACCAACATCACTTTCACTTACAACCTCCAGATATTCACTCTGTTTGCTATAGTTATGTTGCCAACCTGCTCCTGCTACTCTGCTGTGGTCTTGAAGACGATGCTCCCTTTTTTAAATGTAGGAATAACCCCCGGAGTAGAGCTCCCTAAAGACAAGCTCAGCTCCCATTCCGTCACTTGCTGGGCCTGGCCACCGCAGGGCTCCTGGAAGGGCGATTACCTTGAGAGTGGAGGCCGCGCTCCATGACCCCGTGCTTCACTTTCATGTGGCGAGTCAGGTTCCCCTTCAGGGTGAACTTGCTGGGGCAGTAGAGGCACTTGAAGGGCTTGCTGTCGGAGTGCAGGTGCATGTGGCCCATGAGGTTGTGCATCCGGTTGAATTCCTTCCCACAAAGCTGTCGAGACAGTGACCAGGAGAACAGTTTACTCGCGGGTGGGACCCTTGCCCAGACAACCACACTCAGGCCTGGGTGAGGATGGACGAGCTGTTACTTTGTTTGAATCTTGGCATTTTTAAACTGCTTCTAAAATAAAGTGTCCCCAAGGAAGTCAGGGAGTGGCTGCCTTGAGCCCAGGCTCAGAGGTGGAGCAGGGAGGGATGGATTCATGAGATTTTATTCCTGTTGTACAGGAATTTTTAAACTCAAGGTAAAAACTGCAAAGCTATTGAAGCTTCTTTTGAACACAACCTTTCGAAAAGGAGAAAATCTTCTCTGAAAAGCAATTGCTGAAAGTATGCTTCACTATAATGATAAGGATATGATGACTTGGTTAGTATTTATGGAGTATTTACAATGTGGAAAGCCCTATCCCAAGTCTGCCACGGACTATTTCACTTAACTCACATGAGTCCTATGAGATAGGTGCCGTTCTCATCCCCATTTTATGGATGGACAAACTGAGGGGTTAAGATGAAAGGCTGGCCAGGGCACACACAGCTTATGGGTGCTAGAACTGGGATGATGAACTCAGGTCCTTGGACACCAGAGACCATATCATCAGTCAGCATGTATCACACAGTTTCCCCCAACATAACTCTTCCGTTAGACTGTATCAACAATGCTCCTCTAATTTTTTTAATTTGCTGACTATGGGGAGTTAAAAGGAACAATGTATAAAGGGAGGACTGTGTCTGTTCTCTGGGTAGACATTTGAAGTACTGAAAATATCATCCTAGGTATCCAAAAGCCAACCTGTTTTAGTCACTTCTTTTCTTCTCATTCCTATTTCCATCAAATTGCAAATACATGATAGACCACACCAGCGGTTCCCTAGCTCCCATGGGAACAGCAGAACTGCCTGTTTGAAGGCAGGACGTGCAGATGCTGAGGGTGGGAGACAGGAGCAGCTGTTGTGCGTGCTCTCCTTGCTTTTCTTGTCCCCAGGCTTCCCCAGAGTGGGGTTTGGAAGCTCCAGCCCTTGCTCGGCTGTGCTGTGAGGAATGCCGAGAAGGACTCTGTCTGTGCTGGGACTCCAGGTTCACGGGAGGAACACTCTCTCCCTCCTCCCTTCCCAGCCTCCGAGGCCCACACCAGAGGGTAGAGAAACAGAGTGAGCGGGGCCTGCAGAGAGGGCGTGGAGTGCGGTGTCCACTGAAGCAGACGCCAGTTTTCCTTTCTCACTGAGACATGGTGTCGGCGCCAGTGAGGAGCTCTGGGTGGAACTTTTATTAATGCAGACCATATTGTCTTCAGGTGGCCATGGCAGTGAGAGCTGAGCTGGCCAACATCTGTGACCTCGGGCACTTAGACTAACAGAACACTGGGCAGTAAGAGGAAGCCATCCTGGGACTGCAGATTTTTCACAGATAATCTATGCATGGGCAATGAATGGCTGGTTCTATATTTTTAAATGATTCACATTTGGGGGTTTTAAGCGCTTTTCCCCTTTCCACTTCCTTACTAGCAAGAATGAATGCAGCATGCTGGTGCCCCACACCTAGTGTTCAGAGCATCCTCACCACATTCATCTGGAAAAGGTAGCCCAAGAGGGGAGATGCTGAGAGAGTGGGTCTAACTTAAGAAAAAGTATGGACACTTTCTTTCTTTTTATCCTCAACAGAGACAGTTCATAAAGATCTATCAGCCTGTGGCTCAATTTTGCTCACATGTGAAAGTTCTGATGGAGTTTTCTTTATAAGCTTAGTTTCAGTTCTCTGCCCTGGCTAAGAAGAAAAATGTATCTAGAGATTCTAGACTAGGTATTTCCAGTCATGGGTCATCTTAGAAAAGATGTCTCTCATTTGGTTCACGGGACAGTTCCTGACTATTTGGAACAATGCTGCTGTTGAAGTTGCTGAGCTGAACAGCCCTTCATTAGACAGAGGCATCTCTAAAGGCTCTGCCTGCCTTTTTGTTATAATCCCTGCCTAGCATCAGGCTGACACATGATAGGTCCTTATTAAGCCTCTGCTGAGTGAGTGAAGGGGTGAGGCACATTAAGCAGGTCTGAAAAGAGCAAGAGCCATGGGGAGATAAGCACAAGAGATGCAGGGAGAGAGGGGCTAGGGTCTGGAAGATCAATTAAGCTACTGCACTTGTCCAAGCCTGGATGGGTCTGGTGGTATTATAGGCAGGAGAGAGAGAGAGAACTGAAGGAATAAATGGGTGCCTTCTTCCTTCAATGGCTTCATGGAGGCTGATATTCCACTTTTAGTTATCATCTCTGGTTGCTGAGGTATTAGAAGCTGGATTGGTCTGAAAAGGTTTTATAAAGGAGACAAAATTTGAACCTAATCTTGAAGAATATGTGGAGTGCCTTTTGTTTTTGTTGTGGCACAAGAATAGTCTATTATTTTCAGACATTTCATCATCCTTAACACTACAGACAAGGGAACTATTACTATTGTGATAATGACCCACAGCTTATTGCTACTGCAACTGCTGTGACTCTGGGGTTAGAGCAATTCACCTGCCTGTGGCCACAGCCCCTCTGCCCCTCATATGATAGCCCACCTCCACCCAACACACACAGGCGTGCACACAGCATGAGGGCTACTGCCAGATTCTTCCTCAGTTTTGGACAAGCAACCTTTTATGATCATCATAGCTGAGGGCGTATTTTCTATACTCATGCTTTTCTAGATCAATTCATTCAGTTCTGAACTTTCTGGGTCATTTTAGTGGTACATGGGGACAAAAGGATGTTTTATCATTTTAATAAATGATATTGTCTCCAATCATCGAAAAAGCAAGAGAGTTCCAGAAAAACATCTATTTCTGCTTTATTGACTATGCCAAAGCCTTTGACTGTGTGGATCACAACAAACTGTGGAAAATTCTGAAGGAGATGGGAACACCAGACCACCTGACCTGCCTCTTGAGAAACCTGTATGCAGGTCAGGAAGCAACAGTTAGAACTGGACATGGAACAACACACTGGTTCCAAATAGGAAAAGGAGTCCGTCCAGGCTGCATATTGTCACCCTGCCTATTTAACTTCTATGCAGAGTACATCATGAGAAACGCTGGGCTGGAGGAAGCACAAGCTGGAATCAAGATTGCTGGGAGAAACATCAATAACCTCAGATACGCAGATAATACCACCCTTATGGCAGAAAGTGAAGAGGAACTAAAGAGCCTCTTGATGAAAGTGAAAGAGGAGAGTGAAAAAGTTGGCTTAAAGCTCAACATTCAGAAAACTAAGATCATGGCATCTAGTCCCATCACTTCATGGGAAATAGATGGGGAAACAGTGGAAACAGTGTCAGACTTTATTTTGTGGGGGCTCCAAAATCACTGCAGATGGTGATTGCAGCCATGAAATTAAAAGACACTTACTCCTTGGAAACAAAGTTATGACCAACATAGACAGAATATTAAAAAGCAGAGACATTACTTTGCCAACAAAGGTCCATCTAGTCAAGGCTATGGTTTTTCCAGCAGTCATGTATGGATGTGAGAGTTGCACCATGAAGAAAGCTGAGTCCTGAAGAATTGATGCTTTTGAACTGTGGTGTTGGAGAAGACTCTTGAGAGTCCCTTGGATTGCAAGGAGATCCAACCAGTCCATCCTAAAGGAGATCAGTCCTGGGTGTTCACTGGAAGGACTGATGTTGAAGCTGAAACTCCAATACTTTGTGAACAGCTGATTCATTTGAAAAGACCCTGATGCTGGGAAAGACTGAAGGCAGGAGGAGAAGGGGACAACAGAGGATAAGACGGTTGGATGGCATCACCAACTCAGTGGACATGAGTTTGGGTAAACTCCAGAAGTTGGTGATGGACAGAGAGGCCTGGCATGCTGCGGTTCATAGGGTTGCAAAGATATGACTGAGCGAATGAACTGAACTGATTGTCTCCTGAAGTCAAGGTTTATAGCCTCAGGGAAGAAGATCCGCTGTGGGACATGACTCATCAGCTATATATTTTATGTGTGATTGGTAAAGGAGACAAATTTTGTTCTTGTTGATAAAACTTAATTTTTATACACCATGGTTTATAAAATTTTTATATTTTTAATATACCATGGTTTTATATACCATTTTTTTATGGTTTATGATAGCTTACTGGTAGCCAATGGAGAGCTTTCCCAGGGATAAGAAATAATGTGTTAGCTCTGAAAATTTTGAGGACGCTAAAAGTGTCCTCAAATAAAATAAATAATATTTTGAGGACAAATAATATTTTATTTGTCCTCAAATAAAATACCATTTCTGGTATTCAGAAATGTAGCCACCTTCCTTCTCTGTGTGGCCAACCCCAGTAATTCAGCACAAGGCTACATATATAATAACATTTAATGAATGTCTAAGTGTATGGTTAGGAAATAAACAACCAAGTCAGGGAAAATATGACTTCCTCATGCAAAAGTTCCACAAAGCAGCCATCACTAACTCTCTCTCTTGTTACCACTAAAGCTATTCACACTAGTTTGCAAACCAAAATCCTCAGTGGCAGAAAGATAGAAGCAATTAACTCAGGACTTGAAGTATCTGAATACCATTCACATCTCAGTGGTAGGTACCCTTAGCTTCTTCCTCTCAGCCTCTGGCCCTTCCATGGAGCCCTTGGGTTCTTATCCAGAACACCTGGCCTTGTCATCCTTCTTAGAGGATCATCCTCACATGACAACACACAAATATATGGAGATTTTCTGTGTCTGTGAAAGTTGGAGAGGCCTTTCAGTACCAATTGGTGAAGAGAGGCCAGAAAAAGAGGATTGTGTCAATTAAAGATGGTGCTTTCAGGTGGGGTTTGGTGTGAGCTCTAAGCAGAATCACTGTAGTGGAGGAGAGGAGCTAGGTGGACAGGGAGAAGGGTTGTGGGGGAGCATCCAAACTCTAGCTTCTCCTGGAAAGCAGTCATATACACAGCCCCCTTAAGTCACAAGACGTGAGGTGCAGAGCCTGCCCAAGTGAAGACTTGCTGAATCGCCTCCTGCCGAGGTCTGCGGAAATTAAAGCCAGGATAGGTGTTGATACAGGAAGCTGCTGGAGTGATGAGGAGTCAGATTTCATCTTGCAGGTGGTCGTCTCAACCAGTCCAGCCCTCCTTAACTCTCAGTTGCTCTAATGAGCAGTATTAGTGTGCCTGTGACATTAAATATCAGCTTTTCCACCTATACCCACCTTTAAACCTACTTTAAAAAAGGGAAGTGGATCTCAAAGTGTAATAGACAGCAGAGCAGACAGACAATAGTGAAACCCCAGAGCGATACAGAACTTGCTCCATTTTCTCTTCTGTAAAATGTCCATGGTAATCACAGTATCCCATGCGAGCTCTTGGTCCAGGTAAAGGGCTTAGCAAATTGTAAGCGCTCGATAAATATTAGCTCATTACTGCCACTGTCACGTACATTTCGCCTTCCAGAAATGGTTAAGTTCTTTGAGGATAAGGGTGCTGTCTTTTAAAACCAAATTACGTGGAAGGCCCACTAAGGAAGGAACAAGTGAAGAATCCTTCGAGTAAACAGCTGCCAGGTTACCTGAGGCATCATAGAAACGGAAGCAGGGGTGGCTCACGCAGCCCTGGGAAATGTGGATGGGGAGAGAAGGTTCACCCTGGATTGCAGGCTCTGGGGAGCCTATCCCCTGGCTCCCTGACCCTCCATCAGCCCTTTAAACAGCGAGCAGGTGCCCTGTCCCCTTCTCGGCATAGAAGCTCCTAACTCCACCTCCTGGCGCCCAGTCCCTCCTCGGTCCAGGCAACTTCCCGCGAGTCCCAGTGACAGTGCTGACAGCGGAGTCACAGGGAAGCCGCTGTGCACAGAGGCAGGGCCATGGCAGTGGGCAGCCACTGGGCCGGTCGCCAGAGGCCCACCAGACACGCAGAGGCACACAACTGAGACTGCGATGCTCCAGGAAGCCTGTTTCCCTGCTCTGAGAGGAAAGGTCAAAGAGCAGCAGCTTGCAGCCCCGGAGAATGGCCTCCGTTAAGCTGCCCTTCCCTTACATCCTTCTCTCTCTCTCTCTTTTAATAAGAAGGGTGTTCCTTTCCTCAAAGGGAGAGAGAGGGAGGGAGGGAGAGAGAGACTGTAAACTGTCCAAAAGGACCGTGAGAAAACAGGAAGCTTTGAAAAGTACAAGAGAAAGCAAGATGAAATCTATTTGCAGGCGGGCCCCTGGGGACATGCGAGGCATTGTTAAGCAGGCAGTTCATACAGCTATATCCTTCCTTCTGCTGAGGAGGGCTTTGCTGCCAAAAGGCTGCTATCTGGTCACTGCCTTAACCCCCTCAATGCCAGCCTGAGAACCCTGATCCCAAGCACTGGGTGCCTACAAGTCCCTACTGGGTTGGAGCATCTGAGAGCTTGAGGGGGAGATGGAGCCAAGTTGGCAGAGGCAGTGGGGACCCTTTTCAGGGAGAACTCATCCTTTTCTATCTGTTCTTCCCTCGGCCTTCAGCCCTCTGTTTCGGGCAGGCTGCAGATGACCTGGTGATTCATAACATAGGCAGCTCCCAGCTTCACCCATCTCAAAGGAGAATTTGTCCCGGAAATTCTGGATGACTGCTTTTCCTGGACAGGTTTCCCAAAGACGGCAGCTGGTTCTTTGCTATTATGGAGCGTGGCCGCTACAAGGATAGCATCCAAATCAAGTCCTTCGTGCTTATGCAGAATCTGGGAAGCATATTTCTGAAACATGGCTTAAGTCTACAGGCACAGGTCTCTGGAGAAGCTCCAGCTGGCTCCAAGAAGCAAGGAGTCCAGAAGTTGAGCCAACAGCAAAAGAACCCAGAAGGGCAGTAACTTTTCATAAGAAAAAAAAAAAAAGAAACTAAATGGAAACCTTTCCTCTCCTCCAATTTTCCATCCTATTGTTAATGCTTAATCCCGCACTAAACAAATGTTTCTGCTTGCTGTGGACAGCTGTTTCCACTGAGCCAGGGCCAGGGAGAATCAGTTCATGTGACCACAGTAGGAGGGATTGATGTTAGGAAGGATTTTTAGTGGTAAGAATTCCAGGAAATTAGAATCTGTTACTTAAAGACTCTTCCCCACACCTTTTTTTTTTTGCAAGTTTTGGGGTAAAGGAGATGGAGTCAGGGCTTCCCCAGGTGGCTCAGTGGCAAAGAATCCACCTTCCAAAGCAGGAGATGTGGGTTCAATCCCTGGGTTGGGAAGATCCCCTGGAGGAGAGCATGGCGACCCACTCCAGTATTCTCGCCTGGGAAACCCCACGGACAGAGGAGCCTGGTGGGCTACCGTCTATGGGGTCACAAAGAGTCAGACATGACCGAGCGACTGAACAGCAACAGATAAGAGTAAACTCTTGGAGTATGGCTGGAGCAAGCTCTGCCTCTTTTCTTCCAGCCATGTCAATCACATAAAGGGAAATACCCTTCCCGATGATAAAGGTCAGGTTTAGTTGTCCAGGCCTGTGCTCCAGCATCACCATGCAGCCAGCCAGCCGCTCCTCTCAGAGGGGTGTGACTTGCATGGCAATGAGCAAATGGCCTTCTGTTCCTCTCCCAACTCCCAGACCCGAAGAAACCCCACCCAGGACCAGATTTCCAAGAGTCCAGCATGACATGAATAAGAAGCAAAGTCACAGGACACCATCTGGAGGTGGCCCATCCCATTGTGGTGTCTGGAACCAGTCTACAGACACACAGACATGCCCTCATTACATAATCTGTACGTTCAGACCTGCTCTGAAATTCCTTTGAGATGAAAGAGAGTGAAGGTATGCAGACACCAAGCAGGCGGCGCTTGGCAGGGAGGCGCAGACAAAGCGAGGGAGAGCCTGGCAGCGCGTCCGCCCTTGTCGGGAGGTGCGCGCTCCAGATGAGGCGACTCACACCCGATCTTGTGTCAGAACTGTCTAAGAACGGAGAAGGGCCACCTAAGTTGGACAAAACATACACTCTGACATCCAGGCCTTTCTGTTTAAATGACTGACACTCCCTTCCAGGCAGCCTCCAACCCCCTGTGGTCTCCTTGGAGGACCCGCTCACCAGAAAGAAGTGACCTTTGCAGATGGCCAAGCCCACCTCCCACTGAGAAGTTCCATTGCCTCATATAGGAGCTGGCACTTCACGCTTCAAGCCCCTCTCTTATGGGATTTTATCACGTAGATATCTGGAGCAGATATCTGGAGCCTTATCCACCGTCAAGGAGCGGTCCGACTGGGCTTCTCAGCTGACCAGCTGATACCCTTGAAGCTCGTGTGGCGCTCTACCGTCAGGGTGAGTGAGGCCTGGCTCACTGCATCCCTGGCCCCATCGAGTCCGGTCTTCTGCCCTGGTACCAGGGAGAACCGTCTGAATTCTCAGGGACCCTTGGTCCAAGATCCTCTGCGCCCCTCTGAGGCCCTTGAGGTACAGAAACAGAAGTGCCTCTGTGCCCCCAGATCACACACAGCCTGCAAGCCCTTTTCCTGAGTTGGCTCTGCTTTATCATATCCCTCCATTTCAGAGACATTTGCTGGTTTAACCACTACAGCTGGCCCTGAACTGGTGAAGTGGGAGGGAGTTGGGCTGCATGAACATGCATTTTTAGGGGACTGCAAACCATGCAATGGCACCTGCATATTTTAACAACTTCGTGTGCTCCGCCACCAGCAGATAAAAATACAGTTCCTCCTTGAAGCTCAAGAGTAAACTCAGCACAAGAAATGAAGAGAGGTACAAGGAATGAAGAGGGGCAATGAGCCCCTGATGGCACCTCTACTGTAGCAGACAGTAAACCCCAGGAGGGTGGGAACAGCTCTGTGAAAAGTGAAGGGTTTGGGAGTTCCCTGGTGGTCCAGTGGTTAAGACTCCACACTTCCAATGCAGGGACGAGGGGTTCTATCCCTGATCAGGGAACTAAGATCCCACATGCTGCATGGCATGACCAGAAAAAAAAAATTTTAATCTAAAAAAAAAAAGTGAAGGGTTCAAGAGACTCAGTGAGGTGGGAAGGAACCCAAGGCATGTCTAAAGGGAGACAAGAGCTGGTCTGTGGCATCCACAGGCTCGTGCAGCTGGGCCCGGCTTCATGAGTGTGAGCCCCGTGCGATCACATGGGGCCCTGAATTCAGAAGGGTCCTGGGTCTGGTGTAATGCTCTGCTTTCATCATCTTGAAATTGTGAATAACATCTGAAGTAGGGGCCCCCATCTTCACTTTGCACCAGGCCCTGCAAATTATGTACATCGTTCTGCATACAGCTTCCTCCCCTTTCAGCTCAGATCACTCCAGATGGACATAAACTGACTTTCAAACCACTGGGAACTTGAAGGAGAGCAGGGGAAACACAAGTGGGTGGCAGGAAAAGGGCTGGAGGGAGACCCCTCCCTCCCCTACCTCCGGAGAATGCCCACCAGGTCTAGGGAAGCTCTGGCTCCTGACCCCTCTCACCCCGTCCAGGAGGGGCCAGCACAGGAAAGAAGTCAGCTTCACAGGGGGTTCCTTCAAGTGGGGGTACATACTGCGGAGGGATGAAGGCAGCAACAGCCCCTGGAAGCAGGGAACCCTACTCCAGAAACAGGGATCGACAGAGAAAGTCACTGGGACTCTGTCAGACACACAGCACAGAAGGAACAGCCACTTCAAACAGAAAGGCTCTAATGATATCTGAACTCCGTGATTTCCCTCTGCTCCCCTCTCAGCCCTCCCTTCATGGCTGTGGGGTCACTTGTCAGTACCTTCCTTGAGTCAAACTATCCAACCCTAAGCGAGATTTCTCCTCCTGAGGAGTGGGAACAACATGGGAAGATGGGGCAGCCTGGACACCCCGAGCACTTCTGAGCAGCGCCCGCCGGTGCCTTAGGCTTGACAAGTCTCCAGCTCACACTTTATCTCAGCACACAAAATAAAAACCCCACCAAGGTAATGCGACACAGGGACGGTAACAAAGATGCTCCACGGTACTCAGGAATAAACAAGAAGCATTCAGTTGTTCCTCTGCCCAAGCAAGCATTTCCGAGGTCACAGGAGGGGTTAACCTTTAAACCTCTTTCATCCCCTCCAGGAGACCTACCCTCAAATTACACTGCTCAGTCCAAGTGTCAGGAGGGCGGGAGCGGGGGTGGCATAGGGGAAGGGAAGCAGACAGGGCTGGAAGCTTCTCTGACTTCTCTGTGTTGTCTCTGGCTTGTCAGGGGAAGAGGGCTGCACCTGGTTGCTGCCTTCTAGAACAGGAACCCTCCACATCACCTTCATCCTGTAAAAACCTCAATCTCCAAACGGATTTTCCACCCTCAGCTCTCCCGGGTCTGGCTGCTTCCAGGCCCTGCACACTGACTGATTCCACAGGGAGACAAGCAGGGCAACTCCTGGGGCACAGCTGAGCACAGCTGTGGTGGAGACACAGCAGATGGCCTGGGTCTGGCCGCAGACATACGCTGAGCCTCAGAGGCCCTTCTGAGGAGACTGAGGACAAGGTTCCCTGGAGACTTTTCCCCCCGCATTTGCAGAGCCCTCTGAGCTCTCCCGGGATTTCCAGGTAGCTCAGGGGTACAGAATCTGCCTGCCATTGCAGGAGACTCAGAAGATGTGGGTGTGATCCCTGGATCAGGAAGATACCCTGGAGTAGGAAATGGCAACCTGCTCCAGTATTCTTGCCTGAAAAATTCCATGGACAGAGGAGCCTGACGGGCTACAGGGCACAGGGTTGCAAAGAGTCGACCACCACTGACCACGCACACGCGCTGAGCCCTTCCTCTCCGCATTCCCTCAGGCCCCCTGCTCACCTTGCATTTGAAGGGCTTCACGTCCGAGTGGACAATCATGTGTGCCTTGAGGGTCTGTTTCTGCACAAAGCTCTTGTAGCAGAGGTGACACTGGTAGGCACGGATGTTGGTGTGGATCAGCACGTGTCTCTTCATGTTGGCCAGCAGCGTGAACTCCCGCCCGCAGATCCCACATTTGTGCTCCTTCACGCCCTGGAAGGAGGCAAGATTCAAAAGAACCATGGTGAGCAGGTACAGACTGCCATCAGGACAGCAGTCTTTGCTTTTCTCTCTGACACATAAATCCACCAAGAATTTAGTGACAGATGTTGAGTTCCAAATAGTATGGCTGTAGCCTTGTCAAATAACTATTTTCTTAAAAAGTGTTGATTACATAATCTTTTATTTTCTTCTGAAAACCATGAACTAGCCAGACGGTTAGAGGAAAAGACAGCTATTGCTTCTGTTGTTCCTGATGCTTGCTTGGGGTTAATTCTGCAGTAACAGCTCTCGTGGATTAATAGGATTTGGGTAAGAGCACTGCAGAATGTTATGTAAAATGAGTCTCTAATTCAGCTTTCACGATAATGAAAAAACAAAACCTCCTAAACTTATAATATCATTTCCCGTATGAAAACCAACGTTCTCTTGAGTTCTCATTAAAGGACATGAAAATTCAAAAACAAACAGATCCACACTTCAAAAAAATCACAGCTTGATAATGACCTCTTGAGATGGTACCCTGGGTTCCTGCAGGCCATGGTGGCCTGGGTGTGATTTGACTATGAAGCTCCTCCAAGCCAGCTTCTGCCGACAGAGAAATTTGGCAGAGGATAGCTTTCTCGATTAGAAAACAGGAAAGAAGATTTTCTAGTTTCCCTGCTGTTTGTGGAGAAGTGTTTGAATACTTTAGCGTCAACGCCCTCAACTGAAGCATGGCTAGGGACTCACTCACGGCGTGAGTAGAATATTACCTAATCCTGGCCGACCAGTGCTTCCCTGAAACGGCTGCTGCAAGAAATTTTGACCCAGAATGACTTTTGGGGAGGAAAACGTAGTGATCCATGGTAATAAAACTAGGGTTATTACAGGTTTAGACAAGTCTTTAGCTAACAACTGTACCTTATAAAACCCATATGGCCTGGTATTCATTCATAGGGACTAGGGCGGGGAGTTGTTTCAAGGTTCTCTCTGCCTATATTTCCATTTCTTTAATTTGGGACATGGTACAAGAAAGTACCACTCCTCAATTTTGGTGAGCCCCTGGCACTAAAGGGTGGGAGTTAGGGTCCCTGCCTAGCCATTTACTGACTGCATAATCTTAGTTGGGTCCCTCAGCCTTTCTAGATGAAGTGCTCAAATGGAGTGCTGGGCTCTTCCTAACTGGAATACTGTCTACTCTAGGTGACTGCAGACGAGAAAGGATTTATGCTAATGGAGAGATCTAAATTTTAATGTCCTCCTAAGAAGATGAATTTTTAAAATGTGTTGCATACTCAAACAGTGAGTTTAAAATTATTAACAAAAACTATTTCTTAATGAGTTTTAAAATTTACTTCAGTATCTTTATTCTCAAGATTATTCCTATACTTGGTTGTGATCGAGATGATAACTAGATCATATATTCAAGTATAGGAACAATCTTACAGAAGTTTCATACATTCTACAATGTATCTGATTCCTTTTCCACACATATAGGAATCCCTGAAATCAGCACACAGTCCCTCTGGCCGCTGCCTCTCAGTTCAGGCTTTTTGATGATGGCTCCTGCACTAGGCAGGCACCTCCTCTCTGGGGGTTTCTAAGGAGCCTTTTGCAGGGCAGCTGTTTGTGCAGAGCCAAGGCAGCTACACATTTTGTCTTGTTTGGTCTTAACCGATCAGATGAAACCCACAAAGCCAGAGCAGAAATGTTATTTTGGCTGGGCAAAGTCCTCCACTGACCTTTCAGAATGAAAGATTGTTTTAGCAACTCTGGCTCGCTAGAAGTCTCTTCTGCCAATAAAACCACTTGAAGTCAAGGTGATAGAGTAGAGGTCAGTGGGGCAAACTTCCCCTCTTGGAAGCTCAAAGTTGACCTAAGTTAGCTTAGCTGGGTAAGATTTCAGGGACACACCAGGGACTTGTTTTAGTTCATCCTGAGAGACTCTAGGGCTTTGGCTGCAAACTAGGCTGAAGGCAGACATGTGGGCCTATATTTCTCCTTGAATATCTGAGACAGGGGAAGGGAAGAATGCACTCATGCCTCCTATAATACAAATCAGAGAGCACTGCAACCACCTGGCAGAAGCTCAGGGGGGGGAAGCACGGACCCTGCTGGACCCAGGCCAAGACTCTGCTCCCCGCAGAGTCACCTGTAAATGAAGCAGCTGAAAGGAGAAACTAAACCAAGAGGTAGCCACAGATTCAGCAGAAAAAGACCAAGAGAACTTTCCAGAGTTTTCTAGAAGGCTCTGACTAGTGTATCCCAGGTGCAAAGCTGGTCTTGGGTCGTTGGGACTGATGACACACTCATGCTAGTGCCCTGAAGTTTCCAAACATGAAATCTTAGGAAATCTGGAAGGCTAAGTAACAGCACAAGGACCCGCTGTGATGTGTCGTTCATCTTTCCTCACCCTCCTCTCCAAACCGCATTATTTCTTTTCCGGCCCACCTGAGACTCTAGAGGTCTAGATGGGAAAGGGCTTGATGGCTGGGCTCCTCATTCTCTCCCATTTCAAGGTGAAGAAGAACATTAGGGCTCTACACGTGTTAGGGGTGGGGAGCCACGCAGGGCTCCTGGGTCCTCTCCTCCAAAGACCGGCCAGCCCCGCCCCTGGCCGGGAGCCCCGCCCCTGGCAGGGAGCCCCTCAGTACCTTGTGGGTGAGGGAGTGCTGCTTGAGGTGGTGGGGCTGCACGAACTCCATGCCACACTCGGAGCAGATGTAGGGCCGGATGTCCTTGTGCTTCATCATGTGGTTCTGCAGCTGGCTGGGGTACTGGAAGGTCTTGTCGCATTCGGAGCAGTTGTATTGGATGGGGCCCCGGTGCGTGGTGAGGTGCCTCTTCAGCTGGGCCAGGGTAGGGAAGTCGAGGCCGCACTCCACGCAGATGTTTTCCCGCCCGCTGGCGTGCTTGGCCTCGTGGGCCTTGAGCTCGCTGGGGTAGGCGAAGCCCCGGCCGCAGACGCGGCAGTTGTGCGGCTTCACCTCGCTGTGCTGCATCATGTGGCGCTTCAGGTGGCTGGTCTGCGTGAAGGCCTTGTGGCACACCTGGCACTTGTGAGGCCGGGTGCCCTGGTGCGTCAGCATGTGGGTGTGCAGGTGGCTCAGCTGCTTAAAGAGCTTCCCGCAGCGGCTGCAGGCGTGCGGCTTGATGCCGCTGTGACCCAGGATGTGGGTCACCAGGTTATACTTGGAGGTGTAGGACTTCTCGCAGGTGGGGCACTGCCAGCGCTTCTGCGCGCCGCCCACGTCCACGTAGTAGCTGTCGTCGATCTGCACGTTCACGTCCACTCGCTCCACCTTCTGCTTGGTCTCCTCGCTCTCGGGCGGCTCGGCTTTGCGGGGCAGCGGCGGCTCCGGCGGCCGCTTGGGCAGGAAGGTGTGCCGGCTGAAGGGGAAGGGTGAGGCCGAGGGCACGAAGAAGGGGAACACGAGGCCCGGGGCCACCTTGGGGTAGTAGGGGTAGGGCGCGGGCAGGAACGGAGGGGCCGCGGGCGCAGGCCACACGGCGCTGGGCTTCACGGGCTCCTGCTTGACGGCCTTGCTGCCCAGGTGCTCCAGGCTGCGGTAGAACTGGAAGCCCACGTTACACAGGTCGATCATCCGCGAGTCGTACTTGGGCCGCGGCGGCGGCGGCGGCGGGAAGAGCAGGGGGAGGTCCGGGACCCCCGGGTTCTTGCTCTCCTCGGGGTGCAGGCCGAGAGCCCCTTCTTCCGCGGGGTGGTTATAGGGCATCTTGGTGGGCATGCTCTTGCGTTTGCGAGACCCTCCTCCTTCAAAGACCCCTGGGTATCCGTCTAGCTCTCCTGGAGGAGGCTCGTACCGGAACTGGGAAAACGGCCCCCGGAGAGCTTCCGGGAAGGGGTGTCCTGGGGGAGCCTTCCCTCGGGAAACCACGGGCTGCAGGCCGTGGGGAAAGGAGGGGGCCCTCTTCACACCCAAACTGAAATGCACATCTTCGTCTTTGACCATCTTCAGTTCCTTCTGCATCCTTGGCAATTCTCCTTTAAAAAGAAAGAAATTTATTGTTTAAAAAAAAAATCCCCTTTTTTCCATTAACATTTTTGGCTAGATGTCAGTACCAATTTATAGAGAGTAATGTTTGTTTAATACCTATCCCCGTTTATCCTAAGGCTGTTTAAAATATCATTTTTCCCCCTTGCAAACTCGGTTACTAATGTAGAAAGCACTGGCCTCTTGGAGTGGGACCCTAGGGCTCCAGTGAAAACCCAATCACAAAACCATGGCTGGGGCTGGGGTGGGAGCAGGGTATGAGAACGGGCTGGATTGAGAAGAAACCTGAGAATTCATTGGGGATTTTCCCCATCTAAGACGAGAGTACCAAGGCCCAGAGAGATGAAGTGACTGCTGAAATCCCACTTCTACTCAGTTCAGGAGTCAGAACTAGGACACCTTCTCTCAGCTTGAGATGCAATTGCATCTGCCAAATGGCGATTTAAATGTCTTTTAGGATAATTTCTTCTCTAAGTGAATTGATCTCCACTGCCTCTCCCTGTCTAAGGGCCTTTGCTGCTGGGGCATGGGGATACTGCAGGCCACACAGGAGAGCAGACTTTACTGTTTACAGATCTCAGACTATCTGAATATCCACCCCCAGCAAGGCTGCTGGGGTATATCGAGCAGACAAGATCAGTGTGATTAAGAAAAGCATATACTTCAGTGTTAACAGAGTCATGTTGGCAATCTGTGCATTCTACTCTTCCACCTGAAGCAACATCAGGGAAAAAAATCCTAAGATTGTGAGTCTCTCAGACTGCACTTGTGTCTCTTCCTTCACACAGGCGTCATCATAGAGCTTGGTCTTCGGTGTTGGTGACTCCTGTGGTACCTGTGATTTCCCTGGCATGTCTGGGAGAGCCTCTGGGGCCAGAATCTCAGCCAGGGGCCATGCTTCCTCACACATGTCTCCTTGCCAGTCTTGTAGCCTCCTTGCTTGGGTACGGGTGGAAAGAACCAGATGGCTGACTTCACATTTCCAGAAAGGCCCTTGCTACCTAGATCTTCTGGGCCTGAATGGGATTGGCCCCCTTTGCTCAGCAGACGCTCTCACAGAACCAGTCAGCCTGGTCAGGAGTCAGGTCTGGCCTCGAGCCACTGAAGACAGGGCTGGGATAGGTTCTGGATTCACCCAGGGCTCTGGCCCCTGGGAATGACCACTTGCTGAGCAGTGCAGTGTGAGGGTTCCAGAGGTGAGAGGACCAGTGATTTTCTGTAGACCCTGGTGAGGCAAATGCAATTTTATTTTGTCACCACTGACCTACGAAAGTGAAGAAACATTATTGAAGAGATGATGTGATTTTTAACACGAACGCAGAATTATGTCTGCAAATTCAGAGGTTTTACATATGCACATTTTAATTTCCTCCCTATTTTAATATGGCAAAAATTCCACCCCCCCCCCCGCCAGTTTCTGACTTGTGCATATATATACCCCACCTCTAAAATAGTAGTCTGCCCTCTCTAGAATAAAATTGTAACTCAAGAGGTTTCGAAAAGCATTGAGATTCATCCATGAACATTTCTCCAGACTCGTAAGGCAGCATCCCCTTCCTGCATAAAGATCTTAAAGAGCACTGCTGATCCCTACAGAGGTCAAGGAGAACTAGATCTGCTTCCTCCTGACCTTCTTGAGACAGAAGTCAGCTGTCTTTTCAATCTAAGGTGACAAAGAGGGCCCTGGAGGGGGGTGGGCGGTAAAAGAATTACACCCCAAAACCAAGTCCATATCAGGGATGGGGAGTATTGAAGGGGAGAGCAGAGAACAGATGTCTCCTCAGGAGGCCTTTTATCAGTCAACTTAAAACCCTGAATGGCCTCTGCAAAAATATTAACAGACTCCGAAAGACCTGAATGTTTGCAACCTACACGTTCCCCTCTATCTCTAAAAATAGCTCCACTGGCATCCATGAAAGATGTGGGATTCCCATGCAGGAGGCAAGAGAGGCATGGGTCAGCCCAGGGGGTGAGGAACTGCAAGCCCTCTGGCTGATAGTCTGTGGCTGCTCCCAGAAAAACAGCAGGTTAGAAGCCAGTTCTCTACCAGGATGTGCTGAAATAATGTGCAAAAATAAAGAACTGAAATTGTCAAAGTAGACAGCTATGGGAGAATGCAAAGAGCATTGGTTTGAAGCCTGAGGATCTGGGTTTGAACGCTGGCTTTGTGTTAGCAGCTGTGGGAAAATGAGGAAGTTAATTTGGAGGTTTGATTTTCTCATCCGTGAAATAGGGGTTGAAATATCCCCACGGGGTTGTTGGATACTTAAAATAAGGTGTATTTGTGAAAGCTTATTAACACTGGACAGTTTAATACTGTACTCTCGCGTGGTAAGAAAGGATAAACAGGAAGGGAGGCCTGAGGTGGTAATCAGGGATTGAAGCCAACTGACCTCATGTCTGTTTTCCAAGCTGAAGCTCTTGGTCAATAGTGACTGGCATTTTGGGCCTCCTCCAACCAAGGCTATACCTATTTGCCTTGAGCTGGTCTTGTCCCAACAGGCACTGTGAAACACACTCAAAAAAGCCAATGGAAAAGACCAGGATGAGTTTATTTACTTAGTATGGGAATCAACCTTCTAGTGTAAGGATACTCTCTCATCCCTTCTCTATGGCTCTTTACTATTACGGACATATCTTCAAGTCTTACGTTCGTAACAGATGACTTTGGTTACAAAAGGGTTTGGGGATTGGGTTGGGACAAAGGGGACGGGGTGGTCTCATGAGCTATTTTAGCCAGTCTGTGGGAAGCTGAGGAATTGTCCCTGCCTAATATAAGAGGTCACTTTCCCAGAGACAGAGGACCTGTATGTCAAACTCAAAGTCTCAGACACTGGGGCAGTGCTGAGTCAACACTGGCAAACCAGCTCTTGCAGCTCCTGCTCCTGTGAGGGCAGAGACTGGGTCTGTTGGATACACTGCTGGTTTCCAGACCCCAGCGTGATGCCTGGCACAAAGCAGGTGATCAATAAACCGCTGTGGGATGAGAGAAGAAATGAATGGTTCTTACTTTTATTCTTAAAGTCTCCATATGGAAACTTTTATGTTGAATTTTATTATATCTTACATTTATATAGACTGCAGGTGACTTTTGGAGGACATACCTAATCAGATCATGAGGACACATAAATTCTCAGGCAGTCACTGTGGGAAGAACCCAATATATACACCTTGCGTGTGCTTTTGTTTGGCTCAGTTCCCAAGGATATCATCCTCTGAATTGACTCTCAGATTCAGGGTAAGCCCTAAATCCTGGCTGTACTAATGCTAGGGTACAAGGTTCTGCAACTCAGTCAGAAAAGAGGTGCCTGGAAAGTCCAAAAGGTGGCAGTTAGAAAGACCCCTGGATTGAAACTGTGAAGCATAAACCAGGAGTGGGTGATTACCCTCACTCTTCCACCCCAAGGAAATGTCTGGGAAGTTAGTAGCAGTCTATCCTTTGTACTAACGTGAGGGTGGAGAGGGAGCAGCCTTAGAATAATCATGCATTTTCATTGCTGTAGTCAAAGAATGTTCTAAGGTCCCTGGCTTTCTTCCATGTATACTCAGCCACCAAACCCAACAGGCTGTAAGTCACGAAGCACATGGTTTGAGGAGGAGAATACTGGGTTGATCTATTCTAGAGGAAAATGGGGTTCAGGATGTCTTCTCTAACAGGTGTTACCCATGAGAGTTAGTTAATGAGGAAATGGGGAATGAATGGATTTTAAAAACAAAAACAAAATCTCCTCTTTGAACCGTAAAGATCAATTAGAAATACAAGGCTTAACCAAGAAGAAACTACATTTAGTTTTGGGGGAAAAAATTCTTCTAATAATGCCCTTTAATTGGGAATTCACCTACTGCACCAAAATATAAATATCCCCCAGATAAAATTACTGGTATTTTGTGGTTCTCATTGGAATGGAAGTTCAGTCCAGTAAATGCTATTAGAAGAGTCACTCTGAGTCAGCATCCCAGGGGCAGATCTGTTTATCCTCATTCCACAACACTGATTTCTATTCATTCTGAAATTGGTGAAAGAATATATTCTCTGATATTCTTTATTCCTTGAAGGTTCCCAGTGTTTCCTTGGAAAACATTACATTTTCCTATTGGAGACGCTGACTTCCCTTTTAGTTTGAGAGAGTGGCATTGTATTTACGTGGTCAGCCCTGCAGCTCTGACCTCAGCAAAGATGGAAGCAGGGAGGAGGTGCAAGTGGAGAAGTTGAAGCATAAGAAGCAGCAGTGAGAGCAGCGAAGGGTGGGGAGTCATGGGAGGATAGCAGGAAGGCAGGAGGGGAAATGCGTGGATTGACTGCCAACCTCTCTCTATTCATACAAAGGGATATTATTATAAGGCTCCTCCAAAATGGGATTTTATTGGATCACCTGGTTCTTTCTGAATTTGTGGTAGCAGAAAAAGACTTTGAATCTTAGAATTAAACATTCTGATGATTCAACATAATTGTCTTACTATATATGTGGTTGTACTGCTGATTTCCTCATCTGCAGGTGTTTGGCAAGTAATGATTCAGTCTTGAGTTCCCGATATTGGCAGGAACAGAAGGATCTCTGTATGCATCTGGCAGGTAGAGCATTGTGTTCTCAAGAAATAAATGGTCTGCCTTGTCACTCCCTGGATTAGATGGAGACTCCAGAAGAGGGAACCAGATGCCTGTTAGCCAGACCCCAGGGCCCTTCTGGATGCTCCTGTGTCCCCTGTTTAGTTTGTAAACCTGAATTCCTTTCATTTTATTATAAAAAGTAATCTATCCGCCCATAGCATGAGTTGAGTTTCCTAGGTTGGTCAGAAAATATTAATTGGTAATGAGACCTATTCACATGTGCAATAGTTAATTGAACTCACATAATGTTTTTTTTTTAAGTTACTAAATACCACCAAGACATAACATAAAGTCAAATTTTGTTTTCCATTGTTTAAATTGTCCATAATGAGCGTGCATACATACTATTTACGTATAGATATAGATATGATTTTAAAGAGTCCTTCTTAAAACAACAAGAAATTCAGCTACTAACTTGCGTAGGTTAATGAATGTGGGTTTCATTTAGGAAAGTGCTTAATGCCTAGATCTAGTTTCTGAAAAGCACTAGTTACTTGAACACTGGAACAGCTGCTAGCATGTAGGGTTATCACTGTCCTCGTGACCCATTTAAAGGAAGGAAATGAATTGGAGATAATGACTTAGCAGTTCTCTCTCCCAACTCTCAGAGCTAATATATCACCCAGGGATGGAGCTCCAACTGGAATGTTAGAATTTTTCTCCTAATTTCTTTGGAGTATCCTTAGAATATATCTAAATTTTATTATTTCATGTTCATAAATTAAGTAAACTTGATATACCCACTCCTAGCTAAGCCAATAAATACATGCATGTTTAAAATTTAGTCTGAATTTAGTCTGTCTCTGAAAATGACAGCATATTTGGTCTGTTGGACCTTAGAATCGGTAGATAATACCAGAAAATGTGACCCTCTGGCAAGCAAAAGTAGTAAGAACCAACACATAATAGATGCAGTTAGCCATGTGTGGAAGGAACCTATTTCAAAAATGTCACTCAAGGCAATAGTTTTGTGGAAAGGGGAGCAAAAATCTGTTTTGTATCATAATTGTCATATTTGTCAAAACTCATGGAGCAAAAGAAATAAATTTTTCTGTGCATAAATTCAAACTAATTTTAAAAATATAAAAGAAACGTACAAAATGCCCTTCTGTATATTATAAAAGACATAATTGAGGATATTTGAGAAATACCCAGCAGTAGTTAAGATGACCAGACTCTACACTCTAATCAGTTCATATCTTTAGAAAGCATCCAATAACACACATATGGTATATATGTTTTTAAGAATTTGATGATCTAAATTCCTGCTCTGTCCAAAGGGGAGATGTTATATATGGCCGATACCAGGTTTTTTGTTTTTGTGTGTATTCTATTCAGCAAGAACTTTGTGAGGCAGGGATTGTGCGTTAAACTGTATCCTTCCAGGTCTTCTAATCTTTGGCCCTGCTTGCATGTTCAGCAAATAGTCTTCTCTAATTGCTCCAACATGCTTTGAAATGTAAGTTACTCTGCCTTTAGTGGGGAAGATCATTCTGGTGACTAGAAAATATGCTCCTACCCCTTGTCAATTAATAGGTTGATATTGACATTTAGGTCCATAGATCACTCTTGTGAATGAATCATTTCCCCCAAGACTGATTAATGGAGTCTCTTAAAAAATGGAACTGGTGAATCTGCAAGCCTGCTGACCAAATCCTGAATCATGGCAGTCCCACCAGGAGCCGATACTCTGTGAAGTCTACCTGTGTAGCCAGCTATCTTCTTTCTGATACCTTTCATTGAAGATATTAACCAGAGTGTCCCAAGTTTCTACAGGGCAGGAGGTGGAAAGAACCTAACCTATTGGAGGCTTTATGGAGACTCAGAGGTGAAACTTGCCTTTCCACCAGAGTTGGAAGAACATTTCCCGCTTTTCTGAAGTCTATCGTGTTTGTTCCACTCATTGACTGGGTCCTGTGCTGGTAGTCCCCTTTCTGTGTGGGTGAGTAGCTTGTATTTCTAACAGAATCTGGTAGAAAGTCAGAAACATGCCTGTTGCCTTATATATTGTTGGGATTCAATAACTGCTTGGGAATTTACTTGGCAGGTGCCATGTTCTAGCTTGCTCTTGCTCTATGATCCCAAGCAGAATTTTGCCATTACTTGAAAGAAGAAATGACTGGTTTACTTGGCCTGTTCCAATTGATCCTGAGCCAACTTCACATCAATGAACTGCCAAGAACATCTCCAGTGAGGAAGGGGCTTTCGGGAAGGTGTGGCAATGACTAGGATTGTGCTTCCCAGAAAACATGGTCCCCTCTGCTTTATCCTGGCTCAGAATCTTTGGCCAGTGTGTGCCCTATTCTGTTGACCTGGAAGATGGAATGTCCTGTAACACTGAAATGAATGAATGTGGGAGGGCTCTGGAAATGCCTAAGGGGACAGTGACCACATGCCTGAGGGAGGCCTCTGAGGGAGTATGTCACCATTCTAGCAAACAATATCCCAGGAGGGCAGGCCACCACCATTTCTCCTGCTTACTCAACAGCACCAAGTGCTCCGTGATCTCCAGGCAAATACTCATTAGCTTTGTGGAAATGCCCATCCTAATGGGCAGATGGATCTGAGACCTCATCCTTTCTTTTTATTTTTACATGGGTCGGGTTCCTGCTCTTTTCCTGCCTTCTGGTGAATAGTCATTCCTTTTTCCTTTATGCTTTTTAGTTCAAGATTTTTTCATTGACCTGCTTCATTGCTGATTCTTGTATTCATTCTACTCACTAAAACCATTCTTGGAAAATATATGTACTTATAAAATATATAGACTCATCTCCCCATGTACTTGTACACATAGTCTATTTTTGGAAAGAAATACAGGAATTTTGTAGTATTAGTTGCCTCGCCAGAGAAAGACTGTATGGCTGGAGGCAGAAGGCTTGAAAGTCTAGCCGCTAGTCTGAAGGAACAGTTCCATCAGTCTGTAGGAAGATGCTGCTCAGTTGTACAACTCCCTGCACAGAGAGGAGACTTTTAATTACATACCCTTTCAACTGATACAATTATATACTGTGAGTAACTTAGTTATTCAAATACTTGCATTTAAAATATAAAAATGCATATTGTCTTTCAAACAGCAAATATTCAGACAAAATTAGTATTGAAATCCCCTTCCTTTTGAAAGCTGAACAATTCTCTTTATACGTTTCCCTGGACTCTTTTTCTGCCCAACATCTTTTGATGCCCGGGCAGCAGAATAATTAGAGTTCTGGCGCCCACATTTTTACCTCTGACCTCGGATAAGTCACTGAGCCTCTGAGCCTTCCTCTGCTTACCCAACGGCAGAGTTTACCCTGGTTTATACTTTGGGCATGCAGCTTTATGACCCAGGCTTGTATCATCAAGGAAATAAGTATAAGCAACCACAAAGACCACATGAAGAAAGTCACAAATAAACTACATTCAACCACAGGTAAACTACATTCAATCTTGAAAGTTCAGGTTTGGAAGAAAAGCTATGACTAACCTAGACAGCATATTTAAAAGCAGAGCCATTACTTTGCCCACAAAAGTCCGTCTAGTCAAAGCTATGGTTTTTCCAGTAGTCATGTGTGGATGTGAGAGTTGGACCATAAAGAAGGTTGAGCGTCAAAGAACTGATGCTTTTGAACTATGGTGTTAGAGAAGACTCTTGAGAGTCCCTTGGACTGCAAGGAGATCCAACCAGTCCATTCAAAAGGAGATCAGTCCTGGGTGTTCATTGGAAGGAATGATGCTAAAGCTGAAGCTCCAGTACTTTGGCCGCCTGATTTGAAGAGCCGATTCATTGGAGAAGACTCCGACACTGGGAAAGATTGAAGGCGGGAGGAGTAGAGAACGACAGAGGATGAGATGGTTGGATGGCATCACCGTCTTGATGGACATGTGTTTGAGCAAGCTCCTTGAGTTGATGATGGACAGGGAAGCTGGTTGTGCTGCAGTCCATGGGGTCGCAAAAAGCTGGACATGACTGAGCATCTGAACTGACTGTCTCATTTCCCCAAAAAGATAAGTCTGACTTCAGGATTCACAGTGATTACAGAATCACACTCAAATATGATGAATCCAGTTTCTCCATTCTGCCCAGCCCTGAGTTTTTCCTCGGCTCTCTCCCCAGGACTGAGAAGGAACTCCAAGACGCTAAGGATGAGACTGTTGGATGTGGGCGATGTCAAGTCCTCCCCACCCCGGAACCTCGAGGTAGTTAACTTAAAAGCTCCTTTCAGACCAGAAGTATCATTCTATTTATGCCACTGCAAAATCATAAAATGTCAAAGCACAAAGTGTGCTCCAGCCCTCAGATAGAGTTAGTCCCTCTTTCCTCTCAGTCCCCAAGTCTGTACCCACACCCTTGATATAGCTTCCTCCCAGAGTACTGCAGCAATCTGCCTCCCCACCGCTCTGTGACCCCCTTGAGGTCAGGACCAGTTCCCAAACTTTTCTCTGCCTTCTCTGACTTGTACAATGACTGGTACTCACTAACATTTTTAAGTGATTCATTTTCAAATTGCAATAATTTTCTAGTCTTAAAATGATTTTATTCTGTTTTTATCTGTAATAATATATAATGTAATACAGTTTAGGATTTGTTATTGCTTCAGCATGTCTCTGATTCTGAGGTTTTTCTTTATCAGGTTCTCCTTTCTAATAAGTTCTCTCTCATCCACCCCAAATGTTAACTTTCTGCATAGAAAAAAGGACCGAGAAGTCAATTTGCCAACACCTAACCACCTTGACCATTCATTCTTGGGTGGTTTTTACAACATTTTGTTCATTGTTCCTTTGACGTGACTATTAGCACCTCATTTTCTTTCCATTCCCATACCTAGGACTCTAGTTTAAGTGCCCAGCACATTACTCCAGGATTACTTTCAACAGTGTCCATCCACTTTTCCAGATCTCTTTTCTCCTTTCTCCAGATCACTTTTCTCTTTTCTCCAGATCACTTTTCTCCTTTCTTCCAAATCTCTTTAATACCAATGCTAATTCCATCTTCTGAACATTCATCACCCTAATTTTCTTATGGTGATGACGTGCCTGGCAAGAACACTCCCCTTCCTGGACATCCTTTCAGTTAGGAGTTGCCTTGTGCCACAGTATTGGCCAATGAGATGTAAGCAAAGGATGCTAGGAACTTCTGAGAAAGCTTTTGCACTCCTAATGCAGAAACCACCCACTTTATCCTTTCCTGTCTCTTTTTTCTGCCTGAAACATGGATACGAGGCTGGAGATGGAGCAGTCATATTGGAACAGTGAAGTGATAAGGTTAATGACAATGCCTTCCACAAAGTATGGCTGAAGGCAAGAGGAAAAGTGTCACTGTGCAACTCCTGCATCCATTTGGTGCTGTATTTCTTGTTATTTAAGAAAATAAATCCTTTACTTGCTTAAGAAAATGTATTCAGAGTTCTGTGGCTTGTAGCTAAATATATTCCCCATCTGATACACAGAGCAAATCAAGTGTAAATCTCTCTCTCTGACCTTCAAAGTCCTTTATAAGCAGGTCCAATTCAATTCCCTTTGTCTCTAAAATCCCCTCAACCCAGTGGAGAACACTCTTTCACTGTTTTCTACATGGGGCAAACTAACTCTTACCTCTTTGCCCTTGATTAGACTGGTTGGTCATCCAGGAATATTCTTTCTATTGACCCACCTCATCTTCCAGACTGAACTTAAATTCAGCTTCTTCCTGTAACTTCTGTTGCTACTCTTATAGCCAATTATCTCTCCCAAGAAGATAAATTCTATTGCATGATCTTAAGGAGGGGTGAATTAAATACAGTGTTTTTCCTTGAATTAAGCTAATTATTTCATGGGTAGGTTTTGTTTTTCCAATCTATGTGTAAGCTGTCTTCAGCCCAGGATTCATCCTCTTCTCTCTCCCATCGTGCCCTGCATGACACAGATTGCCACGGAGGTACCCATCACAGAGTTGCTGCTGGACCCGGATTCTCCTACTATCCACGGCTATATTTGCTTTTTAAAACAGATTTGTCTGCGGCTTTAAGAGCACATGTGAATTTAGGTTGTGTTTTCTTCTGATAAAATTAATATTACCATTAGTTGCCAGTTCATAATCAGTATGAATTAATTTGCCATGTGGAAATATTTCGCAGTAGCAAACATCACTGATTCTTTATTGTTGTGAGCATTACATTGGATTCATATGTTGTTGGTAGCACATCTATTGGGAGATCAACCTCCAGTCTCTTAAATCTGAGTTTTGGGCATGAAGAGGATGTGAGATTAAACAAGGAGAAATGGCTCCCATTTCTCCTTGTCTCAGAAGCAGCTACAGTGGCCAGTTAAAAGGCTTGACTTGGGGGAGAAACACACATCTACTCTCAGGCTTCTGCTCTCAGGCTCCTGTTCTGAGCTGGAGTCAGGTGGCTGCAGGGACAGAACTGCCCAAAAGCCTCCTCGGAGGGCAGAGTTCCCCTGCTGAAGGCAAAGGAGGAAAAGAGAGAAGAGGGGAAAATGCCACGGTGGATCAGACCTTCGAGGGCTTAATTACTCGTCTAGGAAATTGAAATAATAGCAAGACTCATATCTTGGACAGTTTTGTGTCCTTCCTTAGGCATTTCAACTGTGAAAATCTAAAAGGACATTAGTGTAGGGAGGAGTTGTCCAAATTCAGAAATGAAGGTTATTGGAACGTCTCAGTTTTTCTCATTTTTTCTTCAATGAGATATTACCACATTTATGTCCTTACTTTCTTCCTCTCTGCCTCAAACACACACACACAAACCTGTACACATACTCACAGGCATTGCTCTATTCTGTGTGTGTCTTGTATTAACGAAGTAAAAGTACATCCAGTATGGAGATTCCATAAGAAATTAAAAATAGAACTACTATACAATTCAGCAACTTCACTGCTGGGTACATATCCAAAGAACACAAAGCTGTTATCTCAAAGAGATATCTGCACTCCCACACTTGTTGCAGCATTACTCACAATAGCCACGGTATGAAAACAACTTAAGTCAACCTAAAGTTATGCAATCTAAAGTTTGTAAATGTAAAGGCTTCCCTGGTGGCTTAGATGGTAAAGAATCCTCCTGCAATGCAGGAGACCTGGGTTTGATCCCTGGGTCAGGAAGATCCCCTGGAGAAGGGAACAATCACCAATTCCAGCATTCTTGCTGGAGAATTCCATGGACAGAGGAACCCGAAGGGCTACAGTCCATGGGGTCACAGATAATCGGACACAACTGAGCAACTAAGCACACACAATCTAAAGTTAACAACCCCCCATCTGCCAGCTCTCTCCTACTCAGCCCCAGCTTTATTTTGCTGGTAAGTACTACCTGGAAAATAGTGTGTTAGAAAATATCTTGGCCATTCATCTATTTATTCTCCACCTTCTCCACTGGACCATAAGCTTCATGAGACCAGGTACCTTGCCTATGCTCGTCACTGTTCAACCCACCTAAAAGACTGCCTGACACATAGTAGGTCAACAGATTTGGATTATTTGGGAGGTTTTGAATATGTAGCACTCCCCCCACACACACCTAAAAAAAAAGGAATGCCTAGCACCCTCCCTAGACCTGTATTATATCAGGATTTCTAGGGGTGGGGCCCCCAGGTCAAGCATTGATGCTTTTGAAGGGCTCTGTAGGTGATTGTCATGGTCATTCAAGCTTAAGAACTACTTTAAGAAGTTGCCTGAATACAGAGCCTATACAACGAGGGTAGCATGAGTGGGCATGGGAGTGGGGTGGAGGAGGGATTCTGATGAAAGGACCCCTGTGACTCACAGTCATCCCTGCCTTTCCACCACCCACTCAGGCTCCTGGATTTGGGCTGTGGGGGTGAGGAGAAGATTCTTCTCCATGCCAAGGCTGAGTTGATGAGATACAGCCCATAGCAGTGGCCTTTCTGGGGTGCAGGTAATCCACAAAAGAAGGCATCCTGGATAGGTCATGCTGTACCTGGTGAGAAAGTGGGCAGACCCTCCTAATCTCTCTCCTCCCAGGCCTAGCCACCTTGCAAGAAGCTGGGCTGGAGAATTGCACCCATCCCCAACCCCCACCACAGGGATGGGTCCTCTTGGCTCTTTTAACCTGCAAAGGTTGACAATGAGGAAGAGGGTACGAGATTTTCTCCCTGCATGACTATGATACTTCTGAAAGGTTGAGTTGCGGGATTTTTTTTTTTTTTTTCACTTCTCTCTTGGAAATCACCTCCATATGCTGATTGGACCGAGGACAAGACTTCTTCTTTACACTGAGAAAGCATTTTCCACTATATTTAGGAGACAAGTGGGACTACTATTTTCTCAGCTTCCTTAATGGATTTCAATGCCATTTGTCAAGGTTGGTTTTCTTTAAAAATCTTTTTTTAATTTTCTAACAACAAACAACTAGATGTAAAATCTTCCAATGTACTTTGATTGATGGTTCACACCTTTTGGAATATCTAGCTCATAATTTTAGAAGGAAGCAGCTGGTACTCTTGACATTTAATTCCAACAAAATGCCTCATTCAATTCCCCCTCTCCCAGATAGGGTACACAGCCTATTGGAAAATAGTAATACTGATCCAAATGTCCACATTAAGTGTGGAGGAACGGTAGCGTAAGCTTTTAACATCCTAGAAGCTGAGCTAATGGCATTGAAATGGCTCTTCTTAAGAAAACATGACTGTGGCAAGAAAAGGTGGCTCTTTTAGTTGCTATTGATATCTGCATGGGGGACCTTTGAAACTAGGGTAAATGCGTAGGTGTTTGTTCCTGGGACAGGTAACGGTTTTATCCAAGGGCCTTTGCTGTAAATCAATGGCATAAATATTAATAATGACAGCTATTGTTAACTGAGGACTCACTGTATGCAAGGCTTATACATGGATTCTCTTGTTCATTCACTACTGTTATAATCCCTATTTATAGATAAGGTACTTGAGGTATAATGAGTATAAATAATGTCTAAGGTCACGTCTTGAAAGTGGTAGTTCACAAACCACTTGTTGGCACACCTTTACTATAAAGGAGCAAAGAGTAAATTTTTTTTGGCTCTGTGAAGCCTACGGAGTCCATTGCAACTAGTCAACCTTGCTGTTGGAGCAAAAGCAGCTGTAGTTGCCATGTGAACAAATGGGCGTGTCTGTGTTCCAATAAAACTTTATTGGTGATATGTATAGAAATGGAAGAGAGAGAGAAAGGACTATATCTTAATAAAATTGGAAAAAATATTAATTAAACATCACTAAATTACATTAACTTTAAAGGCTACCATATTGTATGGTTGGAAAAAACCCTTTATTTACAAGGGCAGGTGGGGGGCCGGATTTGGTCCTGAGGCAGTGGTTTGCTAACTGTTGCTCTTCGCCTCTCCTGAGGCCTTTTGCTGGACTCTTACTTCAATAATCCTCTTTCAGGATCATTTACATTTATGTATGAGCCATTGAGCCTACTTATACAATGACCGACTGAGCAAATAATTGTTATTTTTTAGTGAGTCATATTCTCTTTAATGCCAGCAACATTCTAAATGTTATGATAGGAAAGGGCTTCTGGAGGGGTGGGATTATAAGCCAACAAGGACCCCTCAGAGGAAAGCCTCTGGGAGCATCTTAGGTCTCAGGAGCTTGTAAGCTGGCATGATGGAAGCTGCTGCTGCTGCTAAGTCACTTCAGTCGTGTCCAACTCTGTGTGACCCCATAGACGGCAGCCCACCAGGCTCCCCCGTCCCTGGGATTCTCCAGGCAAGAATACTGGAGTGGGTTGCCATTTCCTTCTCCAATGCATGAAAGTGGAAAGTGAAAGTGAAATCGCTCAGTCGTGTCCAACTCTGTGCAACCCCATGGACAGCAGCCCACCAGGCTCCTCTGTCCACGGGACTCTCCAGGCAAGAATACTGGAGTGGGTTGCGATTTCCTTCTCCACATGATGGAAGAGGAGCTGGGTTTTCCAGCATCTGCTCTGTGCCAAGCCCTGTGCAGAGGCTCTCCGTGCTCTCTCTGTCTCCAGAATGTCTATAGACAGCTCCTTCCATATATCTTCAAGGAGGCCCTCAAAAACATACAAACCAGTAAGATAAAAGACCTAAAGAAGATGGAATCCTATATCACCTAATCCCCACATCAATCCTGCAAGACAGTCACCATTATTCCATTTTATAGATAAGAAATAGAAGCTCAGAAGGTAAGTTACTTGCCTGAGGTCAGACAGTAAGTAAGTGGCTGGGCTGGCATTTCATAGCAGACGTGCCCAGTTTCTTTGCCTGTATACCTTCTAGTTGGCCACACTGCCCCTTCGTAGTGGCCTGTGCTCCTCACCTTACTTCATAACTCAATCACTGAGTGAGTTTGCAAAGTCAGTTCAATTTGAAATTGTTTGCTTCTACTCTGTAAAAATGAGGGTGGGAAACCTTGGTGTATTCTACTCATTTGACATAGTTGCAAAGATAATCAAGCAAGATAGAACATGTGAAAGATTCTAGCAAAGTGTGAAACTCTGCGAAGGTACCCTGGTGGCATGTGTCAGAGGACTGGTCAGAGCTGCGGGAAGGCAGCAACTTTCACCTCTTGCCACACTGCTAGCCACTGAAAGGGTTTCCTTGCCCCCAGGGAGCCCCGGGCCACTGAATCATTCAGGTTGCCCAAGTCTGGGCAGGAATTAGCCCCCCAAAATCCCCTGAAATCAGCCCAAAGCTTAGGAACTTTGAAAAGGTTATGGAATAGTCATCCAATTTCTGTTCACATAAATTACTCTCCTAAAGGCACTGGTGGCATCCCCACCCCTCCCCACATTGCCTTCCTCCTACTTCCATTCCTCGAGTTTCAAAAGGGGTTCTTTTTGAAAGAATACATGTAAATCCAATCCTTTCTCCCAGATCTAACCCCTGCTCTGCTCTTTCAATGACATGACAGGGAATGTGGTATCAGATGACTTTCACAGGTCTTTGCCTCAAACCTGTGACCTTTCAAAATGCTTGGCTAAAAGTTAGACAGGATGAGATGGTTGGATGGCATCATTGACTCAATGGACATGAGTTTGAGCAAGTTCCAGGAGATGGTGAAGGACATGGAAGCCTGCTGCGCTGCAGTCCATGGGGTCGCAAAGAGCTGGGCATGACTGAACGTCTGAACAATAACAACAAAAAGTTAGGAACTAGAAAAGTGGAGTATCTTGATTATATTAGGAAAAAATTTCCATATGTCAGAAGTCACATAACATTCAAAAAGGAAATGGCAAACTGGAAAAATATTTGCAACACAGGACACAGAACTAGTATTAATATCTAAGATCTTCTACAAATCAGTCACAAAAGTAACTACTTAAAGTGGAAAACTGGGCAAAAACCATCAAAAAGCAATGCACAAGACCAATTCAAGAGACAAATAAAAAAAGATTTTGGCTAGTTTCAAGTAACTCCAGATATGCAATTCTTATGGAATCATCAAAGTGGCAATGTTTAGATAAAACATACAGGATTATATCTGTTATATCTGGCATATTTAAATTGTGTGTGTGCATGCACACACTCACATGGGTGTGTGTCATCTCTCTATAAAAACCTACACCTGTCTGAGACAGTTTGGTTGACTGGAGAGAATGCTATTGGAGACAAAGATTGAACTGAATGTCAGATTGAAAACTTAAGGAAACCACATATACAAACGTAGCCAAGATTTCAACTCTGAGGATTTGGACAGAGGGAGAAAGAAGCAGATATATTTAAAGAGCAAGCAGTCTCCAAAACTCTTGTTTTGCAAAAATGTCTGGAATGAAGTTTACAGAGCCTGAGGCTCCATCAAAGACAAAATCATATGGGAGAAAAATCCATTCATGAAACTAACTCATCCTAATGCAAATGACATTTTATGATTAGAGACAGAAACTGGTGTGAAGGACATTTTCTAAATCAATGTAAAAGTGTGCAGAAATAACTGGATCTAAGTTGACTAAGAATTGTGTGACAAATTGATGAGGTGGTGAGAAAAAGTCAATTAAGATACTGATGGGCGTGTTATAAGAATCTGAATGCTACAAGGCTGAATCTAGAAGATTCTGGGTAAAGACTGTTTCCTTGGAAGGATTAGGAAAAGAAAGAGTTCTTTTAAGTGCTTTTCCATGGCCTGTTTTCTGTCCTTTATAGATTTTTGACTTTGAGTGGTTGGGATGGGCTGGCTCCTCCTGCCCCCTCCAATAATGGGTTGATTCTATTAGATTATTGATCTTCTCTGGCTTTCTTACAAAAAGGGTACATTTGATAACATCATTTAATGGGGCACTTGAGAAATGGCCCCTTTCAAGTGCTCATCTGCATTTGCCCTGATTGAAGAACTGGTGAGACTAACAGATAGAACTAAACACCTTTCCACTGAGGGTCTCACCTGGTAAGAGGTGACTCATTTGGGTCCATTTAATAATAACAAAAAATGTGAGCAAAGCCAATCTAGAGTTTAGGGCATTACCTATAATTTCAAAACATTTGAGTTTCAGCAACTCTATAGGGATTGATGAAAAATTCAACGAAAGTGGAGAATGATCCTGCCTTAGAACTTCTGAGGGAGAATTAAGCAAGCCATAATATAGTGACCCTTGGTATAGCTTATTCTAGAAGAAATGAGTTCTGTGCCAATCCTTGTTTTCTGAACTTCATGTGAAGAGTGTGTGAGATATTCAAAGAAGGAGAGAGCACCATATGTAGATACCTTACAACTGACAGGTGACTCAGCTCTCTCAGCGCTATCTAGGCTGCTGGCAAATGACAGGATACAAAGCCCACGCAGTGTGGTGGTTAGCAGAAAAACTGGAAGAAAGTCATGCAATCTGTTTAGGTAAGCTGGCTATTGATCAAGACGGATTACAAGATAAAATGAATTGGGACTAGAATTAGATTAAGGTGAGCAACTCTACACAATTTATTTTTAATGACCTTTAAATAATATAATTCATTACCATTTAAAAATTTAATACTGCAGTGTTTAAAGAAGAAAATGAAAATGATCAGTAATACCACCACCCAGAGTAACTGTGGTAATATTTTTGGTCTGTTTCTTTCCAGTCTTTTACTATGCATGAATACATTTTCTTTTATAATACTGATTATTTACTATATATCTCTATGCAATATATAATTAATTCTGTGATAGACTACTTCATACATAAATCTTGGTTGAGTTTCTATTGTTTCCTTAATTAAATTCTCCAGAAATAGAATTACCTAGTCAAAAGATATGAATTTTCAGGTCTCAACACATATCACAAAATTGATTTCTGGGAAGGTCAACCTAATTTATTCTTAAATTATCCACTTCTTTAAATATATCTTTTTACCTTCTATGGAACCTTTCATTTTTCACTTGAAATTAAATAAGCTCCTAAACTTGGCTCAACATTGTAATAGGAATAAAAAACAAATCTAGGTCTATTCAGAGAATTGTGACTTTGTGGTGACATACTGAGATAATTCTCAACTTTCTCAAAAACTTTCATATCCATTATTACATTTAGTCCCCACAAAAAAAAATCCCTGAGGTGAAAATTAATTTTAGAATGTTTTAAGCATGAGAGAGTGTTTCAGGCATTATCTTGTTCAGATTTTATTAATGCTTCCATCTGACAGAGGGATAGGGAGGATATGGGAGTTTTAAAGTTCTAGAGTCTAAGTGTTTGGAATCTCGGTCCGTAGATTACCTTCCCACTGGATGAGGGAACTCTGTGCTGGTCCCTTTAAAGCTTTGTGTTACTCCTAATTGCCTCCTCCCTCTGCATTGTTTTATCAGTGTTATTGGGAACTACACCATTCAATCTCTCCTTGTTATAGGGATATGAAAATCTGGACTGAGACTCATAAGCAGAGACAGAGCAATCTGTAAAGAAGCACTTTATCAATGATGTGGATGATGACCTAGAAAAGTACCCCCAAGAGTATGTAGATGACAATGAGAAAGTCAGGTCTGAACTTGCGGTGAACTTGATAAACCAACGTGGTTAAGGGAAATAGTGAAAACAAGTTTAGAACTCCAGGCTCAATATATTTTAGTACCAGACTGTTCTGATCATGAGGACTGCCGAATGCTGGAGTGTTCTAAGACTCAGGGGAAACTGTTTTCACTAGTAATTCTCACCTGTTCAATGAACTAGGTAGAATAGGTGAGTTCTGTCAACAGACAGGATGAATCCTCAAGAACTGTCAAGGCTCCATCCACCCCAAAGACTGGACATTCTTTGCAGATTACATCTGCTTAACGCACTGTGGGTTACAATATGTTGCAGAGAAGTTAAAACAGCACTCTGCTGATGTTTGATGGTCTTTCACAGCCTCTGGTCAGTTGTTGCTTCATTTTCTCCCAGGGCTTCCCTGGTGGCTCAGCTGGTAAAGAATCCGCCTGCAATGCATGAGATCTGGGTTTGATCCCTAGGTTGGGAAGATCCCCTGGAGAAGGGAACTAGGGCTACCCACTCCAGTATTCTGACCAGGAGAATTCCATGAACTAAATAGTCCATGAGGTTGCAGAGTCAGACACAACTGAGCAACTTTGACTTTCTTTCACTTTTCTCCCAGGGGTCAAATTTATTTTATTCTAAAACATCTCCATAGCATTTCCATTTGTCTTGTATGTGTATGTAATTTTAAATTTTGAGAAACCACTTCTTAAAATGCCTGACATTTAAGAAAATCTGGCCCTGTATTGCCAAGTATCACACGTGTAGAAAGTAGCATGGTTCAGCCTGTTGAATGTGCCAGCTTTTCCTTAAAATTAACATTCATGCCATATGTTGGTACCCTAAAATCAATACTACTTTGACTGATGAAAATGCAAAAAGAAAACATTCTCAGACTGAGTTCTGTTCTCTTTCTTTGTAGACACTGTTTTATGCAGGCGTTAGCAATGGTATTCTTTGGGAGTGAAAAGGAGTGGCTGCTCTTAATTCTTGGTGGGAGGTCAAACACCCAAAGGTGTGGAACCCAGAAGAGCCAGCTTGTAAGGCAAGGGAACCTAAAGGATTGGCCCTACAAGATGGGGCCTATCTACTACTCAGCTCCAGACAATGCCTTGGAGGAAACTTGGAGGTAGCTTCCTCATTCTCCTCATCCACCATGGCGGTGGAACCTCATCCATCATGATGCTCAGAAGGGCAGGGTGGAGAGGAAGGGGCTGGAAATCTCTCACTGAACTTAGAGAGGGCATTACACCAGAAATTTAGACAGTGCTCTGGCAACCCAGGGCGACAAGTGACCTATACGCACACATTGCCTGTGGGTCCCAGCTGCCGGGCCTCATGACCGACCTTTGAGGTCACATTCCCTCTGAGTCGCTCCTCTGACCCTACCTACCCCTGCAGCAGATAGTCTCCATGATGCCAGCCAGAAGTAAATCTTGATGCCTACAGGTTGAGCAGCTGCACTGTTGTGGCTTTGCAATGTACTTTGTCCATGTGTTTATATCACTGTGCTCCCTGGGCCCCTCTGTGGCTCGGGTAGAGTGTGGGGCTCTTCCTGACACACAGAGGGCACAAGCTTTGCTTATAAATATTGACCCTCAACCTGTCCCAAAGGGAAGGACAAGAGGGCAAGGTTATATTACCACTAAAACCACCAGACATATTTAAACTATGATGGGAATTTTGTGCCTGGGGCTTTGTTCTGCTACAGTATTAAATAAGAATGGTGCAATCTTGAAGTTGAAGCAGGCATGTACATTTGTACCATGAAGGATACACAGTATTTAAGGGGGACGTTTGAAAATCCTGCCAGTAGGAGAACCTAAAAAAGTCTGGAAATCTCTCTTTTAAAAAAAATTTTATTATGGAAATACTCAAACTATAAGAATAGTAAAATGAATCTCCATGTCTCACACCAAGTTTGATTTATGACGAAGCTTATTTCATCTATACCCACCCACTCTGGTACCTCACAACTAGGATGATTTTGAAGTATATCCATGACAACTTATTGTTCCATCTATACCTATTTTAGGACATATCTCAAACATAAGCACTTTTCTCTTTAAACTTAGTTATAATGTAATATCTGCAAAAATCAAGTTTCCTTAATCATTAAATATCCAGTCAATATTCAAGTTTCTCTAGAAAATCCAACTTTTTGGCTTTGGAGTGAAAGACAGGTTTTTGAAATTTTGTCAATTTTAGCCAATTTTCCACCTCTCAGATGTCATAGACGAGTTTGGAAGGTTGAAAGGAAAGATCTCTTTGGGAGCTCTGATAATTAATATAAACAGAAGGAAAAACTATTTGGACTTCCTTCACCTGAAGTCAATGATTGTTAATACTGAAGAGGTTGTTACACATGATCCAGCCCCACCACACTTCCTTATTGTAAACCGAGGCACAGAGGAGTAAACTCTGTTCATCAAATTCACACCGCTAATTTATGACGAAGTCTTCAATTTTAAACTCTTAGAGGCTCTATTTAGGATCCTACTTATTTTGTTTTTTAAAATTGCTACAGAAGGACCTCTATGTCTAGGGCTTTGTGTGTGGATTTAAGCTCTGTGTGGCTACTCTGATGGTTTAGAGCTGTGCTGTCCAAATAAGTGCTCATCAGCTACATGTGGCTTTTGAGCACATGAAATATGAATAATCTGATTTGGGACTTGCTGTACATATAAAATACACACTGGATTTCAAAAATTCAATGAATAAAAGGCAAAATATCTCATTAATAATTATTCTGTTGATTAATGTTGAAATAACATTTTATTTATTGGGTTATAAAAAATAATGTTCAAATTAAGTTCATCTGTTTCTTTTTACTTTCTTATCATGGCTACTAGAAAATATAAATTTCTTTTTGGCTCACATTTCTATTGGACAACACTAGTTCAGAGATTATCTTTTCAATGCAGGATTCCATCAGTTCATTATACAGCCAGGCCCTGTGGCTGGAGAGACCTGGGAGAGGTCATCTATCCCACTGGTCTCTTAGCACTAAGGCTGGAAGCTAACCAAACCATCCAACAATAAATCTTATTTTTAAATATTTGTAGAACAATAAATCTCTTAACTTCCCATGGCTTGGTCTAACATTAGTGAGTCCTACAAGTAAGAGAGTCTTACATCTACTTGTATGAGTATTGTAAACAAAGCACTAGGATTTATTCTTGAACTATCCTTCCATCAACCTTCATGACTGATCTAAAAGTAAGTTCTACTTTCCAAATACCTCTCAGATCTCTACATTTATCCTCATCGTGACCTCCGCAAGCAACTGCCTGGTCCAGGCAGCCACGATCTCACCTGAGCCACTGCGTTGATCTCATTGTTGGTCTTCCACACCGTTCTTACTCCACCTTGGAAATCCATTCTCCACGTAGCAGTGCAGTAAGCTTCTCAGTGAGCACAGACAACCATGTCATTCCCCTCCTCAAAGGCCTCTAGTGCTTCCCATTTATTTCAGGATAAAATTCAAAATCTGAACGTGACCTTCAAGCTCAGCACGGTCTGATCCATTTCTTCAGCAGCACCTTGCCCACGTTCCCCACGCTGTCTGCATTTTACTCATATTGGTCTTCTCTCAGTTCCTCATCCCTATCATACTCCCCTCCCTTCAGAACCTCTGCACATGCAGTTCCCATCGCCTGTAATACTCTTGCTCTCCCTCCACCCTCTGTCGTCTGAACGATATCCATTTATTCAGATCCAGCTCAAAGCGTCCCTTCCTCAGCACTTCCTGACCAGGGCAGGTATACTAATGTCAACACGCAGCACAGATCAGAGCAGTCATTTTCATTTGTTTGTGTGATTATTCATTTAATGTCTAACTCCCTTTGTAAACTCTTTGCTCCATGATGGTGGTGAGCCCATTAGCTCACACTCACTATTGTATCCCACTATAGTGCCTGGCACATAACAGGCCCTCAATTAACAGGAAGGATAAAGGAAGAAAGGTGAGGTGGTTGTACCAATAAGAACCAACCCTGCCTCTTCTTTCTTTACTAGAGTGGAAAGGGAACACCCCTCATCACTGTTCCTTCACAGTTCATTAACATGCTCCTGGACAGACCACCTGAGTACCCCAGCTAAGGATTAAGTCACTTCAGTCATGTCCACCTCTTTGTGACCCCATGGACTGCAGCCTGCCAGGCTCCTCTGTCTATGGGATTCTCCAGGCAAGAATACTGGAGTGGGTTGCCATTTCCTTTTCCGGGGGATCTTCCTGACTCAGGGATCGAACCCATATCTCTTATGTCTCCTGCCTTGGCAGGCAGGTTCTTTACCACTAGCACCACCTGGGAAGCCCCCACCCCAGCTATGGATTAGCAAATTCTATGAGCTCTATTTTCAGTGTCCATCCAGAATGCAACCACCTCTACTACCTGTACTATGGTCCAAGCCACAGGTTTCTTCCAAGATCTTTGACCTTTACTTTGAAACAGATGAGAATTACCTTTTAATAGAACCACTCAACTCTCCTCCTTCACCCTTGGCTCCTCAAGGCCTACTCAACACGACAGTCAAATTGATTCTATTAAATGGAAGTCAGATCTTTTCACTCCCCTGCCTAAAACTCTCCAACAATCTTCGGGTTTAAAGTCTGAGCTCATCCTGGGGCCTGCAGGTTCTCCATGATGTCGTTACCCCTCTGACCTCATGTCCCACCGCACTCTCCCTTTCTTACTCCACTCTAAGCCTAACGGCCTCTGCTTGTTTCTTGCACACAACAGGCATTCTCCCACCTCACAGCCTTTGCACCTGCTGCTCTTTTTGCCTAGAAGCTCTTCTTCTGGATACCTACATGATTCTCTCTTTGCTTCCTTCCAGTTTTTGTTCAATATCACCTTTTCAATGAGGCCACCCTAATTCTGATCCCTCCACCCCACATTCCCTATTCTCTCTCCTTCCTTGTTTTATTTTTTCTCCGTATCTTCTAACAAATTATATAACTTATTTTACTCATTGTCCAATTCTCTCTACTAGAATGCAGACTCCATGAGGGCAGGAATGTTTGTTTTTTGTTTCCTGTTATACCCCCAGTGCCTAAAACAGTGTTTGTCAGGAGGTTGTTGCCAAATAAATGTCTGTTGACTCCAAGACTAAGGTTCAGTCCATGTACCTGAAAAACAGGTGGACTTGCAACCAGCCATCCAGCATGACCACACAGAGCTGGCCTGTTGTGTTAGGAGGGCCAGCTTGGCTCCACTTTGGAGCTATTTCAAGAGACTTGGAGGTTCCCTAAGCCCAGGTCAGCTGCTCACTGTCCCAGCTCAGTTCTGGTAACTGTGTGTAGGGCCAAGGAAGCAATCTGGCTCCAGGGAACATCTAAATAGCTCCTCCCCATGTTCTCCCACCTCCCCCTCCTCCATCCCCACCGCACACAAATATACCACACAGCCCTCTCCCTTTCCAAGGACAC